>NC_139462.1:164170000-164562500 GCF_057233095.1 Heloderma suspectum
GTATGAACTTGGAACAAGCACTCTAGAGAATAGGGAGGGAGGAAGGAACGTGTGGTCCTGTGTTTATCTGTTACCTTGACTGGAAAAAAACATCTTTTTTGCAGCATGAATAATTGAGCTCCAGGGCAAACTGGGGAGCGTTCAGCTGTCTGGGCTACACATGGTTTGGAAGTATTGCTCTTGTTAACTTAGTCCAGTGATCAGCTCCGTTTGCCAGACTCCAAGGTGGCAGGGTTGAAAGTTCTACTTTGAGGCAATGTTTGAATCTTTTGGTGGGTAGTCAAACAGTAACAAATGTGGCTCGCTGAGTCACTGAAAGAAGGGTGCTTCCAGATGAGGCATTCACTGTGCAGTCACACTGCCTCATTCATGGAATTTTATGGAGAGGGTCCAGACATTACTGTCTTCAATTTGTAGCCCTCCCATGTTTTCGCACTGCTTCTTCCATCTTCTTACCAGAAAAAAATCCTTTAAGGAAGAAGTGGTGAAATGGCTACACAATGTCTTTGACTGCCGTTACATTAAAGAAAACCCCCACAGTCCTCCCATTGTGGAGCCTTTCTGCGTTTACAGTGGGCTCCCAGACGGCAACCACATGATTGCTGAGGGGGGGAGCTTTTAATTGTCAAGGTTCCATAGAACTCAATGAAACAGCGCCATCTAGCGGCTGTTTTAATAGTGCAACAATCTGATATATTTTAATACTTCATTATTTCTGGTAGTGCTGTGCAGGGACCAGCCGATCCGCCTCAGAAGCTGGAAAGCAGCTTCCAAGGTGGGCCCAATCCAGCTTGGGCAGATTCGGAGGGGCTCCACCCCGCCTCTGGCCTGAACCCAAAGCGGGTTCGGATGGCGAACTCCACCTTGGGTCCCCGCCCGATGCTCCCGCACAACCCGCCCACCTCCTTGCCTGGGCCTCCTCCTCCTCTGCTGCTGCCACAGCTGTCACCTTCTCTGTCGCGCTGCAGACTTTGCCGCCACCGCCATCTGTGCCGCCACTGCCACTGCTGTCTTTGCTGCCACCACCATCTCCTGAGGCCTGGACACGCAGCAACTCGTCTTCTTCCAGGGAGTTGCCATTTTTAAAATGGCAACCTCCTGGAAGTTCCAGGAAGATGCCATTTTTAAAATGGTGAGTCCCGGCAAGAAGAGTCACCACGCGTCCAGGCCTCAGGAGATGGCGGTGGTAGTGAAGACAGCTGCAGCGGGCAGCAGCAGCAAAGACTGCGGCAGGCGGAGAAGGGGAAGGCGGCTCAGGTAAGGACTTGGAGGCACCGCGGGGGGCTGGGCCAGGGGCCGAATCTCCAAAGCACACCAAGTGCTTCAGTGAGCCCCCAACCCACTCCAGGTCGCTTCGTGCCCCCTCCGTGTCGCTTCGTGCCCCCTCCGCTTCACCTCAGAAGGGGTACAAAGTGACCTGAAGCAGCCCGCTTTGACTCGGGATTCGGGCCTCGGGCCAAAGCAGTGCACAGCCCTAATTTCTGGGTCTATTTAACATGGAATAACCCAGAAATACCTCTAGAGGTTGACAACATCATGAAAAAGACCCACAAACGTCCATGAGGGAGCAATCTCAATAGCAGGATATAACCTCCGTGTGAAGAAGCCATTTGATTATTAGTCCTGGAAGCCCTCTGTCTGGCAGTCCCCGAAGGATCCTCCTATGAAGATACAAAGCAGAAGTAGTATATGAAGAGCTTCCCCCACAATATTCAATTGCAGCAGAAATGCCTTTCTCTTATGTCCTACTTCTTACAAATTTCACATGAGGTGAATATATCTGTTAACTATAGCATATTCAGACAGCAGGCATGGACAGACAAGTGAATGCTCCACCATACCAAAGAGCAGGAGGGGGAATCCTTGTACACAGAAACCTAGCAGTCCAGATAGAAAACTTCTGACCTTACTTTCTGCTGTTTAGTTTTCTACATGGAAGGAAATTCTTCTTCTTTTGTTGTTGTATGGAACATTTTATCTTGTGTAACCACACATGTCTGAAGTGGTACAGTCCAGAATCAAGTTTACCTGCTTTTTGACAACTAGAACTATAATGTGCTATAGTTGTTTCGGGTCTTTTCTTGAGAAAAGCAGGGCAACCTTCCCCTGCCCCCAAATAAATATTAATTCTAAATGACTCAGCACAAGTTTTGCAGTGTTGTGTGGTTGCAGTACTTGCTTCTATGGGCACTGAAATCAGGAGGCCTATTAAGTTACTAACCTTGACAAGGCACAGCCAAGATTCCGTTGATGTCAATGACTTATTTATTTATTTATTTATTTATTTGTCCCCAGCCAGCATACTATGCTCATTCCCCACCCAGGACTTTTTTCTGTCTAAACATGCATAGGATTGCACTTTAAGGGAGCAATCCTATGGCTGCTAGTCAGTGGCTAGATGACCATAGGATAGGTTGGTTCCCAGAAACTGACCTCAAAGCCCATGCTCTGAGGTTGGTTCCCTGTGAACCAGCCTCCACCCCCTCCCACGCTGCCTCGTAGGCAGCATGGAATAGCCTTGCGCTCCATGCTCGGAAGAAGATGTCAAGGGCTCCTTGGAGGCCTCTCTCAGTCTAATCCAGTAGCCAAGTCCAGACACAGGGATTCTTTTCAAAGCTTTATTCCTCTTAACAACTCTACTGTTAGCAACTAGATATGAGCAGCAGAATACCTATGCCCTTAGTTGGAACCGTTGGTCCCCGTTTGAAAGGGAATCACTGGCAGTCCCTGAACTTATGGGCTAGGGAGAGACCCTCCCCTTTTCCCTTGGATCCTCTGGGCGCAACCGTTGTTTGCGCGCCAACCGGGCACTACGCCTCCTTTCCGTGCCCTCTATTTGCCGCCGCTCCCTGCATTGGCGTCCCGCGTCCAGCAAGTCTGCTTCCCGCGCTCTGTCCCTCCCAGGACTGCTATCTAAGTTAGGAATGCCGGTGGGAGGAATCTCTGTCAGCTGTTGGCCCTGGGAAAGGTGAGCGCGCTCCTCTCCCAGGAGCGGCTCCTCTTCCTCAGAATCAGAACTACTCTGGGATTCTATGGGCTCAGTGTCCACCCTGACAGAAGAGCACAGAGCGGCAAAAATTGGGCATTTCTGGGGGCGTGTCGGGACTGGGAAATCGGAAATGCCGATGCTAAATATGGATTTCAGTTTACCCAGGACCACTCAGTTGATCAAGCTGAGAGGTTTGGGATCTTATGAGGTGGAGAAGAACACACACACAACCAATGTAGAAGAAAGAAAAGGAGATTTATTGAAATAAAAGAAATAAGCAAAAGTAGAACCTCCCCAGAGAGTTGCACACTCTCTGAGGCTTAAGAGGTTGCATGCCTCCTGGGTACAAACTTAATTACAAAGAAATCTCAAAGAGTTTCAGGCTCTCTGAAGCTTAAGAGGTTGTGCACCTCTTAGGCAAGAGCTTAACACAAAACAGTCCTCAAGACGTTGCGCCCGTCTTGGTCAAAACTTAGTTACTCAAATGTGGTGCACTAAATGACTAAATATACAGTTGCTCAGCTCCAGGTTGGTCTATACTGCAACTGGCCCACTGATAGGGATGTACGAAAGGAACTTACCTTGTCCCGCAGCTTTTTTCGCGGTAGGGGGGAGGCGCTTCGCTTCTCCCCCCGAAGTTCATGCAAGCGGGGGTGTCTTCCCGCCTCGCCCGGCTAAAATTCAGGCCGGGGGGGAGGCTTCCTGCCTTGCCCCCGGCCGAAATTAAGGCCAGGGAGAAGCGCCCCGTCTCCCTGGCCGCAAACTTCAACAGAAAAGTAAAAAAAAAAAAAACAACGCCCCGTGATAGGCTACGTGACGATTTACGTAGCCTATCACGGCTGACTTTGCAAATCTAGCCGTGATAGGCTACGTTAATCGTCACGTAGCCTATCACGGGGGCGTTTTTGTTTTTTTTTACTTTTCTTGGAATGGCGGCGGCGGCAGCCGGTCGAAAGACCGGCTGCTGCCCCCGCCCCTGTCGAAGCCCTGCCGAACCGCCGCTGCGACCCGCCACCAGGAGCGACATTCGGGAAAGGTAAGTCCCATCCCGGGGGGGGGGGCGGAGAATTTCTCCCCGAAACTACTTCGGGGGTCCGAATACGTTGGCACTCGGCCCCCCGAAGTTTCGGCAAGAAATTCTCTGACACCCCTACCCACTGAGGCAACAGTGATACATTGTCAGCCAGCCCCAAGCCTAAGCCTGCTGTCTTATATCCCAAACCTAAACAGTTAAGTATGTCAGAACGAAGATAACTGACCTTACCTAAATCCCAGACAGTAAAATCTTTTCCCTGAATTCTACCCAACACATACTCACCACACGCTATCAAGTACTTGGCCAGAGCACTTAATATGTGTCCTGTGGATCAAGGGTACTGTGGTATGTGCACACATAAACGATCCAGATGCAACCACGCCCCTCCTCAACAATGGCAGATTCAGGGGTTGTATACCCTTTTTCCTCATTGGGGCTCATGAGATCAACAGGGTTCAGTGTGTTCTTTGTTGATAATACATGTATTATACATAATACATAATGCATGTATTATCAACAAAGAACCCACTGAACCCCTCTTTGATCTCATGAGCCCCAGTACATAATATATGTATGTTCCCAATTTCCAGAATTAACATCTGTTGAAGACAGACTGGCACCTCCTTCCAACTCCCCAACATTTCTGTGTTCATCAAGTGCCGTCCTTATTATCAAAACATCTGCAGATACCCCTCTTTTATTGGCCCATTTCCATCTTCTGTAACTGATACTTTGGCAATCTTCAGCACATACCAGAGCACCCCCATGTGGCCTTCCTGCAATAAAGCCATTCATTCTCCATTCACACCTCCCTTTCCTGACCTGGGCTACAATATTTCATATGCGCATGACATGGAATAGTTAAAAGTTAACCTTTTCACATTCCATGATGTTCTCAATGGACACTTAAATGTTTTGGGCTACAGGGCATATGCAGAATGTTTACAATTCCTGTTACATTCAGGGTCAAACTTTGCATTCTATTTGCTTCACACCACATTTTTACATTTCAAAAGAGGACAAGAGTTCATTGTTACATCTGAAGTCTACAAAGTTATCTACTAGGAGCAGAAAGAGAAGTGATAGAGGGAAGCAATCTTCATTGACAAAAATCAAGTATAGGTGGATTTAAGAAATGAGAGAAATTAATAGAAGTGATAAGATATTAAAAGATATAAACGTAACTATTTAAGGGAAATATATGTGGATGTAAGGAGATATAGGGAAGACAACATGAAAAAATAGGAAAAATAAACTTATAAAATAAAATAAATCACACTGTGTCACCGGTACGACACATCCTACTTGTCATCCGGCTGCCGCTTCCCGCGCTCCAAGGTCCCATGGCTAGACAGCCAAAATCTGTCTAGCCGTAAATACAGGCCGGCTGAAGTGCAGAGGGAACGATCCCCTCCGCGCTTCTCCTGCCCTGCATTGGATAGGCAGTCGCCTCCAAGTTCAGAGGCGGCCGCCTATCCCGATAGGATTGCGCCCTAAGAGACTGATTTGGAGAGCATTTACGCTAGTTCTGCATTTGACTTCAGTTTACAAAGCAGTTAACATGCATCTGTTTTCATCAAACAGGTTTTATTCTGTAACTTCAGTGGAATTAAAGCTGATTAACAGTGCAATCTTATACATGCCTACTCATAAGTATTTCCCATTGAGTTCAGTGGGACTTGCTTCTAGATAAATGGGTATCGGATTACCCAGTTACCTGGGAGTAAGCCCCATTGAATTTAATGGGACTTCGTTCTAAGTAGACATGTATAGGATTGTGCTGTAAGTGAAAAGTGTAACTTTAAGCAATTTGTGACTCTAGCACTAATGGATCTACCCTAGTGTAAATGGTTGATTATTTATCCTCCAAGGAATATTTTCAAACCTATTAAACAGCATAACACAGATTAATAGCTTGCAGAAGCAGATGAGACCACTAATGGACTATATGCACTGAAGTGTGATAACATCAATGAAATGTACATTCTGTACATAAGGATGGTAGACAGAAAAATACACTTACACTGACTTTAACGAGACTACATTGATAAAATAAACATTCTGCCTTGAGGAGTGAATTCAAAAGTACTTTCACTGTCAGTGGATAAAAGTTTAAATGGTCTTAAAGTATATATTTGTCCACTTGGAAATGTATCCAAATCTGGTTAAATTTCAATAGAAATGTATTTCTCAGTGGCTAACCTATATGCATAAAACTGATATTGGCCTTAGCATCTACCTGCTTTGGTTAGATAACAGTGCTAAGTCCACCTCCATTGGTGCTGGAGTTAAATTGTAAAGGGGTAGGATTCTGGAACCTGGGGCTCTAGGAGCAAAGCATTTAAAATGCACAGCCCTACTAGTTCGTTGCCACTGAAGCAGTTTTTAGGGATGGGAGAATCAGGAGTGTTCGAACTGAAATTCTCCAAACTTCACTTGGTTCTAGGGATGGCGGAGAATTTCTCCACGAATCTCGAGGAGGCTGAATGCCAACACATTGGCCCCCCCAAAATTGGTGGTGAAATTCTCTGACACCCCCCCACCCACCCCCGGATGGGACTTACCTCCTTCGAATGTCCCTCTCGGCAGCGGGTCCCAGCAGCGTTTCGGCGGCGTTTCGGCGGTGGCGGCGGCCGGTCTTCCGACCAGCTGCCGCTGCCGCCATTTCCCCGTAAAGTAAAAAAAAAAACAAACGTGATAGGCTACGTAACAATTTACGTAGCCTATCACGGCTAGATTTTCAAAGTCAGCCGTGATAGGCTACGTAAATCTGTACGTAGCCTATCACGGCTGACTTTGGGGGAAAAAAAAAAGCGCGTATGCAAGTGGCAGCGCCCATGGGCACCGCCATTTGCGTACGCGCTTTTTTTTTTTTCAAAGTCAGCCGTGATAGGCTACGTACAGATTTACGTAGCCTGTCACGGCTGACTTTGAAAATCTAGCCGTGATAGGCTATGTAAATCGTTACGTAGCCTATCACATTTTGTTTTTTTTAATTTACTTTTTTATTTCGCGGCCGGGGATACGGGGCGCTCCCCCCCAGCCTGAATTTCAGGGGGAGAAACGGAGCACCTCCCCCCCACCACTGAACACAGCTGCAGGACCAGGTAAGGGACTTTCGTCCATCCTTACTTCACACAATGCATCATTAACTTATGGAATTATTTGCTGCCACTAATGAGTTGGCCGCTGGCTTAGACGCCTTTCAAAAGAGTTTAGAATTGACACATTCATGGAGGATAGGTCAATTCACAATTAACCATGATAGCTAAATGGAACGGCCAACTTCAGGGGCAGACTACCTCTGGATTCTAGTTGTACTCAGACACGTTGACCAGGTTCACACAATCACAGAGGGGAAAATAAGTCATGGCTTATTTCCCCCACTGCACGTGCCGGTGGGGGGGGGATTTGCATAAGTACCCTCGCCAGCACAGCTTGCCATGTTGTGCAAAGCCAGTGAGGGTGACTTGTTGCTGTGGTTAACAAGCCCCCCAGAACCCATTGGCTGTGGTAGGATTCTGGGGTGGCTTGTTAACCACAGCAACAAACCACCTTTACCTGGTATGCATAACACAGCAAGCTGCAACAGCTAGGGTAATTATACAAATCCCCCTGGCATGTGACTGGTATGTACCGTGGGGTAAATAAGACGCTGTGGCTTATTTACCCCTCTGAGATCATGTGAACGGGTGCACGGTGAGGGATGGCTGTGATCAACCTTCATGGCCTGCTTATAGATTTCCCAGTTGCACCTGGCTGTCCCCTGTTGGGAACAGATTACTGGATTAATGGGACCTTTGGTTTGAGCCAGGGAATTTTTCATATTTACAGTCAGGCTTCTTGCTCAAGAACTACATTTGACATTCAGTGGCCTATTTCCTCTGGACTCAAGAAACCAAACTCGAATTACAAGATGCTGAGAGCCAATGCAGTATAATGGTTAGAGTGTTGGAATGGGGCTCAGGAGATCTGGGTTCTACTCCCCACTTGGCCGTGAAGCTCGCTGGGTGACTTTAGGCCAGTCACTGATTCTCAGCCTAACATACCTCATAGGTTTATTGTGAGAATAAGAATGAAGAGGAGGAAGGTTATTGGGTTCCTTGCAAGAGGGGGAAAAAGGCAGGATAGGAGTGTAATAATAAATAAAAGAACAGGGCTTGGCTTATGGCTTTCTCCATTGTGCCCTGCTTGTGAGCTTCCCAAATGCTGGCCACTGCTGGATACAGAATGACACACTAGATGGATCCTGTGTCTGCATCAGCAAGGCAGTACACGCATTCTCATCCATTCAACTAGCTTTGCAAAAGTACATGGCAAATCAGTATTTGCAAACACATTTATGAAGGTGGATAAATAATTTTTTGCATATTCATATGAAGAATGAATGTTTGCACAAGGCTCTGGATTAGGGCTCATTCCCTCCTGCCTATCTGAAGTTTAGATGCCTCTAGCTTTGGACTACTTTGTGTTTTTTTGTTTTCATCCGCAAAGCAACCCAAATAAATTATTCAGTTCCTTACATGGAATAGCTTTCATGCTCTGACTTGTGTTTTCACAGGTACAGTGGGAGTGCATAAACCCCAAGTACAAAGTAAAGAAGAAGAATTACAAGAACTCCGGCATTGTCATTCTTAATCTGTGCAAGGTGCTGTCATTTAAACGATATTTCAATAATTTAAATTAGAAACTTTTTAAAAAAAAAACAAAGTTAAAAGTCAACATGAGGAATAGAATTGGACACAACAATCCACATTTTGTGGACATTTCTATTTAAAAACAAAAACAAAGCGAAACATTGAAACATGTCATAGAAATTAATTCTAATGAGGGACTCCCAAAGGTAGCATAACAGATGTTGCCAAGTCAAGGTGGATCAATGTTTTCATTGGGATGACAGTTTCTGCTCAGAAATGTGACTGTTGACCCCCGTACACATCCATTCTGTTCCCCACAAACGCATATCTTTGCTTAGTGAAAGTCGTATCAGTGTTTTACTGCCTTTCTTAATTCGTGGCACATAGGAGCAAAACATACATAGAAACTAACCAGAAAGAGAAGTGGATTCTACTGTGTGCACATAATTCCATTGCTCAGGATGGCCTGAAGTTACACACCAGCCACTGAGATCTTAATTGCAAGACATGGTTTCAGTCGAATGAACTTTTGATTATTTGGGGTGAAATATACCTGGAAGCTCTCCTAGGCAAAATAATGGGAGCTGCCTATCCTGAAGATACTGTGAAAGGGGCCATTGGAAGTGCAACTGGGGAGGGAGAGAGTGCTGGGGCCTGTATGCCAGCACTCCCCAACTTGGTCCCCGCAAACTGTGTTGGATGACAACTCCCATAATGGCCATTGGCCATGCTGGCTGGGAATTATGGGAGTTGCAGTCCAACACATCTGGAGAGCACCAGGTTGGGGAAGGCTGCTATATGCTACACTCACACCTGAGCAGGAGATGGTTGCTTGCATTGGCACAAAGGAGCATGTTTTTCCCATGTGCCATCTTTGGGAACCCGAAGCCTGTTCCCACTATAAGCCTACAACAGTCCATGGGTTCTACAGGGCTTATTAGCCATGGCAACAAGCCACCCTGACTAGATTTGCATGACACCACAAGCTGCACTGCAAATCCCCCTAGTACACGATTGTGCAAATCCCCCTGGCACGCAACCAGCACGGGTTGGGGGGGGGGGGCTAATAAGCTGCGGTGGCTTATTTCCCCTTCCATGATTGTGCAAACCTGGCCAGTGGGCTGGTCACAGAATATGCTAACCCACACTCGGTGGTTGAGTGTGGGTTGTTGTTGAACCGTGGGTTGTGTTAAACCATGGGTTAGCATGTTGTCTGAACCCAGGACATTTTTCACAGGCTGGCTTGTTAACCACACAGTGTGGCTTGTTAACCACCCTAAAGAACCCAACAACAACCCATGAGTTCTCAAAGTGGCTTGTTCGAGAAAAATAAGCCACACTGCACAGTTAACAAGCCACCTTGTGGAAAGTGTCCTGGTTTCAGAGAACACTCTAACCCATGGTTCAAGAAACAACCCACTGTTCAACAACTCACACTCAACCACTGAGTGTGGGTTAGCACATTATGCAAACCAAGCCATTGTCTTAGCACAGCAGCTCATATGATTGCGTCATCCTTCATCTCTCTTTAAAATCAGTTCCATCTCAGCAATGTTATTCTCTCCCTGTTATACGGGTACAAAAGTTTGGCAGGGGGTGGGTAGAGGTATCTCTCTTTATTTCCTCTAAGCCTCACTCTCAGTGTTCTCTCTAAAGAAGTGCCTTCTTCAAAGAAGTAACTTCCCATGCAAGACATGAAGAAGTATTTAAGAACATGCCATTTTAATCCAGGTTTCTGGCTCTCTTACTTCCAGATCCACAAGATGCATTCATTCTTAGACTACATCATGGGTGGCTGCCAAATACAGTTTACAGTAAGTGGTTTCTAAATGTAGATGGAAGCCTTTCAAAGTGCCATTTTGTAATTCCATTCCACATATGGGATAAACTGCACACCAGGTACCATTCTCCCCACCATTTTCCCCATCACCACCACCTCCCCAGTACATCATGCATTATAAGCTTTTACTGTACTTACATGGGAGACTGAGTAAGCTATTTTATTTGTGCTTATCTTCTTTCATTCGTATGGCATGTTTTAAATGCTAGAACATTTATGAAGCATGGGGCAGTATCCAATGCAGCCCAAGTGCCAGTGGGACCCACCTGCTGGGATTTAGTGCTACAGATAGGACCTGGAAAAGAGTGGAAATGGTTGTTTCCGGAATGGGGCAGATCAGCGAAGCTCACATAATGCAGCTCTGCCAGCCTGAGGCAGTTGGGACAATCCAGAAACCAGCGTTTCCGCTCATTTCAAGGCTTGTTTAATGAAGCACTAAATCCCTACTGTGCAAGCAGTGGATCCTGCTTTTGGATAGTACCCATGAGTTGGATAGTACCCATGATTTTGCTCAGCTACAACCTGGCAGCATGACACAATTAATTTTGCCTGTAAACAGCTGACATTTTCATAGACAGCCTACAAGTAGTAAATGCACTGAAGACATATCTCAGAACAAACCCTTGTAAAATCGTGTCGGTCTTTATGCATTTATCATTATTAATTACTGTACATCTGAAGGTTTATTCTTTTGCGCATTTGCTTTAGTAGTCTAGTTTTGCTGAAATGAGGACATTTGAAAAATTTTTGCTCAGTCTGCATTTTGAAGTGAACCAATCTGGTTTGCATCTCCTGAGCTAAAGCAGGGATCAGAACACATTTATTCTTCTGATTTTGCACGTCCCCACATTTTATAATACGGTTTTTGGCTTTAAGAACAGACTAATTTTATTTATTTATTTATTGCATTTATACCCCGCCTTTTTTCCTCTTGCAAGGAACCCAAGGCGGCTTACATTATCCTCCTCCTCTTCATTTTATCCTCACAACAATAACCCTGTGAGGTGGGTTGGGCTGAGAGTCTGTGACTGGCCCAAAGTCACCCAGTGAGCTTCCATGGCCAAGTAGGGACTAGAACCCGGATCTCCCAGCTCCTAGTCCAACACTCTTGCCACTATACCACACTGGTGTATTATTTTAATATACCAAATTATAAATTTTAATTTATTATTTATTATAATAAATAATAATTATTTTATTTAATTTATTTAATAATTTTATTTAATTTATTTAATAATTTTATTTAATTTATTTAATAATAATTTATTGAATAAATTATAAATTATTTTATAAGACTAAAATGCTTATAAAATGCATGCTTTATTATAATTGGTTTTTTATATTGTATTATATATGTATTGTGTTGTAAACCTCTTAGAGATTTTAGGATATTAAAGGAGCAATCCTATGGCCGCTAGTCAGCAGCTAGACAGCCATAGAATATCGTGTTATCTGGGAACCGAGCCCCCACTTCCGCGCTGCCTTTGAGGCAGCGTGGAACAGCCCCATCATCCACACTCACAAATGGCCGTGGCTGGGGGCATTCTGGGGGGTGGAGAGCGGAAATGCCTGTACCACACATCCAGTGTGTCGTACAGCAGCCTCCTTCCCCGCTCTGTCCTCCCGCAGCTGAAAAGCCACAATTGGCTGTCTAGCCGAAAATGCAGGGTAGGAGAAGTGCGGAGGGAACGATCCCCTCCGTGCTTCTCCTGCCCTGCTTTGGATAGGCGGTCTCCTCCGAGTTTGGAGGCGGCTGCCTATCTGGATAGGATTACGCCCTTCATGGTATAACAGTAGTATAAAATGTGTATCAAAACACATGTTCTTCCAGGAAAATTTTTATAAAAACTGTACACAGAGTACTACAGATTAATGTGGAAGGAGGACAGTATGAACGCAGAACTGACATGGCCCCAAAATAGACTGATCCGTACACCCCTAGCTGAAACCCAGCCTCTTAGATCAGTCTGTAAATATTATCTCTCACTGTTTCCGTTCCATCCTCAAGTGTAAGAAACCACAAGTCAGTCTTGCAAACCTACTAAACAACCATGAGTTCTCATTCATGTTTTGATAATGTTTTCCCCACGGTCTCACAGCAAAGGATGACCCCAGTCTAAGATGTTTAGCCATCATGCTATAAAAAAGCAAGGGGAAGTATGTGCCTTTCCAAGGCATAATCAAGGGAACTTACAGCCACGGAATACCACTTCCACCAGTCATATGATAGTTGTTGTTTAGGAGCTTCTTCAACGAATACCTCTGATCATTCCCTGCCAGAAACAACACTGATAGTAGTAGCTGGATATGATCATGCAAACCAAAGGGCAGACTGTCATAGGGAAACATACATAGTACCTGGTGGTTCAAATCCAGCAAATGTATGTTAGTCACAACTAAACCTGAAGTCCTGTGCACACTTACTTGCAAGTAAGCCCCTTTTAACTCAGTGGGATATTGCCAAGTAAGCAGGCTTAGGAACAGGTTACAAGTCCCATTGAAACCAATGCAACAAGTTGGTGACAACTAACGTTAGGCTGCAGTTCTATACGCACTTGGAAGCCAAACCCATTGAATGTGACTTACTTCTGAGTATACATGTATAGGTTTGCACTGTAAATCCCATTGCTTTAAAAGGAACTTCATCATAATTAACTTTGCAGGATTGGGCTATTCTTTTGCATAAGCATAATATTTATTTATTTTAAAAGCCTTGGGGCTTAAAAATTATTCACAGAAATCCAACAGTTAAAAAAAAACATTATGACAAGATTTGTGACAATATCCACAGAAGAAAATAGGCCCCATTACTTGGAGGGATCCTTATACCAGAATAAGGACCAGCTTTTGTACTGACAATATTTCTGCAGAGGCAGGTGCAGAGTTCTGAAGTTAACTTGTAAGACAGCCCACTCTCTTTTTTGTTTTCAAATTAATTACGTTTCCATTGAGTTCAAGCAGGGTGTAGACAATACAATGCAGCTGTGATCTGAAAGGCCATTTGATAGGGGAGGGAGCTAAGATGCTAAGCATGGGTTTGTGAACAAAAAGCTATGGTATGATGTACCTGCTAATTTGAAGAGCTAATGAGAGCTTTTGTAGCATCATGCTGAGCATGTTGAAGAGGCTCCATACATCCTTTGTAAGCATATCACTTTGGGCTGGGAAGAACACAGCGGTGAAAGAAAAGCAAATGTTCGGTCCTTTCCAACCCATTGTTGTAGAGCAAGGGTGCAGAACCTCAGGCCTGGGGGCCAAATCTGGCCCATGTGAGGTCAATGGAGGCTGGGGGCTCCAATGTCAGTGGGGCAGTGAATCTGCTCTGGGTTTCTGTGAGAACCAGTCAGAACTTTAAAGGAGCTATCCAAGGTGCTTCACATGTTGTATGTTGTATGCTTTGCACCTTGGATAGCTCCTTTAGAGTTCTGACTGGTTCTCACTGAAACCCATAGCAGATTCACCACCCCACTGACATTGGAGCCTCCACTGACCCCAGGCCCCCTTCCCTTGGCCCTGCTCCCTTTCTCTCAGCCACCTGTCCTTTGTGTTTTGTGCAGTTTGGTTTTGGGAGGGGCAATAGCTCAGTGGTAAGAGCACCTGCTTTGCATGCAGAAGATCCCAGGGTCAGTCCCCAGCATCTCCAAGTATGGCTGGAAAAACTCCTTCCTGAAATCCTGAAAAGCTGTTTTCAGTCGGTGTCGACAATACTGGGCTAGATGGGCCAATGTCCTGACTCAGCAGCTTCCAGTGTTCCCGTGTTCTGGTTTCATGCAGTTTTTTCCCCATTCTAAAAGGTTGCAATGCCTCTCCTAAGGCTTAGTTACTGGCAGTCAGAGCTTTGAGCTGAGATATGCTGCTATTTTTAGTACTTTTGCCCTGTCCCTTTTGCATTTTGCCCTGCCCACTCTGGAGTGTGTACCCTATGTACACCAGTAGTTGGGGAACATGCGTAGGAGGGTGCTGTTGCACTCATGCCCTGCTTGTGGGTTCTTGGTCAACAGCTGGTTGGCCAGTGCCACTGTGTGAACAGAATGCTGGACTAGATGGACCCTTGGTCTGATCCAGCATGGCTCTTCTTGTCATTAGCTAAGGAAAAACAATCTCATAGTTCACTCTGCTGTTAACTGCATGGAATTTGTGTGGCACATTTTCATACAGCTCTTCTGGGCAAAATGGAAATATGTGTGAGGGAAATGGAAGTCCCTAATTCCTTTTAAGAGGAAATTCAGTTACCTGGAAACCTAATGTGAGCATGGCTGAAGACTGGAAAATCTCTTGTAGGTCTGAATTCAAGATGCCAATGTTTGGCGTTATGAAATGTCACTTTAATAGCAGATGAGGGAAATTTCAGGTGTTGCTGCTTCATTTCTCCAAGACACAGGAAAAGCAACTTCCACCTCATACCTAACAGATAAATGAGGCTATTTAAAAACACAGGAATGCCTTTCAAATGCAATGCTAGCAGGCCTAAGTTAAAAAGTCAATGTGTATTCTATTAGAGAACATTTTTCATTGACTGGATTGTTCTTTGCAAACATACTTATAAAAAAGCAAGCTTGTTCATTAGTATAACATCCTAACAAGCTTGTTCATTAGCATAACATCCTAGCATAACATTAGCAGATCCCCCCATCCCCAATCTCTCATGATGGAAGTGAGCTATTCTCCATGATTTTGCCAACAAAACCCAAGCTGCTGTTAACATGTAGGTCACCATCACTATATGAACCTTTCTTACTTGCCTCTTTAAATATCCCAGCAGAAGAGTTAAAGGATCCAGTTGAGTTTCATATCCAATAATGTCTTTAGGACATTGCATAATATCTCCCTGATAATTCCTGACATACGTACCTGCATTTCCACCATATGTGAGCAAATGTGCTTCTAGCATTCCCCATCTTCAACAAGAATTGGAAAGTTTTATATATGTTTTAGCCAATTTTACTGGGATCACATTTTATGTATTTGTTTGAAATGGCATTCAAGGTAGCTTACAATCACTAATAAAATGTGATAAAAACAATGCTAAGCAAATACATTAAAACACAATTAAAATCACATAAAAACTCAATAAGGATATTAACTGCATATTTGAGGTGGGGGAGAGAAAAGGTGTTAAAATGAAGACGCGATCCTATGCATGTTTAGACAAAAAAAAGTCCTACAACTCCCAGCATTCCCTAGCTAGCCATGCTGGCTGGGGCATGCTTGGAGTTGTAGGACTTTTTTCTGTCTACATATGCATAGCATTGTTCCTTAAATTGATCATTTTGTTAATGAGATCAGTAGCACACCTTGAAATAGGTCAGCTGTAAGCTCTTGGTCTATCTGCAGCAGCTTTTTCCTAGGATTAAGTTTTCTGAGAATCTGCATTAGGGTTTCTTCAGGGATCACATTAATTGTTTCTTTCTCTTTGTTTCTGATCCTCATACCAATTTCTAAAAACTGAACCAAGTAGCAATACAGCAACCTTCATAAAAAGTCTCATTACATAAAAATAAGAACTTTGACATTTGTAGAGTTAGCGGCTTTCAACCATCTGGTTCTGTATGGAAAATCTCTAGTTTTAAAAACTGTTTCAGCTGAGAGCAGAGTGGACATTTCAGGGGGTGTGGGGAACAGTGCCATCCTCAAAGACATTTTGCGTTATTTTCTAAACCGTCACACAAGATCTTTATTTATTTATTGTATTTTTAGTCTGCTTTCCTGCCCACCAAGCAGCTCACAACCATAAATTATGAAACCATAAGTAACACCATAAAAATAACAATATATGTAAAACACATACAACCTAGGATAAACAGCCAGCAGTAAAAGGTACAAGAAAAATACAGTCATTGGCAGGAATTTCTTTATACAAATAAAAATTATTTATTTATTTATTTATAGAGCTTGGCTATTGGGCAGTATAGAAATGTAATAGATAAATGTTTGTTTGTTTGTTTGTTTGTACCCTACCCTTCTACCCAAAATGGCACTCAAGGCAGCTAAATTGAATCCAAAGTAAAATTACCATATCAGTCCCACCAAACTAGAAGAATGAGAACAGCTTTACAAGATTTGCAAAGGCATCATAAAGAACTGACCTGACAATTCTCTATAGGAAGGAAATTCCAAAGAAAAGATGCAGCCATGGAAAAGACTTTGATCCTTGGGCTGTCAGCCTTACTGAAGAAAGCAAAGGTTTCTGAAGCAAGGCCTTTCCTGAAGATTGTATATTGTGTAGCAGGAGGATCATATGGAAGAACACATTCCCTTAAAATACCCACCACCACCTCTGCGGGGTGGGGAAGCTTTTTCAGCCTGTGGGCAGAATTCCAACGTATGAAAGGTTTCAGACGCTGCATTCCAGAAGTTGTTGTTGTTGTTCAGTTGTGTCCGACTCTTCGTGACCCCATGGACCATAGCACGCCAGGCCTTCCTGTCCTGCGCTCTCTCCCGGAGCGTGCTCAAGTTCATATTCATTGCATCCGTGATGCTATCTAGCCATCTCATCCTCTGCCGTCCCCTTCTCCTTTTGCCTTCAGTCTTTCCCAGCATCAGGGTCTTTTCCAGAGAGTTTTCTCTTCGCATTTGGTGGCCAAAATATTTGAGCTTCAGCTTCAGTATCTGTCCTTCCAATGAGCACTCAGGGTTGATTTCCTTTAGGATGGACTGATTCCAGCAGTAGGTGGGGCCAAAGGCAAAGTGAATGAGGCCAAGGCACAGTGGCAGTACCTATGTGTCAACACCATGCAACCACAAGTCAAAGACTGAAGCACTCCAGCAGATTTGAAGAGAACAGGAAAAGGGTCAGCAAGCAGGAAAAAGCCAGAATGCTTTAGAAGGGCAGAGATCGTGTTGCGGCAGCATCACAGGCAAAAACTGAGAAAACAGACGGGGGCAGAGAGGGTATCAAAAACGAACAAACCCCCAAGCAAGGTTGTGTGGCATGGGCAAGGGGGTTATATCAAGCTGTAAGAGCCCTGCAGATGAGGTTCAGAGGCCTAGCAGCTGGATTAATCCTGTGGGCCAGAGATTTCCAATCCCTGATACAGGGTTTAAAGACAAATCCAGGATCTTAAAATAGGCTTAGCAACTAATTGGTAAGCAATGGAGGTGCCCCTTCTATGCTCGATTAATACTCTCCCTGTAGTACTCTGATCCTCCTTGATTCTGGCCAGCAACCAGACAGGTGCATTCTGGACTGTCTGAACTTCTGGAGATCTGATAGTGTCATGTGATGTTTCAACAATAACAAGATGTCAGAACTGCCAAGGGCATATAGGAGCAGAGACAGCAGAAGCTATTGTGGATTTGTTAGATGTATTTCTTGAAGAGATAGCCAACTATCCACAAGTTGCATATTTATTTATTTGCTGCCTTTCCGGACCAAGTCCACCCATGATGGCACGTTTGCCACCTTTATCGCTACCAGTGGTGTAGTGGAGCCAGGGTTCACAGGGACACAGCACTAGCACTTCTTTATTCGCAGGGATGCTGCCATCATCTGTCACCCCCTTCAGACTTCTCCTTCCCTCTGAGCTTAGCTGCAATCCTCACAGTAGCTGGGGGTGAAATGAATTTTCCCAGCAGCAATATATTATTCCCTGTTGTAATGTAAAGTATTCTGGGGTGGCTTGGTCTTGATTGGGCAAGGAAGACCCCTGAGTTTTACTAATGACCTGCTCCTAGCAGATGACAATTCCTAGAATTGGTTTGTTGATATGGATCAATGCAGCTGCCTGCAATTTTGGACTCTCCTTGGGGGTGTGGCTGTCGGGACTGTCATGATGACCGCCTGTAATTCCAAAAGTATCACTACACCACTGATAGCTACATCCCTTTGGTGGCTTGCAGTCATCTTGTTGTCAGTGAAAATCACTGGCAGCTCTCTTACTTCCCTCTACACCAACCTGGTGCCCTCCAGATGTGTTGGACTCCAGCTGCCATGATCCCCAGCCAGCATGGCCACTGAAGATTATGGGAGTTGTAGTCCAATGCCTCTGGAAGGCACATCAGTTTGAGGAAGGCTGTTTTATACTTTCCAACTGATAACTTTTGTTATCAGCCGGAAACTTGTTCGCTCTTAGTTCACAAGTGCATGACTTTACTCTTCACAGTGTTGAGTTCCATTCCATTTTTATGATTTCAGTTCATGCAGTCATCACTTTGTCTTGCATTTTTGTCCTGGTCCATTGGGGAAACTCGATGGTGATGCAATCCATTTTTCTCTGAACTAGAAAATGCTAAGAAATTTCCAAAAACAGATACCATGAGTTCTAAAAGGTTAGGTAAAACTTTCCTTTTTACTGCCAGATGCCTCTCATTTCTCAAAAATGAGGGCATGATGTACGAAAATCTGTTCAAAGCTCAAATTTGAGTTTTGCTTCCTGGCTCACCTTTGAGCTCTCTCCCATCTGTAAAAGAAGTGTGGAATTGTTAAATGGCTTATAAAATCATTTGGATATGGAAAGTGCAGTACCAATTATTAGTTTTACAGTAATCATAATAAAGTTTAAGCAGTACAAATGAAATGAATGTAGGCATCTGACACCGCCTGGAGTTTAAATTTATATATACAGTGTGGAACATTTTAATTTTGCAGTGATTTTGTTAAACAGATGTGTGAACCTGAAAGCACCTGAGTGTGGGGGATTAAATTAAGCTCTGATTGCTTAGAACTTATAATTAGACAAATGAACATTGTAATGTAATTGGAAGAGATGCTGTGTTATATTTGTTTTACTGCTATAAGTTTGGCTGAAACAAATAAAACACAGGATATAATTTTATTCAAGTATATTGAGATTTGAGGAGAAAATCCACAATGGATTCAAAGGAATTCAGATTTCTATGAATCTGACCACTGGATTCCACAGCAGACCAGCTTTTCCAAGTCACATGGATTCCGTGGACTTGTGGAGTATTTTTCAACTTCGGGTGGGGTGGGGATTTGCGCAAATACGCATCAGCACAATTGCACACTTGTGCAAGTGCATACAGGAACAAAATTTTCATTAAAAAAAATCAGATTTTGTCAGTGAGTGGACAATGGAATTAAAAATGCCTGACAATCCTTGGAACACAGACATAATGGATTTAACAAAATCCGTACATCCCTAATTTGGGAGCGCTTGCAGTTTGCTTTGAAAATTAGCTGAAAATATCAAGTAGCATTTCAGGCTGTGCTTGAATTCCAGGGGGTTCAAGGTGCTCCTCCCTGATATTTTGTGATGGAGCTCATTAGCTTCTGTTGTAGAAGGCTATGGTATGTTGGGGGTCATGATTTGCCCTGTATGGTTCCCCCCGCCGGTTCTTGCCATCATCTCTCTTAGTGGGATATGTGCCAGACTGCATTACTTTGTTTAATCAGGTTGCCTATCCAGATCCATCCATATTCAGTACTTGGCCCCCTCACCTTTTGTGATGACCCCCTTTCCTACTGCTTTTAGAAGGCTGTGTGGGGACGTCACAATGGAAGGAATCAGGGGTGAGACTTGCGGATTTCATTAAAGGATCGCCTACCCTTTCCCCCATAATTCTAGTTTTAGGAACCCGGAAACAAATACAGCAGGGGTGGTCAGAAAGTAGATTGGGAACTACTGGTAGATCTCTGGGTAATTTTCAATAGATCAGCAATTATTTCCAACTAGCGTGACATGTCTCCTATTTTACAGAGGCCAGTCCTGTGTTTGAAGGTGTCCTGTATTTGAAGGGTTGCCTAGTCCAAAGCCTCTTTAAAAATAAAGAACCAAAAGAAGAGTTAATTTGGTCTCAGTCTTCCCCACTAGAATCAGATGTATTGTAAGTCTATATAAGCTCCCCAAATTTGCATATAAATCAGCATATGCAAATGTTATGCAAATCTGCATCCTCTCTTTTGGCAATGCCTGAGTGGCCACTGTATTTCCAGCTTCCAATGGTTTAACAATAGCAAAAATAAATGGCCTTTTCCCCTCCTAGATTAGGCCGCTGAAACCAAGAAAGCTTGGGGGTGGGGTGGGAAATCGGATTTGTGTGTGCAAAGACTTGTGTGAAGGCTCCAGTTTTGATAATGGAAATAAATTCCTGGGCTGAGCATGTGCTCAGAGACACCTCCTCCCACAATTCAGTATCTGCCTTCCTGAGACAGTGAGACACTGTTTTGCACATGGCTCCTGTTGGTGGACCTCAGGATTCTAGTGGAAAACAAAGTCAATCCTGCCCGCCTTTAATTTTGAAGTAGAACTTAGTTGAGCCTGAGGTTGTGCCCTCAACTCGGCTGTGGATGCACTGGACGGCTGGAAAGGGTTTTAGAAGAGGAAAGACCACAAAGCCCATCAAGTGTTACCGCCCCCCTGACTCACTCACACACGCATGCACACATGCACACACATCAGTCACTCTCCTTTCTCCCTTGATTTGTCTATCGAAGGGCTGTTCAGACTATACCATTCCACAGGCAAACAAACCAAGCCATATGCTAGTTCTCCACTGTTCAGATAAAATAGTGACTAAAATTAGGGTGGCCATGTGTCCTACTTCACAGAGGAAAGTCCTCTATTTGAAGGTGTTCTCTATTTGAAGGGCTGTCCAGACTAAGCCTGGTTTAAAGATAAGGAAGCCTAAGGAAGGAGAGCAGGGGCCTTGAAGCTGCCCATCAACAGCCCCTGGGCAGCAGACTGAGTGAGTCACACAGGTCACCTGGTCACAGTCTTCATTAATATGGTTACTATTTCCATTATAGTAATTATTTCTAAATTTGCAGCTCTCTATATAAATTAGCATATGCAGATTTTATACCAATGTGTGTCCTCTGTTGTCCTCTTTTTTGGTGATGCATTTCCTCTGTTTTTGTGATGCATTTCTTTTTTGGTGATGCTTCAGTGGCTCCCCTAGGCATATCTCAGAGAATTCTAGTGAGGATGAATGAACCGCAATGTCCATTCATGCTGAATGAAGGCAGCATGGTTATGAAGGTCTTGCTCTTTGGCCTACAGAGACCCAAAATTGTGTTTTGAGCTGCCACCACTCTTACATTTTTATTATTTTGTTATTACCTTTAGGTTTTATTGTGAGTTGCATTATTTCTTGCTCTCCACCTCACCCCACCTTGGGCACTTCTGCTGGAAAGACAGGGCACAAATATATAAAATGTCACTTTTAAATATTGCTATTTTTACAGTATGCTGTAGAAGTTTTATTGTTATTGGTTTTGTTTTTTATTGATTTATAACCTGACCTGGCAGTATGGTTTATATTGGAAGGCGAGTGTAACAACTAATGGTAAATCATAGATTCTAAATCATAGTTGCATGTCTGCTGTTATATAATATCAGATACCAACGTTTTGCGTATATCATATAAGCCTTACGATGTGCTGCACACTGTGAGGCACCAAGTTGGTTTTGGAGCACAACACAAATAGCTGCATTGTACAACCAACTCTCTTGGTTCATCCTCTCAACTTCCGGTGCTTATCACTATTCTTGTGAAGAGGGAGGCATACAGCAGAAAGGCCACATAACGTAATTTGTTCTTCTCTCCTTTCTTTTCCAGGTAGCTATAGATTTTACTGCCTCGAATGGTGATCCCCGGAACAGCTGTTCACTCCACTACATCCACCCCTATCAGCCAAATGAATACTTGAAGGCTCTGGTAGCTGTTGGGGAGATCTGCCAAGACTACGACAGGTGAAAGACAATCACATTTGCTTCAGAGTCATTGCTAGATGGCAGTCAAATCATATGATAACACCGGTGGTTATATGCTGATAGCTTTAGCACGATACTGTGTCTGCTGCAGGGAAAACCTCCAAGAGTTCTAGCATAACTGGGTTGCATACAAAGCTTTTAGTAATACTCAAATAAGCCTAAATAGAGCCTTTTGAGGACTTGATAGCAAATTCCTGGACCTGCTCAAGAAACTGGTTTCATACATCCAGATTCTAATCCACCCCACTATCAGCCATTGCATTGATATGTCTAGTGTATTCATATCTCCAACCAGCCACCACTCCTCCCATTGTCACACTGACCATTTAAACATAAAGCATTAAACATAACCAGCCATCACATGCATTTATGTTTAGTGGCTATGCACAATATTGTCACTTCTGGGTTTAAACTGGGAACCTTGTGGTCTTAATTGGGGAAACTGTGTGTGCTCAAAATTGCTCTTTCAGTCCTGGCCCAAGTATGTCTTTGTTGCAATTCATGGGTTGGATCCAGGATCTGTCTTCCACAAGAAGAAGGGGTCTAGTCACAGAAGGTTCCTCTGCCCAGTTTTGGGGGATCCCCCATGCCCCCACACACCACAACTCACTCCATTCAGCAGGGTCCCTGGACTCTCTGGGTAGCATTTTCAGGGGGATGGAAGGGCTGCCATGGGAAGGAGGGGGCAGAGAACTCCACTTCCTTTAGCACAGTTGATCCACTGTCAATTTATTTAAGCTTTTTTTTTTTTTTCAATTTATATACTGTTTACCATATCTAAATATATCTTAAATCTGGATCCAACCCCATTTCTCTGTTAAACCGCTTAGGGATTTTATTATATTAAGCAGTATATAAGTATGATAAAGAAATAAAGAAATGCCCACATTATCTAGTTCAGCCTTCCCCAACCTGGTGCCCTCCAGATACGTTGGATTGCAACAATTGGCCATGCTGACTGGGAATTATGGGAGTTGGCCATGCTGGCAGGGAATTATGGGAGTTGCAGACCAACATATCTAGACAACACCAGGTTGGGGAAGGCTGGTCTAGTCAGTCTTTGACCAATGGTAAAGTGATCATCTAATGATCTTCTAAGTATTCTGTTCTGCTTATATCAAGTGTTTTTGTCAAATGTATTCTTTCCACAGCCTGACTAGCAATACCTATAGCCAAATCTCATTGATTTGGGCCTTATATTAATTGGGTTCTTCTGCATTCCTTGATTAGTCTCACAGCTTGTATGTGGGCATCTCTTTATTGTGAAGAAGTGTTATTTCCGACGTGCTGCTGAAATATGCAGTTAGGTGTCCATCATATGTGAACTATGAACATACTTATCAGACAGGAATGTCAGTTATGAAATTGACAGTGAGTGCCTTGTCAGCCTGATGCTAATTATGCTTCTGGATCATTCTTGAGGAGTTTACTGTTGTCTTCCATGTATTACACTACAGGGGGCAGTAATTAGGCTGCTTCAAAGGACGGCTGTTTGCATGGTAATGAAAGCTCCTTTCAAAGGCAAGTGAAGGAGTTGAGCGGAACGCTGCTAGAGTAGTGCAAATGGAACTTCTGCAAACTGGAATTAAATCCTTAGAGAACCAGTGATTATGTGTGTGCCAGCAAAGGGCTGGATAAAACTTGATTACTGCTCAGCACCTTCATCCCTCCTATGTCCACAAAATCATATGGCACCATTTCTCATTATGTTTGTAGGAATTGCTTTTTCAGTCCATAGAAAAGTTCTCTGGTCTACTACGCAAGAAACAAAGAACAATGCTTCCAAGGGGGAGGGGAGCACAATGCATCCTGGGAACATTCACAATAATTTAATGAAGTTTCCTGTACCCTCATGACTATGCATTTTCCCAGGAATCACTGTTTCCCGTCATTTGCAACTTGTCATGTTGTCTTAGATTTCAAGCTACAACGAACAACCTTGCCTGCCGCTGCTGCCTCACCCCTTACTCGAAATAGTTTACTAATTTATGGATAAGAAAAAAAACAATGGCTGTGACTCTTCAGTAGTAGTAGTATAATTCATTAGTAGTCGTAACATTTATTTGTTTTGGAATGTCTATGAAATAGCTGGAATAAAAGACTTGTAGAGCAATCCTATGTAGGTCTCCTCAGAAGTAACTTCCACTGAGCTCAATAGGACTTTCTCCAAGATAAGTGCCTAGAATTGCAGATTTAATCAGTGTCCTCAGTTTAGCAAATTCGTGCAAGGATGTTAAATAAAACATGAATGAAAATGGTACATTTAATATGTGGCCCTAAGTATGATAATTATTATATATAAATTTTAGCGATTTGGCAATAGCATCATTTGTATGACCTAATAGCAAACTTTATCATAAAAAGTTATATATGTTTTGATTGGTCTTTTTAGTTCCCTTCCTTTTCCTCTGGTGTCTGGAGAAAAATAAGGCTGCAGTGCTGTATACTCCCAATTAACTAGGTCCCACTGAACTCAGTGGGGCCTTCACCTGAGTAGACAACATATAGGCTTGCACTGCATATTATAATTTATTATACAGAGAGGGAAATTATTCATTCTGTTTTAATTCAGTGCTTATTTAATTTGTTTTTTTGTTTTGTTTTTATTTCAAAATTGGGGCCCATTTGCACGTACTGGTGGCAAATTGTAGCCGCTGCCATTTTGCATACGCAACCTCCGATCAGGCTGATTGGAGCTTGCTTTGTGTTGTCCAAACACGAACACTATGATGCAGTTCACATGACACAGCTGGTTCATTGTGTCCCGCAGCCATTTTGATTGTGCAGCCTCCGGTTGGCCCATTTGGGGGTTGTGCCATGTCATCCAAACCTGGTCCTCCTGTGTTATTCGAGAGTTAAACAGCCCTTGCTTAACCTACAATTTATATTAGGAGTTAAGTGAGGGATGTTTAACTCTTGAATAACCCATGATGACTGGGTTTGGATAACACAGTACAACCCCCAAACAGGCCAGTCAAGGGCTGTGCAATCAAAATGGCAGCCGCACACACCTAGAATGTGCCACAGCAAACCATGGTTAAATAACCCACAATGAGCTGGCTGTGTCATACAAACCAGCCCTATAGGTTAATCATGGGTTAAACAACCCACAGTTAACCTAACAACTAATTTGTAGATTAACTGTGGGTTGTTTAAACCATGATTGCATATGCAAAATTGTTACATATGCAAAATGGAAGCAGCATGTGCCCAGCACATACCACAGCAAATCATGGGTTAATTCATTAACCCACATTTGTCACCATTACTTGCAAAATGGATCTTTATATGCTGCCTTTCAGGGCTAGCCCCCCTTGCCCCCAGTCTGCTTACAACGTATTAGAAACACAGAATTCATTATAAGATAACTGCAGTCTAGTAAATCCACAATCAAAATGGATTATACCAGCAACAATTACAACAGTATCAACAGTATAAAACAGTATACATATAGGCACATATTTTATCTTGTTTTAGTATTTTATTATGTTTATAATTTTAGAGTTATTATTTTAGTGGTGTTTATATGTTGTATGTTATATGGGTTGTTAGCGGCCCTGGACTCCTTGTGAGGAAGAATGAGGATATAAATCAAATAAATTATAATATAAAATCAAGCAGCAAAATAAAATGAGACATTTAAAAATAGCAGCAGTTAAATACGGAGCACTGAAATGGTATGAGAAGAGAGATTCTTTTTCCTTCTCAAATTGCACAATGTTAGGGATAAATGGCGTGGAATATCACAAACCTTCCAAAGGCATGAGAGCTGGCATGCAATAGGTTAAGCCATGTATTGCACAATCTTAGAAATAAAAAAGAGCAGCTAAATACTAGCAGGGTATTATAGGAAATCATCTTCATTTGTGAATTTGAATGACCTCCTGAGACTGCTAGACCTACATGGCTGTTTTATAGCAGTATTGAAATGCACTGATAACTCTTGGGGCAAAATCACACATTCAGTATGCCACCAGCGTAGTGTTATTTCCTGCTTTTTACTCCACATTATCCAAAATGCCGCAACAAATGCCACTGTGTGTCCTACAGGGTATAAATGTGCAAGAGGGATATAGTGTTACCATGATGGGATCGTAATGACATGACTCAAGGTGTAGATCTGGCGTTGCATCCTGGCCCTCTGATACATTGTGCTGATCTCAGCTCGTAGCTCTGGACGTTAAGAGTGCAGCAGCAGCAGGCGGACACAATACTGGCCTCACATTGGTACTGGAACTTACTCTCAGACTGTCTCGATTTTAACCAGGCCCACCCTGTTACAGGGAAAATTCCAGCCTCGAACCATCCCAGTTGTAAAGAAGTAGCTACATCCCATGTTATTTATTTTATTTTGCACTACACATGCTAACGCAGGCGAAAACGAAAGCCGTAGGAGCAAGCATCACAAAAGATGTGCAGGTTTTGAATTGACCGCTGTATTCTTGATATTCTTTACCTTATGGCGATACCAGCAAATATAATTGTTGATCATATCGCTGTAATCTTCTACTGAGCCAAGCGAAGAAACAAGCATCAAATGTTCAGTTTTAAATGCAGATGCTCTTTTTTGTGTCGTGGGACAGGGTGAACTGTGTGCTGGGTGATGAAGGGGTGGAGCAGGGGTGGGCAACCTGTGGCCCACAGGCAGCATGCGGCCCCCAGCTGTTCTCTGTGCAGCCTGGGGGGACCCTGCCCATTTTCCCCTGCAGCTCAGCTGGGCTGCAGGGAAAAGGCCACTGTTCTGGCATTACTAATGGCAGCATCCAGACAGCGACCCCAACCGGGGTTGCAGAGGGAGGCTTTAACCCCCCTAAACTCCCTCAGCAACCTTGAATAAGCTGGGATCACTGCTTCCCCACTGATAATGGTGGCACCAAAGCAGTGACTCTATTCAGGGCCACTTGGGGCAGGTGAGGCTAAAGCCTCCTTCTGCACACAGCAACCCCAAAGCAGCTAGGATTCATGCTGCTGTGCCAATAATGGTAGCACTGAAGCAGCAATTCAGGGCACTGGGGGCAAGAGGAGGCCTTTACCTGGAAGAGAGGAGATGAGGGCTGAGGTTTATACACTGATTCAACATAACTTGCCATTTCTTATACCCTCAGGCTCCTAATGTACTTAATATCTAGTGAGGAAGCTCAAAGTTCTGGCCTCCTCTTTCTGATTGTGCCAGTTGACTTGGGTGTTCTTTAGCGAAGTCATTCAAGGGAAAGGGTTGTGGCTCAGTGATAAAGCATGCACCATGCATTACAGTGTAGACAATACTGAGCTAGATGCACCAATGGTCTGACTAAGTAGTCTCATTTGCACCCAACAATAAGCCAGAATTCCAGGGAATCCTGGCTTATCATTCACAAGCTGTGCATTGGCCGTCTGTTCGTTCCTGCTTGGCTTCTCCTGCCAGTGGGAGCAACTGAATTAACTAACTAGGAACTAGGGATGTATGAAAGTCACTTACCTTTTCACGGATTGTGTTCATGGGGGGGGGAGAAGCTCCATCCCTCCCGCCAGAATCCTCGACAGGGAGGGAGGCGATCCGGTCCTCCCCCCCGGAATCCTTGACGGCTGACTCTGCTCCGCGGCGGCTCTGCAGAGCAGCCAGCCAGGGCCATCCGCAGCCGGATTTCTGGCTGTGGACTGGCTGGTGTGGACGCAAATGGCGGCTGCTGTAGCAGCCGCCATTTGCGTCCAGCCAGGGAGCCGTGATAGGCTACGTAAGTCTTTACGTAGCCTATCACGGCTGGGTTAAAAAAAACAAAAACCAGCGTACGCAAATGGCGGCGGCTACAGCGGCCACCATATGCGTTCCTTATTTTTCGCCGTTTTAGTCTACGTAAATATTTACGTAGATTATTACGGCGAAAAAAAATGGGAACGCAAATAGTGTAGTGGGCTATTTACGTAGGCTAAAATGGCGAATAAAAAAGGAGCGCAAATAGCGCCCACTACGCTATTTGCGTTCCCCTTTTTTTCGCCGTAATAGTCTACGTAAATATTTACATAGACTAAAACGGCAAAAAATAAGGAACGCAAATGGCGGCCGCCGTAGCGGCCGCCATTTGCGTACGCCGCTGTTGTTGTTGTTTTTTGATTGGCTTGCCGTGATAGGCTACAGAAAGACTTACGTAACCTATCCTGGCAAAGACCAGAATGCAAATGGCAGCCGCAGCAGCCAGTCGAAACACCAGCCGCTGCCGCCGCTGCAGCTGCCACCGTCCGGAACATCTGCCCCAGGTAAGTCTTGTCCCGGGGGGAATCCACGGGGAGGCGGGGGGGCAGGCCGTTCCACCACGGATTTCAGGGGGCCGAATGCCAGTGAATTCGGCCTCACTGAAATCCGTGGTGGAATTCTCCGCCATCCCTACGAGGAACTGAAAGCTTAGTACATCATCCAGACTGGGGCTCCTGGCTTGTCACTCCCAAACACACCAGGAATCATAACCAAGAACAATTCCTGGTTTACAATTCTGGCCTGTAAAAGGTGCAACAAGACAGAAGCTCCAGTTCAGATGACATGCTACACTTTCACTGCCTGGTTAGTTTAGCTTAGGGGTGCACAAATGTTTAGGCCCTGAAGGCCGCATGTGATGCTGATACAGGGGTCAGTGGCCACACGCGCATCCCAACAATCCCGATATAGAACACTCTTTCGTCACTGGTAGCAGCAGCGGGAAAAGAGCAAACACTATGAGGATCTCCACTCCCTCCCCCAGTGATCCTGATAGAGATTGCTCCTTTCCTCAAAGATGCTCATGCAGATCGCTCTTTCTTTCCTGGAAAGAGCAATCTATATCATAGGTAGCAATGATACAGTCGGGGGAAACTGATGAATGAGGGGACTTTGGCAGTGGTGGAGGGGGTCAGAGCATCTGTGGGCTGCAGTTAAGGTCTTGAGGGTCACCTGTGGTCCCTGGGCCTGAGGTTGTACACCAGGGCTGGCCCAAGACATTTTGCTACCTGAGGTGAAGAATGATATAGTCGCCCCTCCCATTCCATGCACAAGATCTGACCAGACTGGCTGATGATTTGTCTTCAATATTGGTCATGGGACAGCACCTCCACTGCACCAGAAGATAGCGGGCTAATTGGGGGGGGGGGCGCACAGAGCAGGCCACATGGCACACAGGTTTCTTTTCCAATATCTTGCTGCCACCTCCCAGCATCTGCCACCGGAAGTGACCCCTTCACTTTGCCTAACGGTAGGGCCGGCCCTGTTGTACACCTCTGGTTTAGCTGCTTCCACTGGCGGAAGGAGCTAAGTGGGTGCGATCCGCCTGTGTATACCAGCACACAGTGCTAAGCCAGGGTTCTCCAGATTTCTGGCTTACCGTTGTATGTGGATGTGGCTGCTAGGGCAGCTTCCTATCTTTGTCCCTCCCTCATTCTTAGATTTGATGCTTATCTTTAAATACATGTTTACTGCATCCTTATGATCAGCCTATCTGAGAATCGATTTAGTGGAATTGGGGAGAGTTGGTTGGTTTGCAGTTGTTGCTTCTTCTTTTTTTTTGCTTTTGCCAGAGCAGCTTCTTTTAATGTTAATCGGGGAGATTTATGGGTATAGTATTTAGATCCAGTTTTGTCAGTTAATTCATTAGTAGATGCCTTTCAGGAGTTAGCTTCAGAGCATGTGTATTCCCCATGTTCATTAATTATTCCTCTTGTAGGTAGCACACTGGCACTTTCTGTCTCCACGCACTTAAAGCTCAATTATGAGCACACATTTCTTCATCGTCAGCAGATTACGTTTCCCCAAGGCACCTCAAGAGCAATTTGTAAAAAAGAAGAAGAAGAAGTAAAACTGAGAGAGCAGTAATTAAAGCGGGTGCATATATTTTAATCTCTATTTTTTAAACATTTATCATGTAATCTTGTACCAACATTCTCTCTCTCTCTCTCTCTCTCTCTCTCTCTCTCTCACCACACAGCAATTATCTCATCTTACTCAAATCTTTCAGGGCCCAGAGGGGGGTGGGTGGGTTGAGTTTGGCTTGGTGGTAGCAAGTTGCACTTGACTGATATAAAATTCAAGAGTCTTATCTCCATGAATGAGACACCAGTGGGGGCCTCATGTACCAGTATAATGTCTCCATCTGGAGTTTTCATTATGGAATAGTGAATACAACTCAGTGGCAAAGAAAGTTCCACTTGTGAGAAAACCATCTTCCTGACTTCTCTCTGGAAGTACTTCTCTCTTTCAATTTCTCACAAGCTTCTCCTGGCAACAGTATTGTATTGACCAGTAGCTGTATCACTTGTTGGTATTCGTCCATAACAGCTTCCATAGTAATGGAAGCAATTGGATAGCCAAGGATGCATCTGCCTGCTGTGCTTCGGGAATGCATCATCCACAGCAACAGAACTGATAGTATGTTCACAGTTGCCAAGTTCAGTACAAATTAAAGGAAATTAGGAGATAACAGGATAAAAAAGGCCAGCAACTTTTGCTAGAGTTTAACAAAATAGCAAGGCCCTTGATCTTCTTTAAAATGCAGTTTATTATTATAGCATGTATACATCAGGTGTTGTGTTCTGAAGGCTTCAAACTGTACCAGAGAGTTTCTGCATATGTTATATTGCTTATTTCATATGTATATTTCTAGGCTTGGTGCAGAATGAGATTTTGTTACCTGCATGTGTTATTCTCCAAGTGAGTACACCAAGGGTATACACACAGTTCTGCACACATAGCTACATGTGTAATTGTGGATAGGACTGTACCCCTGAGTTATTCTAGCTGATTCTTCAAGTGCTTAAAAAAAAGAAGGTGGAGGGCCAAATCCAGTTCTGATTCCTCTTTGGTAGAACAGAGTTTTCAATCCTTTTGATCCTTTTTTTTTTGTTCTGGAGTTCTTAGTCTCTTGAATGTTTTGCATACCAATTCCTGATTATTAAACAGGATTTCCCTCCTCCTATCAGCATTTATTGAAAGAGAAGGCAATTAGCATGAAATTAAAGTTGCACCACCTACTTTGTTTTTGACACCCCTTGTTTTATTTTTCAAAAGCCTCATTACAGTGTAAAAGATGCTAGCCCTGATTTCCAAGACTGGCTGTCAATATGCTATAGCACAGCAGTACAAAGCAGAGCATTTGTCACGGTTCCTGCAGAAAATACATTGCCCAGGAACCATTGCCTCTTGAGTGGGGAAAAGTAGCATTTACATGCTACAGGCATATGTAGCTTCATGCCAGTGGTCTAAAAGAAGTGAAAGCTATTGCGTCATCTTGTCATCATCACCTGCAAATCCAGTATTTATCTTGCAGGAAGTACTGTGGCTGCATTTCAGTGCACACTTACTTGAAAGTAAATCAAACAGAATGGGATTTATTTGACAGTAAACATGCATAGGCTGCACATCAATCAGTCCTGAACAGAATATCGCAGTTAGAAGGAATCTAACAGGCCAACACTTGTCCTGTCCTGAGACACATTGGATGGACTGGATACCTAAAGCATTCAGAAGATATGCTTATTCCATTAATTACTTGCCATGGCATTAACAACCATTCCATTTTGTTGGTAAGTTATATAATCACTATGGTGATATTATGGTTGAGCTAGCAATTAGGTTATGTCCAAATTATTTCGTTGTCTTGTCTTAAGGGAGTTGGCTGACTTTCAGTGGAGTGAAAGCAAGGAAAGAGATCTATAGCTTAGCTATGTTCTTTCATATGACTAATAACAAGAAAGGATTCAAGTATTGCAAACAGAAATATTGAGTAAGTTAATGGTCAAGTCCAGACAACACTTAAGAATAGACATCTTGACTTAATGCACTTGTGTTGTCTTTATTACCGCTTCATACATTGCATTTGAGATTCAAGAAATTGATTCAATCATAGATGATTCAAGGGAAGGGACATAACTCAGTGATATGCCTTGCCCACAGAAGGTCCCAGGTTCAATCCCCAGCCATAAGAACCTAAGAAGAGCCCTGCTGGATCAGACCCAGGGCCCATCTAGTCCAGCATTCTGTTCACACAGTGGCCAACCAGCTGCCCACGGGAAACCCACAAGCAGGACATGAGTGCAACAGCACCCTCCCACCCATGTTCCCTAGCAACAGAGGCATACTGCCTCGGATACTGGAGGTAGCGTATAGCCATCAGAACTAGTTCATAGTCTTCTCTTCCAGGAAGCCTCTCCAGGGCTGGAAAAGACCCATCTGGAACCCGGGAGACACTGCCATTCAGGAGAGACGATACTGAGCTAGATTGACCAGTGGTCTGATTCAGTTTAAAGCAGTTTCATATGCATCTATTCATATGATGAGTATCCAGATCTTGAACACATTACTTAGATGCCACTTACAGCGCCATTTGTTACAGGAAGACCTCCAAGTCAGAACTGTAAAATTTTACACGACTCATGTCTTAGCAACATGTGAACATCGGTATACCGAATGACAGGGAGTAATCAGAATAGGAAGCATATAAAAATGTAAATAACAATGAGAAAAGAGGTGAGAATTAATTATATCTGTGCTTTGGGGCCTTCGATAAACATGGGAAGACTAAACATGGGCATAAAGGGACAGGTTTCTTTGATCATTTGCATAGCGATGATCAAATGGCATGCTTGAGCTTACAAAACTCTGGTTATGTTTCTGTGAAACAATGACATGGGCTTAGTATAACAAAGCATTGTTGTGGAGGGGGGGACATAAAAGTGAACCCTGTTCTTTGTTTTGATTTCAGCGATAAAATGTTCCCAGTCTATGGTTTTGGAGCCAGGATACCTCCGGACTATAAAGTAGGTGTACAGGTGAATCTTCCTCATTCCCTTGGTGTATATAGCACAATGTATAGGTTGTTGAAGAGAGAATGTATGAGTGGGAGTAGAACTTGGAAGGGCAGCTGGTGGGAAAGAAGAACTCAGCAGGAGGGGTGAATGAGTAGCAGAAGCAATTTTAGTTACCTGAGATGCTTGCAACTCTGAGGCAATCTGCTCAGACCATATCTCTGTATGCATAATTATGAGTTCCAAACCAATCTTGTGCCAATGATGATAATCTGAAGCCCTTTGGCGCTTCACATAATATTACCGTATTACAGAGTTCCCATGCCACTCAATTTCTCCTCCTGTTGTGACATATTTTATTTTTAGAAAACAGCACTTTTGATATTTAGGCTGGGTGTCAATGCTTCAAAAGGATGGAATTAATGTTATTACTGAAATGAATATTTTTGTGTAAATGCATTTGAACTAAAGCAGCTATTCTTTTTGATTCAAGAGAATGGGGTACAGGAACTGGCCAGAAAGTGGCCAAGGTAGAAGGGGTTGTATAAAGTAAGAAGGAAGGAAGTTGCAGATACATGTGTGTGTGATTGATTGGACAATATAAGTTATGTGACCACTAGACTAGAAAAGCTCCCTACTGGTGGTCTGTGCTTAGAACAGTGTACTTACGAGGCCCATACTTTATTTATAGGGCCGAATGACTGACTCTTTGATTTATGGTAGCCAATAAGATTGTTTTGTCTTTACACTTACACTTCACACTTAATGAAAAAACACAACACAGGATGAGCACAGCCATTTGCAGCAATCTTCTAAAAAGAATAACAATGATATCCAATGCCAACATATGCCCATTAAGATATTCTTGTTTCCAATTACAAGGAGAAAACGTTGTGCTTTCCTATCATAATTTGAAATGAATGAGTGATGAAACAGATAAGATTCCAGACAGTCAAACATGCATCGTTTTGAAAAAGCTGACAAAATGGTCATTTGAATGGTAAATTTGATCCATTTTTCTCTTGGTAAAACATGTAGCTAGAAAGGTATATACTTGCTTATTATTGTTAAGTACTTAATAATAAGGCTAAACATTTTGACCAGAAACATTTTCACCAGGAGTGCAGAACCTCTTTCAGTCTGAGGGCCAAATTCCATTTTGGAAAAGCTCTCAGGGACCACATCCCAGTCGTAGGCATGGCCAAAGGCAAAAGGGGCGGAGCCAAAATACTAAACATACTAGCATATTGTAACTTAAAGCTCTTACGAAACCTTAGGAGAGGCATTTCAACCTTTTAAAATGGGGAAAAAACTTCACAAATCCAGGAAAGCACCAATGGGTGTTTGGGGAAAAGGGGTGTGGCCTTCTGGGGAAACCTGAAGGGCCAGATTGGGACCCTCAGAGTGCAACAGTGCCAATGGACACCAGAAAAAACAGCTATGAGGCTGGAAACCAAAGTCAAAAAAGGAACAGCTGCACCAGGGAATCCTCCAAAAGAATCTCCAAGTGTTTTTCCCTTGATAAAGACCAAGTGTCGAACCACATTGGGAATTAAATTGGTGCAGCTGTACCTCAGAGTGCCAGATTTGATCCCCTGACCTGAGGTTCTGCACAAACCTTAAACCTAGTTACATACCCTGAAGTCAAGGTTACACATATACCGGAAATATCTTGCCTCAGACAGGCAATGCAGTGAACACAGTGATATTGTCCACCATTAATTTTGCTATCTCCTATCAGTAGAAGATAAACTCCAGTGATTCAGCAGTGTGCAAATATTCTTCACTGATACATGATACAAATTCCACAAGTGTGAAGCAAAGAAATAAACATGTACTTTAAAATACATGTCTTAGTACTTGTTTGGATGAAGATAGCATGTCTGAACTCTCCATCTGCTACTGGAAAACCAATGAGTCCCGTTTCTGAACTAAAATTTTATCTAATTTTTGGGGGGGCGGGGGCTGGTCCACAGGTCTCTCACGATTTTGCCATCAACTTTAATGAAGACAACCCGGAATGCGCAGGTAACGGACCTGTCACATCAAACAGGCTGACTCATCCAATATGACACACATTTGGGTGTACACCATGTAATTCGCTGTGGCTGTTAATTAAGCTTCCTTGGGAATACTGATGTGAGCTATGAGACTGAATGAGGCACAGGCACAGTTGTTCGATTCCTTCCTAGAGAAGGAAAGAGAAGATAACCTATCATCATTATTAAGGCTAAAATCCTATACCCAGTTACCTGGGAGTAAGCTCTATTGAACTCAGTGGGACTTACTTCTGAGTAGACATGTATAGGATTGCGCTATAAATCTTTGTTTCAGTCTACTAGTTAGTTAAGGGGAAATAACTTATTGCTAAAACTCAGTTAACAGACCAACAGAGAACTATTAGCTGTGGAATATTGTATGCAGGAGATCCCAGATTCAATGCCTGCATCTTCAGGTCAGGCTGGGAAAGACCCCTGCCCAAAACCCTGGAGAAGTCACTGTCTGTCGGTGTAGTCCACATTGAGCTAGATGGACCAATGGCCTACCTTGCTGTAAGGCTTATGTAGTACTTCTTTTACTTGACTTGGCTGTAAGCCAGCTTCACCCTGGAAAAGTTGGATATAAACCTTTTATATGAGCAGAGAAATTCAGCTGTGGACAAATCATTCCGTGGGAGCAGGGTTGGCCCAAGACATTTGGCTGTCTGCAGCAAAGGACAAGATGGTGCCCAACCACCCCCATTTCATGTACAGAAGCTGACTGGACTGGCAACTGATTCTTACTTCAGCACTGGCAATAGGGTAGTGTCCTCCACAGCACTAGAGACTAGCAAACTAGTTTAGGGACTGTGGAGCAAGTTCTGTGGCACACAGAGCTCTTTCCTCCGATAGAGGAATGGCTGTGGAGGCTCAGCCCCCGCCCTTCCCCCTCAAGCATCTGCCACCTCAAGCGGTTGCCTCACTCTGCCTAATGGTAGAGCTGGTCCTGTATAAGATCCAAGGAATTCTGTTTTTTAGATTTGCCCAGATATCTTGATTAAGATCAGTCTTTGGAAAAGGGCATAGCCTGTTCCTAACTGCTTTGCTTCACTACAAGCAAAAGTAAACGTTTGACTATGGGCAGGAAGAGAGAAAGAAATACTACCAAGTTATCATAATCTCATAATTAAAGTCTATAGGCCTCCAAGTGTGAACATTTTCCAGTGCCCAAATGATTACTGAAAGCCTCGGCTGAATATAAACCTAATGCATTTGCAAAGTGTGTTAATATCATACGGGATGGTTAATAGCTGCAAAATGCACAGTTAAATGCTGCTGGCAAGGAGAGAAGCTAGCTCATGAATTATATATTACATAACATCTAAAAGAGGTCAGGTCAGCAGGGAACAGCTGCTTTGAACAAACCCTTCAGAGTTGCAGCTGTGCAGAATAAATTGGCAGGATTGTGGATCATTTGTGTGTGTGTAAAATTGCAGGAACCATTTCTTTAAAACTTACTTAGTAAGAGAACAATGATCTCTTACTTCTGAATTGTCCTGTGTCACCCCCCCCCCCCCGCAATAATTTGCTTAATGGCTGACTTCAATTCTATTTTAGATTGCATCAATAGAAGTATAGCTTCAAAATCACGGGAAGTGATAGTTCCACTCTACTCTGCCCTGGTCAGACCTCGCCTTGAATATTGTGTCCAGTTCTGGATACCACACTTTAAGAAGGATTCACATAAACTGAAACGAGTTCAGAGAAGGGCAACAAAGATGATCAGGGGATTAGAAACTAAGTCCTATGAGGAAAAATGGAAGGATCTGGGTATGTTTGGTCTTGAGAAGAGAAGAAGGGAGGGAGGGAGGGGGAATGACAGCACTTTTCAAGTACCTAAAGGGCTGTCACACAGAAGTGGGGTGCAACCTGCTCTCTACCATCCAAGACTGTAGGACATGAAATAACAGCCTTAAGTGTTCCTTTAAGGGTTGGATGTGCCTGATCTCGTCTGATCTCAGAAGCTAAGCAGGGTCAGCCCTGGTTAGTACTTGAATGGGAGACCACCAGGGAATCAGGCTTCCTGCAGTGAACAGGGGGTTGGACTCGATGGTCTTGTAGGCCCCTTCCAACCCTATGATTCTAAGTTGCAAGAAGGCAGATTTCGCTTGATCATCAGGAAAAACCTCCTAATGGTCAGAGCAGTCAGACAATGGAACCACCTCCTAGGGAGGTGGTGGGCTCACTGTCGCTGGAGGTATTCAAGCAGATATTAGACAGCCATCTGTCAAAGATGCTTTAAAATGGATTTCTTCATTGAGCAGGGGGTTGGACTCAATGGCCTAAGTGGCCCCTTCCACTTCTGTGATTCTGTTATTCTATTTTCTTATTATTTTTATTATATAAGGAATTCAAGGAGTAGTTGAAGCATATCAGAATTGCCTCCCGAAGCTTCAGCTTTATGGGCCTACAAACATTGCTCCCATCATTCAGAAGGTGGCTAAATCAGCATCAGAAGAAATCAACACTAAGGAGGCATCGGTGAGGATCACAGCAGACTGCAAGCTAGACTAGGCCTCCTTTACATTTTCACATTGGCGGCATCCCCAAGAACACCTAACACAGCTTTGTTACCCATTAATATAATTTAGCCATGCCTATGTACTTACCCTCCAAGTGTAGTTACCTTTCCCCCACTCTTTAAATCTATGTTTGGAGTGTGCATTCTCACTGTGTGGTTTTCAGCGGAGAGCCACAAAATGTGTGTGTGTGTGTGTGTGTGTGTGTGTGTGTGTGTGGCAGCCCTTTCCACAATTCAGTGGGTGTAAAATAGTGTGATTTTGTGTATGTAAGTCAGAAACAGCACCTCTTTATTCTATCAATACTATATTGTTTTTAAGTCTCATTCATACAACTGCAATTGCTGGCCCCAATCCAGAGGTAGCTGTAATGAGGCCATTCTGTAGACACTTATCTGAGAGTAATCAGTCTCATTTAAATCAGTCCCTTTACTTTCAATGGGACTTAGTCATGAGTATTTTTTAGCTAGAATGGGGCCATGGGCTGTAACTGTCACCTTTACAGAGCAACTAGATTGGCTATCCAAGTCATATACTGGGAAACTGAGTCCCAAGAACTACCACAGTGCCTTAGGCGAATCCCCCATTGCCATTCAAATTGTCTGCTGCTACTTACTTGCCTCGGGGTGGGGGGGCGGGGGGGGTCAGACATCCCCTAAAGCATATTCAGGAGAGTAAGGTGGGAGAAAAGACTATATGGCTGGTTACACGACTCTTCCGAAGAAAGCCAATCATACTGCAGTATCCACGTCTAGTAAGCAATAAGTGTATGTTTAATTTTCCTGTTCCCACCCTCATTAATAGCACAATAAAAATCATCACAGTGGGGAAATGCCAGGGAATCGCTGATGCCTTTATTTTAGCCAAATGGTTGCTGGAGATGGATTTTGATTTTCCTTTTCAAACCCTCTAGCAATACTTCATCTTGCTGATTCTGACGGACGGTGTCATCACAGACATGGCTGACACACGTGAAGCCATTGTTCATGCCTCCCATCTACCCATGTCAGTCATCATCGTTGGAGTTGGAAACGCTGATTTTAGTGACATGCAGATGCTAGACGGTGACGATGGGATCCTGAGATCTCCCAAGGGAGAGCCAGTTCTCCGTGACATTGTTCAGTTTGTGCCATTCAGAAACTTCAAACATGTAAGATTAATTTTTGCTTTTGTGTTTTCTTTTGGAAGGTGTTATTTCTTAGTCCAGGGATTGTATAATTGATTAGGCTCAAACTTTGTTTTCATGGGTAAGGGAGCAGGGTCTTTTAAACTACCAGACTGCAGCAGCCAGTGGGTTGGATCCAGACTTAGTTATACTTAGAGTAGACCCACTGAAAACTACAGGGTCCCATGGAAGAGCTGCCATGAGAAAGAGGATCCAGGGAAGTCTACTTCTGCCAGCACAGTTGATCCAGTGTAAATCTAGATCCCACTGATTTCATTGGGTCTACTTTTAAGTATGACTAAGACCACATGTAACAACAATCCATTGGTTTAAAAACCAGTGGGTTGTTGGGGGGACACAGCTGCACTTCCCTGTAGCACATTCACCTCTTTCACTTTAGCGTTAAGCCCACAATCAGCTCCTTCGTAGCTTGTGCATCGTGACATGCAAACTCCGGCCACTGGGTTGTTTAGGGGCTAAACAACCCAGCAGTTAACCCAAGGACAAACCATGGGTTGTTATGCCCAAACAGACCGTCTGGATCCAACCCAGTTAGAGTGAGATGAATTCTGGCCCTCTTTTTGTTCCACCTTGGAAAGACAAAGGTAGTCTCTGAGCCCGTCGCTGTCTTGTCTAGGTGCTGCCAGACAGAACTAGGGATGTACGAAAGTCACTTACCTTGAACGAAATTTGATTTGCGGTGGGGGGGAGGTGCTCCGTCCCTACTCCCGAAATTCTGGCTGGGGGGGACGCACTCCATCCCTCCCCCCTGAAATTCTGGCCGGGGGGGAGGCGCTCCGCCCCTCAACCCCTGAATCCTGGCTGGCCGGGCCGCAAATGGCGGCGGCCATAGCCGCCGCCATTTCCATCCCTGCAGTCAGCCGTGATAGGCTACATAAATGTTTACGTAGCCTATCATGGCTGAGTAAAAAACAAACAAACAAACCACACGTATGCAAATGGCGGCGCCCATGGGCGCCGCCATTTGCATTCCTTATTTTGGCACGTCTAGTCTACGTAAACATTTACGTAGACTACGGCGAAAATAAGGGGAACGCAAATAGCATAGATGCTACGCTATTTGCATTCCTCTTATTTTCGCCGTAGTCTATGTAAATGTTTACGTAGACTAGACGTGCCAAAATAAGGAATGAAAATGGCGGCGCCCATGGGCGCCGCCATTTGCGTACTCGCGGCTTTTTTTTTTTTTTTTTACTCAGCCGTGAGAGGCTACGTCAACATTTACGTAGCCTATCACGGTATTTTTTAAAAATCTAGCCGTGATAGGCTACGTAAATCTTTATGTAGCCTATCACTTTTTTTTTTGTTGTTTTTTTACTGGAAATGGCGGCGGCGGCGGCCGGTCAGAAGACCGGCCGCCGCCAAACCGCCACCGGAGTCGCCACCGCCAGGAGGATTCACCCAAGGTAAGTCCCGTCCCGGGGTGGCGGGCAGACCGTTTCGCCACCAATTTCAGGGGACCGAATTCACTGGCATTCGGCCTCCCCGAGATTCGTGGCGAAATTCTCTGACATCCCTAGACAGAACGCTGTCCAGAGAAAACATTTATTTATTTATTTATTTATTTATTTATTGTTTTTATTTATTTCATTTCTATACCACCCAATAGCTGAAGCTCTCTGGGCCGTTCACAAAAATTAAAATCAAACAGCACACAATAAACAATATAAAATATATCAAACATTAAAACCACAGTATGACAATACAACCAGAATAAAACCTAGCAGCAGTACAGTAATTTAAAATACAGATTTAAAACAGCAAAGGTAAAAGTCTAGAAAGGTAAAAGTCTAGAAAGCCTGGGAAAATAAAAAAGTCTTCACCTGGTGCCAGAAAGAATACAATGTAGGTGCCAGGCAAACTTTACTAGGGAGCTCATTCCACAGCCGGGATGCCACAGCAGAAAAAGCTCTCCTCCTAGTAGCCACCCTCCTAGGGGTGTATGAAACCCCCTTACCTTTGGTCCACGGGAGTCCGTGGGGGGGAGGCGATCTGTTCCTCCCCCCTGAAATCCTCGCCGGCCCTGGCTGGCTCCGCTCCGCAGTGAGTCCACAGAGCTGCCGGCCGGCTCCGGACACTGGGATGAAAATGGCGTCCACATAGCGGATGCCATTTGCATTCCTGTTCTTTGCAGTAATAGGCTACATAAATCGTTACGTAGCCTATTACTGCAAAGAACAGGGACGCAAATGGCGTAGCGGGTGCGATTTACGTCCCTGCTCTTTGCCATGATAGGCTACGTAAATATTAACGTAGCCAATCATGGGCAGGGACGCAAATGGCGGCCGCTATGACGGCCGCCATTTCATTCCGCAGTCCGGCTACAGAAGGAAGACAATGACACGACCCGGAGCAGCCGCCTCCGCCAGGTAAGGTCCATCCCAGGGGGATTTCGGGGAGTGGCGGGGGGGTAGTCCATTCCGCCACAGACTCTGGGGGGCTGGATTCTAAAGAATCTGGCCTCACTGGAATCCGGGGAGGATTTCTCCGCCATCCCTACACCCACCTCACTTTCTTTGGCAGGGGCTCACGGAGAAGGGCCACTGAGGATGATCTTAAGGTCCAGGCAGGCACATATGGGAGGAAGCGCTCCTTCAGATAACCTGGCCCCAAGCCATTAAGGGCTTTGAATGTTAATACCAGCACTTTGAATCGGGCCCGGAAATGGAATGGCAGCCGGTGCTGCTGGAAAAGTACTGGCATAATATGAGCTTCCTGGCCAGTCCCTGTTAACAATCTTGCTGCCCTATTTTGGACCAGCTGAAGTTTCCGGGCCATTTTCAAAGGCAGCCCCACGTATAACGCATTGCAGTAATCTAGATGAGAAGTTACCAGAGCATGGATAACTGTAGCTAGGCTATCTCTGTCCAGATAAGGGCATAGTTGGTATACCAGCCTAAGCTGATAAAAAGTGCTCTGTGCCACTAAGTTCACCTGTGCCTCAAGTGACAGTTCTGGATCCAGGAGCACCCTCAAACTACGAACGTGATTCTTTAGGAGGAACCACCCACTAACAGTACCTCCGTCTTGTCTGGGCTTTCTAAACTGTCACTAAGGGTGCAAACCTATCAGGATAGGCGGCCACCTCTGAACTCAGAGGCGACTGCCTATCCAATGCAGGGCAGGAGCAGCACGGAGGGGATTGTCCCCTCTGCACTTCATCCACAGAGTTATTTTATACACACAGAATTCAGCTCTTTAAGCCCTAATCTCCTGCCTTTGTTGTTTTGGCACTGAGCAACTTTCTTCCCCCCCTTCATGGATCACTGCCTTGTTGTGGCGAAGGGGCTTGCCTAACTCAGTGAAGCCATAAGCTATGCCGTGCAGGGCCACCCAAGACGGACAGGTCATGGCAGAGAGTTCTGACAAAATGTGGTCCACTGGAGAAGGAAATGGCAACCCACTCCAGTATTCTTGCCAAGAAAACCCCATGTAACGTATCACAAGGCTAAAAGAGATGACGCCGGAAGATGAGCCCCTCAGGTCAGAAGGTGTCCAATATGCTACTGGGGAAGAGCAGAGGGTATTTCCAAGTAGCGCCAGAAAGAGTGAAGCGGCTGGGCCAAACCCGAAAGGACACTCAGCTGTGGATGTGTCTGGTGGTGAAAAGAAAATCCGATGCTGTAAAGAACAATATTGTTTAGGAACCTGGAATGTCAGATCAATGAATCAAGGTAAGCTGGAGGTGGTCAGACATGAGATGGCAAGATTGAACATCGACATCTTGGGAATCAGCGAACTAAAATGGACAGGCATGGGCGAATTTAATTCAGGTGACCATCATATCTACTATTGTGGGCAAGAATCCCTTAGAAGAAATGGAGTAGCACTCATAGTCAACAAAAGGGTGGGAAAAGCAGTATTGGGGTACAATCTTAAAAATGATAGAATGATCTCAGTACGAATCCAAGGCAAACCATTCAACATCACAGTAATTCAAGTCTATGCCCCAACCACTGAGGCCGAAGAAGCTGAGGTTGATCGGTTCTATGAAGACCTACAACACCTTCTAGAACTAACACCAAAAAAAGATGTCCTCTTCATCATAGGGGATTGGAATGCTAAAGTAGGAAGTCAAGAAATCACCGGGATAACAGGCAGGCATGGCCTTGGTGTACAAAATGAAGCAGGACAAAAGCTAATAGAGTTTTGCCAAGAGAACATGCTGATCATAGCAAACACTCTTTTCCAACAGCACAAGAGGCGACTCTATACATGGACGTCACCAGATCGTCAATATCGAAATCAGATTGATTATGTCCTTTGCAGCCAAAGATGGAGAAGCTCCATACAGTCAGTAAAAACAAGACCTGGAGCTGACTGTGGCTCAGATCATGAGCTGCTTCTTGCAAAATTTCGGCTTAAATTGAAGAACGTCGGGAAAACCACTAAACCGTTCAGGTATGACCTAAATCATATCCCTGATGAATATACAGTGGAGGTGAGGAATAGATTTCAGGGATTAGACCTGATAGACAGAGTGCCTGAGGAACTATGGACGGAGGTCCGTAACATTGTTCAGGAGGCAGCAACTCAATCCATCCCAAAGAAAAAGAAATGCAAGAAAGCCAAGTGGCTGTCTGATGAGGCTTTACAAGTAGCTCACGAAAGAAGGGAAGCGAAAAGCAAGGGAGAAAGGGGAAGATATACCCAACTGAATGCAGAGTTCCAGAGAATAGCAAGGAGAGACAAGAAGGCCTTCTTCAATGAACAATGCAAAGAAATCGAGGAAAACAACAGAATGGGAAAGACTAGAGATCTCTTCAAGAAAATTGGAGATCTCAAGGGAACGTTTTGTGCAAAGACGGGCATGATAAAGGACAAAGAAGGCAGGGACCTAACAGAAGCAGATGAGATTAAGAAGAGGTGGCAAGAATACACAGAAGAACTATACAGGAAAGATCTGAATGTCCCTGATAGCCATGATAGTGCGGTCACTGAACTTGAGCCGGACATCCTCGAGACTGAAGTCAAGTGGGCCTTAGGAAGCATTAGTAACAACAAAGCTAGCGGAGATGACAGTATTCCAGCTGAGCTATTTAAAATCCTAAAAGATGATGCTGTTAAAGTGCTGCATTCAATATGCCAACAAATCTGGAACACTCAACAGTGGCCACAAGACTGGAAAAGGTCAGTTTACATTCCAATTCCAAAGAAGGGCAACGCTAAAGAGTGTTCAAACTACCGCACAATTGTGCTCATTTCACATGCCAGCAAGGTGATGCTCAAAATCCTACAAGCTAGGCTTCAGCAGTATGTGAACCGAGAACTACCAGAAGTACAAGCTGGGTTTCGAAGAGGCAGAGGAACTAGAGATCAAATCGCCAACATTCACTGCATCATGGAGAAAGCAAGAGAATTCCAGAAAAACGTCTATTTCTGCTTCATTGACTACGCTAAAGCCTTTGATTGTGTGGATCACAACAAACTGTGGCAAATTCTTAAAGTGATGGGAGTACCAGACCACCTTACCTGTCTCCTGAGAAACCTGTACGAGGGTCAAGAAGCAACAGTAAGAACCAGACATGGAACAACCGATTGGTTCAAAATTGGGAAAGGAGTACGACAAGGCTGCATATTGTCACCCTGCTTATTTAACTTATATGCAGAGTACATCATGAGAAATGCCGGGTTGGATGAATCAGAGGTCGGAATTAAGATTGCTGGGAGAATTATCAACAACCTCCGATATGCAGATGATACCACCCTAATGGCAGAAAGCGAAGAGGATCTAAAGAGCCTCTTGTTGAGGGTGAAAGAGGAGAGTGCAAAAGCTGGTTTGAAACTCAACATTAAAAAAACGAAGATCATGGCATCTGGCCCCATCACTTCCTGGCATATAGAAGGGGAAGAAATGGAAGCAGTGACAGATTTTACTTTCTTGGGCTCCAAGATCACCGCAGACGGTGACTGTAGCCATGAAATTAAAAGACGCTTGCTCCTTGGGAGGAAAGCTATGGCCAACCTAGACAGCATAGTAAGAAGCAGAGACATCACCTTGCCAACAAAGGTCCGTCTAATCAAAGCTATGGTTTTCCCAGGAGTAATGTATGGCTGTGAGAGCTGGTCTATAAGGAAGGCTGAGCGCCGAAGAATTGATGCTTTCGAACTGTGGTGCTGGAGAAGACTCTTACGAGTCCCCTGGACTGCAAGGAGGTCAAATCAGTCCATCCTAAAGGAAATCAACCCTGAGTGCTCATTGGAAGGACAGATACTGAAGCTGAAGCTCAAATATTTTGGCCACCTAATGCGAAGAGAAAACTCCCTGGAAAAGACCCTGATGCTGGGAAAGACTGAAGGCAAAAGGAGAAGGGGACGGAAGAGGATGAGATGGCTAGATAGCATCACGGATGCAATGAATATGAACTTGAGCACGCTCCGGGAGAGAGCGCAGGACAGGAAGGCCTGGTGTGCTATGGTCCATGGGGTCACGAAGAGTCGGACACGACTGAACGACTAAACAACAACAACAACTTTCTTCCCAGAAAGAAACTGTCACCTTTAATCATGATGAATTTACATATTAAAGACCACTATATTTCTAGGTGAAACAGTTAATCACATTTAATCAAATGTAGATTCAATGGGATTTGCTTCTACATTTACTTAGAACTGAAGTGTGAGTTTGCATACTTAGGAATAAAAATAAAAAAGCAAAGCTAATGTTCACTTTGTGTAGTTGTCTCATTTTGTATTATATTTTCATATCCAGAATTGAATATTTGAATAATAATCACAAATAAAGTGAGGCTGCAATGCTATAAACGCTTCCTGGGAGTAAGTTCTATTGAACTCAGTGGGACTCAATTCTGATTATACACGCATAATATTGCATTGTAAGGCAGCCCCCAAGGATGGGGAGGAAGCACATCATAGAACACTGAATATATTCTTTATTTAGGGTTGGATCCAGGATCTGTCTTCTGCAAGAGGAAGGGCTCCACTTGCAGAAGGGCCCACCACCTGATTTGGGGGGATCCCCCCCCCCATTCAGCCGGGTCTCTGTGGAGCTTTTTCAGGGAGCTGGAAGAGCTGCCATGAGAAAGAGGATCCAGGGAAGTCCACTTCTGCCAGCACAGTTGATCCAGTGTAAATCTAGATCCAACCCTAAGTGTTCTATGAACTGTGTGTGCGTCTATCTTAAGTGTGTGTGCGTAAGTCTGATTTCTGGAGTTTATACAATAATTCAGGACCTATTATGTAACCGGCCGGCTTGGATTCTACATGTGTTCTGTTCTATAAAATTGGGATGAAATAGTCACTTCTCAGTGGTACCAATGTAGAGGGGATGTGCTATGAAATGTTAAGTTCTTTTGACTTCCGTATAATTTAAGTGTGTATAACTGTGTGCCTAGATAGATTGGTTGAAGTTTTGTAGAACAAGACAGAAACCGACTCCTCTTAGGGTTATTTAGGAGACTGTTAAGTGGAGGAGGTTCACACTTCTTTTTTCTTTGTTTGCTTAAAAATTAGGTTACGATGCAAATATGAATTCCACACTGGCCAAAAAATATTGGATTAGGGCTGGAAGTCGATGTTATGGCTGATGCTGAAAATAACAGTGTAACATCTCTTCCCTCCTCCTAATTCCCCTGATGACATTCAATAATGCAAAATGTGGAATCTGGTATCATTGCGTCAAAAGTTTCCCTCCATCTGCAAGCTGCAGCCGAAGTACTGGAGAATGGAGGAGAAAATTCTTGACATTATGAGATCATGAGCACTTTGCATTATGAAATATTAAAAGAGAGAAAGGAGGAAGAGAGAGAGAATATGCAGTTATTGGGTTGGATCCAGATGAAGTCATGCTTAGAGTAGGCCCACTGAATTCAATGGGGCAAACTTAGTCATGACTCACTTAAGTCCCATTGACTTCAGTGGGTCTACTCTAAGCATTACTAAATTTGGATCTAACCCCTGATCTTTAATATGACATGTTTTTCTATGCCATGTTAATAACATCCACACATGGCACAAATAGAGAGAGGCTCAACAGTCATTATTGGTGTAATGTATGAAAACACCTTAGGACAAGAAGATTCAGTATCGTTTCACACATGACCCAGAGAGCGAACCTACCAGTCAATCCTGACTCCCTGACAAGTATACACCCAATAATGTAATGTATAAAGCAGTCTTCACTATTTTAGGCACTACATGAAATCTGAGTCTATCATAAGAGATGAGGGTGAACAAGAACTCCAGAACTCAATGGCAACCATATTTTTTTTGTTTCTACCATGACAATATAAATGGCTAAGAATTTGGATTATGTCTAAAAGTTGTTATAAAAACCAATGTAGCAAAGACAGATTTAAAGCATAAATATCAAAAGTTTGCTGTCATGTAGAATTCTAGAACAAATAAACCAGAATGAGTACATTAACAGTACAATCCTATGTGTGCCTACTCAAAAGTAAGTCCCATTGAACTTAATGGGACCTGTTCATTGTAATCTAATTAGGATTACAACCTAAACCGATTACTGTACATTTCCAAAGTGTTATCAAATGCAAGTATATAAATAATATAATATTAGATAATGATAGACTACAGAAAACATTTGATTAGCTCCTATTAGCACATGCTTCACAACTCACAAGTATACCAGAGTGAAGGCAGATGGAGGGTAGTTTAGTTTTAGTTTAGCTTATTTATATGTACTGAAGGATTCACAGCTACCAGGGCCAATCTGGAAAGTAGAAACAGAACAGTTTTAAGTACTCAAAGCAGTCAAAGACCTTTATAGAACTGTAAAGGTTTCACATGTATAGTGATGATGGGGGCCATAACCTTAAAAATTCGGGGCAGTAACCCTCAAGATTTCTCAGTCTTCAAACAGCTGGCCAATTGGATGCAAGATAAATTGAGCGCTGAAGTTCTGCCATTGGAATGTGAACACACAAAGCGAATGACAAGAGGGCTTTCTAAACTGTCACTAAGGGTGCAAATCTACCGGGATAGGTGGCCGCTTCCGAACTCAGAGGCAACTGCCTATCTGATGCAGGGCAGGAGCAGCTCGGAGGGGATCGTCCCCTGTGCACTTCATCCACCCTGCTTTCGCGGCTAAACAGCTGATTTTGGCTGTCTAGGTGCAGGAAGTCAGAGTGGGGGGGGAGCAGACAACAGACAACACATAGGAAGTGTCAGAACGGCACTTCCGCCCTCCCTGGCACACCCCCAGAAATACCCCATTTTCGCCACTCCACGCTCCTCTTCCGAGCGCAGAGTGCAAGGCCGTTCCATGCTGTCTAAGAGGCAGCACGGGAGGGGGTGGAGGTCTCTTCTCAGGGAACTGACCTATCCTATGGCCATCTAGCTGCTGACTAGCGGCCATAGGGTGCAATCCTAAGCCTGTTTAGTTCTACTACTCCTACAGGCTGGCTAGGGGGTGCTGGGAGTAGTAGTACTTTTTTCTGCCTAAACATGCATAGGGCTACACCCTAAGAGAGTTTGATATAGTTATGGACCATGCAAAAAAGTTACCTATGTGCATGAAACACTGGGAAGTCTCATCAGAGCCTTATCTTTGCAATTTTTAGGCATACCCACAGGTCCTTGGCTAGAGAAGGTGGCATATCCAGCGTCTCACAGGCCAACCTTGTTGTGCTCATCTCAATACTGTTGGTTATGAAGTTGTTGTGAGTGAACAAATGTTAACAGAAGTGAGTTAACAAATGTTGTTTTCTGCCATTTCCTGCAGGCATCCCCAGCTGCGTTAGCAAAAAGTGTTTTGGCTGAAGTTCCAAATCAAGTGGTGGACTATTACAATGGGAAAGCAATTAAACCAAAATGTATGTCAGAGTATGAGTCTTCCAGGACACTAGCTCCATGAACTTCCCTGGACACTTTTACAGAGTTCAGAAATGCTACTACTTACAACTACTGTACTTACATGAAAATAGCACGTTTTGGTGATTTTTAACTCAAATAATTTTTTTTGCATGTGTAGCCTAAAGGCTTGCAGGTAAAGGTTAAGCAAATTGTATTGTTGAAGACTTTTTATGAAAAAACAAAACGTTATAACTCTTTACATTACAGCATGTCGCCTTGAAATGAAAAGTTATCTGTATCTGTTTTTTATACAGGTTTGTTGAAATTTTGCTAAATTTCTTATTATCTTTACACTGTAAAGCATTTTGAAACATTTATTGGAAGTTGATAGCCAAAATGTCTTTGGGTTTATCTGCTATGAAATGAAAAGATTTTTCAAAATGGCAGATGCATGGACTGTATTTTGCATGTTCTAAAATAAAAACAACACAGTTTTGCAGTGGTTGTGTTTATTTCTTGCCACAAAGCTGCTTGCTCAGAATTTATCATTAACAATTCCATACTTCAAATAACAATATTTTTTAAAAAAAAATCACTCCAGACCATTCTAGGAGATTACACTACCAAAGCATGAATCTAATATGTATGTAATAAGCATGACAACAGCTTGTAAGAGATGTGGCCAAACATAGCCAAAATTATGTACATATGTTTGGTGACTGTGTAGAAAACTCAAGGGATTCACATACTTTCTGTAACAGCAGGTGATTGTAGCTGCTGCAATACTTCTTAGTGTGTAGGTATTGGCCGGTAGATCTATATGCCACGTTATGTTAAAAACTGTAGTCATGGCTAGCTGTTACAGGATTTGGTGGACTATATTTTGGACACATCGGATCACTTTTAGAACATTAACATTTTGCTTGTTCCTTTAATTTCATTCACAATGCCAAATTTGTGTGGATACTCTTGACACCTATCCTGCATGGCTTTTTTTAACACAGCAGGTCACCGGAGGGCTTATTGTCACATAGGTTGCTTGCTTCCTTGGAGTCCTGTGATGTACCAAAACTAGAAGAAGGGTAGCACCCAATAGCAGAAAAGCTACAGAACAGTCAAAGCCAATCAGTGGAAGGAAATGATTTATTCAAAAGGTGATTTTAAAATTTCCCAGAATTCCCAATGTGATTTGAACATCTGCAGTTCAGCTGGAACATCTGAGAAGTGGGTGAGGCTTGTAAACACCTTTGCTCCCCTGGTACCTCGTGCATCTGTCACCAGGAGCCAAACTTCTGAGAAACATCAGCAGTGGCAGCCTGGGTAAGCCTCATCCTGTGAAGGACTAACATCTAGCTTCTGGAGCAGCCATTTCCTCTAATTTGCCATGGTCCTGAGAAACAGAGACGCATATGGAACATCTGAGGCACCCGCTGCATCCTGTACCATCCCCTACAATCTGGTATTATTTTTTAATGGCGTCTGTAGGGGCTAGTCAAAGTTCCACTTATGACCTGGACCCCCTGAGCAACTCCTGAAGGATCTCTTGCCTCCTTAAGAGTCCAACCCTCCTTTTTTAAAACTTCCCCTTCCCAGTAACATGGGGTTTAAGCTGTAGACGTGAGGCGACTGACACTCTAGACACAGGGTTTAACCACAACAGTTTACTAGCAGATTTACAGCAAACAAATTACAGCTAAAGGTATTTACACAATACAGCTAAGTGATACAAAAGGCACCAAAAGAAAATAAAAGTTGCAAAATGCAAGTTCCTTTAACCTAGCTATCCTGCGACTTTTCTAGATTGCTTCTTCCTGCTCACTCTTCAGACTCTGCTCTTACTTGAGGCTCTGGCTGTCTCTCTTGCTCTGGCTTCAGCCTGGTCTTTCTGATTCTTACTGACTCTCTCCCTCTCTTTATATACCCTCCTCCCTGAAAACCAAAAGTACTGCTTCAAACCTGAAGAAATGAAACTTGTGGAGAAATGAAACTGACACTTGATTGGAGAAATGAAACTACTTCTCTCAGGGTTACCCCCTCCCAACAGAAAATGCCAGGCCTCTAAGCCTGACCTTTTTTCTCTTTGTCTCTGTAGGCCTCAAGCCTTGACAGGGCTACAGAGTGCCAAAAAGACCAAAATTAGCTTGTTTGCAATTATCACACATTTGGTGCTCCTATGTATGCCATATTTTAATTATTATTTTTTACACCTATGTCTGTGAGAGTGCAGCCTGAAGGTGGGCTCTGTGGGGTGAAAACAACCCCCAGACCTCTTGCCGTTGACCACCCCTAATCTAAGATCTGGGAGAAAACTTGTGCATGCCTTTGCCTGTCCTAATGACTCTTTACTAATTTATTATATTTTAAATTTATTGTAGGCCACCTTGAGAACTTCAGTTAGTATGTGGAGTAAACACTCCAAATAAATAAATTCTTCCTCAGGGAAACTAATCTTCATCACTGTTACAAAGGGGGATCAGTTCAGCCAAATGTTGAGAAGGCAGCCTTTTTCTATGGCTAGCTATTGTATAGCTGATGCACAAATAAGTTTGTTTGGCTTTAAAGCGTCCTCCCACCCCCACAACAGCTAATGAAGGCTACTTAGATTCCACTGAAGAAGACTGCAGATGTTCAGATCTATGATGGGGATTCTGGGAATTTGTTCAAAAGAATTGAAAATTGATACATTTAAATTTAGGAAGAACATCTTTGTCTGATGTACCAAAGCACTTAAGGACATGCTTGATTTCTCTGCTACACTGGTGTGTCTCCCAGACGGTACATGGCTTGTCTGTGCTGTAAAAAGATGATTTGCAGGGTAGAGTAATGCAGGGGTAGGAGGAACTACCCAGGGCCTATAACAAGGAATGCCCCCCTCCCCCCACAAAACCTTAAGAAGTGCAAAAAAAGGGGGGGGAGAAGCATCACCAAAACAAGGACAAAAGACAGCACCGATTTTCATAAAATGTGCATATGCTAATTTATATGCATGGGGCAAATTTAGAAATTATTATAATTTGAAGAGAAATACAATCCATCTCACCTTAAGAATGTTGACCGGATGACCTGTGAGCCTTGCTTAGTCTGCTGCCCAGGTGCTACTATGGATGGGCAACTTCAAGGCCCAGCTCTTCCTTCTACCACACTTGGACTGGACAATCCTTCGAATATAGGACATCTTCAATGTAGAGGGTGTTTCTCTGGCTGCCCTGCAGATACAGAACTGTGCTCTGTAAAAGAGGACACATGGCAACCCCAAACTGTGCCTGTAATTTAGGCCTAGCCACAATCCCAAGTACCCTTGTTTGAATTAAGTGCTACTGAAATCAATGGAAGGGTAAACTGTTCTTTGGATTGGGGGTTTAAGACAGTTTCAGGAGGTTTAGATGAGTATACAGGTGAATAAAGAAGCTGTTGTGGCAAAAATCATTGTTCAGTTGCAGTTGAGCTGGGACCTTAGAATATATTTGCCCATCCTACAATTGCAACATGAGTCAAAGTAGCCTGATATACAGATCAAAAAGCCATGGAAACCACTGACATACAGCTGTTTTGATCACACTGGGTGGACTCTGAATTCATTTTTTTTAAAGTCAGTGTCTCCTGTCATGCTGCCCTCCCCAACCACCCTTGACTTAGGGAAACTATATGTCCAGGTCAGGCTGCTGTTTGCCCCCAAATGAAGCTGATGGAAAGAAAATTAACTGCAGTCTTATTCACAATCCTAAACTTAGAAAGAAATCCCACTGAATTCAATGAGATTTACCCCCAGGCAAGTGTGCATATGACTGTAGCCCAAGGAAATACACACCCCACTGACCTGTTCACACAACATTGCTACATTCAATGAAATTATTTGTCTCTATGTGATCAGATGAACTGCTAGAACTGCTATGTGATCAGATGAACTGCTCTAAGCCATCTTCCTCCCACAAGATAAGAGTCCTTAAATGTGCAGCTTTCCATAGATCTGCTGTACAATTTCACAACAACAGTATAGCATGAGCAGAGACCATGGGTTGGATCCAGATTTAGACTTCCTTAGCCCCCTCTTCCCTGTGGCAGCCCCTGAAAATGCTACACAGAAAGCAGGGCTGACCCAAGATATTTCTGAGGCAAAGAAGAAGATGGTGCCCTTTCCCATTCCATGTACAAAAACTGAAGGGACTGGCAGTTGAATCTTTTTTTCAACACTGGCAGTGGGACAGCAGCCTCCACTGCATCAGAAGGAAGGAGGCTAGCTTTGGGGGCAGACAGCAGGCTGCGTGACACACAGCTCTCTCCTCCAACACCTTGCTGCCACTTCCCAGGATCTGCCGCCTGAGGTAACTCTCACTCTGCCTAATGGTAGGGGTGGCCCTGACAGAAGGTCGGGGGAATGTGCTGAATTGGGTGAGCTGTGTGTTGGGGGAGAAGGGAGGATCCCTGAAAATCCGGTGGAGGCATATTCTGTGAGTGGAACCTTTAGAGAAGGCAGATCCTGAATCCAAAACCAGATGTACTGCAGGAGGTCTTGAGTCAGTTTTACCATGATTTTTACAAGGTGAAAAGTTAGGGAAATTCTAGTCTTAGAAAAATCTCATCAATACACTAAAATTAGAATGGCTTTAAAGTACACGTGACTCCATTCAGAGGAAGTTAGTTACTTTTAAAATGCCAGTTGTCTTTCTTCCTTACATTCAACTGAAATGGGGGGGGGGGGGAATGAAAGCTTTAAAATAAGCAATAAAACACAGTTAAAAGATATGAAACACAATAGATTAAACATAACAAAACAGACAAACAAAGACCAGATTGTCCAAGTAAAAGCCAGCAATCCTTTACCCACTAACCTGGGAGTACGTTTCACTGAAATGAATGGGCCTTACTTCTGAGTAGACATGCATAGCATTGTACAGTAAGGCTGCAATCCTACACACACTTACCTGGCAGTAAATCCCATTAGACTTACTTCTGAGTAGACATTCTCTGGATCTCAGCTACAGGCTGTTACAAAAACATATCTGTATACCTAAAATTTTTGTTGTTGAAACACTGAGGTTTTTAGTTAAAGGGAACACAAAATAATAGTTTGTTAAAGAACCTCAAGATTGATTGAATCAATTTTTCCTGCAGTAGCAGGAAAAGAGACCTAAATTATCTTCAGTGGTCTATCTGCTATAGCAGTATGCAAATAATTCATCTTCAAAAACCTCTGTTTAGAGAGAACTTCACTGTGATCTGAGATTTTTTTCTGGTTGTGCTGTTCAGTACAAATTCTCCCAGTGGAGATAACTGGTGGCCAATTTTACATGGATATAGGTGTAAATTGTGAATAAATGCCCCCGGTGATAACTCAAGCCCATTAATAGTTTACTGTCACTCAGGGTTTGAGTCAGTTAATTCTAAGTAACACTGAAATGCAGCCCACCATTATTTTTGAAAAAGAATTTCCTCGAACACACTGACTCTGACAAGGTACTTCATTCCAAATCTATCAAGCAATGGCTTTCAAGCTCTCTCCGTGTCCCTTTTCTCTTTTCCATGTCCCTTTTCTCTTTTTCAGCTTCCAGCAGAAATATAGTTTACAACTAACGAAGGACATTTAGACAAAAAATGCATTTTTTGTCTAAATGCATGTTTAGACCAAAAAAAAAAAGGTCCTACAGTTCCCAGCATTCCCAGACAGCCATATTCCTAGCTTGGACATGAACTTATCAGCAGATCTTGAACAAGGGGCCCCATCCACTTTTGACTCTAGTCCTACCCACTGCTGGCTTCCGCCTGCCCACCACCAGCATGCAGACCCCCAAGAGAAAAAAGTTTCCCCACCCCTGCACAAGAGGCTGTCAAAGTGGCTTATAAATTATTCTCACAATACAATCAAATTCAAGTACAGCAGCCCTCCTCAACCTCTAGGAGATACTGGGAGTTGTAGCTGATGACATCTGGAGGGTACTAGGCTGGGGAAAGCTGAAGCAGAGTTTCAAGAACAGAAATAACACAATGCCAGACAGCATTTCTTGCCCTTGTGTTTCATCTTGGTCATCTTGGCCAGTGCCTACTAGTAAGCAGAGCCCACTGAGAACCTCCAAGGCAGTAAACATTTCCTCCAGGCAACCAGGCAAAGAAGTTTGATAAAAATTTGGTTCTCCCCACCCACCACCACCTTTTAGGACACAAATGACTAGCAAAATTAATAATTTTTAAAAATGGCTATGGAATAGTAACTGTTCTGGACTGATCTGCAGGGCTGGTGCCAAGTTTATCATGTAAAAGTCAAACCTGGCCAGGATTTTTCTTCCAGGCATGGAAATCCTGTCTTCTCAAAATGACATGGATAGCTTCAGGATCTGAATAAGGAGACAACTTCATTGTAAGTTTGAGGATATACATGGCTCTGCTCCTCCTTTGGGGAAGGACCACAGCTCAGTGGTAGAGTACATGCTTTGCATGCAAAAAAAGTCCCAGGTTCAATCCTTGACATCTCCACGTAGGGCTGAGAGAGACTCCTGTCTGAAACTCTGGAAAGCCTCTGCCCCTGAGTTAATTGGATCAGTGGTGTGACTTGGTATACAGCAGCTTCCAATGTGCTTCTAACAGCCTTTCCACGTGTGGTATTTATTGTGTACTCATGATTCCTGACAAAATGTGGTCCACTGGAGAAGGAAATGGCAACCCACTCCAGTATTCTTGCCAAGAAAACCCCATGGAACGTATCACAAGGCTAAAAGATATGACGCCGGAAGATGAGCCCCTCAGGTCGGAAGGTGTCCAATATGCTACTGGGGAAGAGCAGAGGGTATTTCCAAGTAGCGCCAGAAAGAGTGAAGCGGCTGGGCCAAACCCGAAAGGACACTCAGCTGTGGATGTGTCTGGTGGTGAAAAGAAAATCCGATGCTGTAAAGAACAATATTGTTTAGGAACCTGGAATGTCAGATCAATGAATCAAGGTAAGCTGGAGGTGGTCAAACATGAGATGGCAAGATTGAACATCGACATCTTGGGAATCAGCGAACTCAAATGGACAGGCATGGGCGAATTTAATTCAGGTGACCATCATATCTACTATTGTGGGCAAGAATCCCTTAGAAGAAATGGAGTAGCACTCATAGTCAACAAAAGGGTGGGAAAAGCAGTACTGGGGTACAATCTTAAAAATGATAGAATGATCTCAGTACGAATCCAAGGCAAACCATTCAACATCACAGTAATTCAAGTCTATGCCCCAACCACTGAGGCCGAAGAAGCTGAGGTTGATCGGTTCTATGAAGACCTACAACACCTTCTAGAACTAACACCAAAAAAAGATGTCCTCTTCATCATAGGGGATTGGAATGCTAAAGTAGGAAATCAAGAAATCACCGGGATAACAGGCAGGCATGGCCTTGGTGTACAAAATGAAGCAGGACAAAAGCTAATAGAGTTTTGCCAAGAGAACATGCTGATCATAGCAAACACTCTTTTCCAACAGCACAAGAGGCGACTCTACACATGGACATCACCAGATGGTCAATATCGAAATCAGATTGATTATGTCCTTTGCAGCCAAAGATGGAGAAGCTCCATACAGTCAGTAAAAACAAGACCTGGAGCTGACTGTGGCTCAGATCATGAGCTGCTTCTTGCAAAATTTCGTCTTAAATTGAAGAACGTCGGGAAAACCACTAAACCGTTCAGGTATGACCTAAATCATATCCCTGATGAATATACAGTGGAGGTGAGGAATAGATTTCAGGGATTAGACCTGATAGACAGAGTGCCTGAGGAACTATGGACGGAGGTCCGTAACATTGTTCAGGAGGCAGCAACGAAATCCATCCCAAAGAAAAAGAAATGCAAGAAAGCCAAGTGGCTGTCTGATGAGGCTTTACAAGTAGCTCACGAAAGAAGGGAAGCGAAAAGCAAGGGAGAAAGGGGAAGATATACCCAACTGAACGCAGATTTCCAGAGAATAGCAAGGAGAGACAAGAAGGCCTTCTTAAATGAACAATGCAAAGAAATCGAGGAAAACAACAGAATGGGAAAGACTAGAGATCTCTTCAAGAAAATTGGAGATCTCAAGGGAACGTTTTGTGCAAAGACGGGCATGATAAAGGACAAAGAAGGCAGGGACCTAACAGAAGCAGATGAGATTAAGAAGAGGTGGCAAGAATACACAGAAGAACTATACAGGAAAGATCTGAATGTCCCTGATAGCCATGATAGTGCGGTCACTGAACTTGAGCCGGACATCCTAGAGAGTGAAGTCAAGTGGGCCTTAGGAAGCATTAGTAACAACAAAGCTAGCGGAGATGACAGTATTCCAGCCAAACTATTTAAAATCCTAAAAGATGATGCTGTTAAAGTGCTGCATTCAATATGTCAACAAATCTGGAACACTCAACAGTGGCCACAAGACTGGAAAAGGTCAGTTTACATTCCAATTCCAAAGAAGGGCAACGCCAAAGAGTGTTCAAACTACCGCACAATTGCGCTCATTTCACATGCCAGCAAGGTGATGCTCAAAATCCTACAAGCTAGGCTTCAGCAGTATGCGAACCGAGAACTACCGGAAGTACAAGCTGGGTTTAGAAGAGGCAGAGGAACTAGAGATCAAATCGCCAACATTCGCTGCATCATGGAGAAAGCAAGAGAATTCCAGAAAAATGTCTATTTCTGCTTCATTGACTACGCTAAAGCCTTTGATTGTGTGGATCACAACAAACTGTGGCAAATTCTGAAAGTGATGGGAGTACCAGACCACCTTACCTGTCTCCTGAGAAACCTGTACGAGGGTCAAGAAGCAACAGTAAGAACCAGACATGGAACAACCGATTGGTTCAAAATTGGGAAAGGAGTACGACAAGGCTGCATATTGTCACCCTGCTTATTTAACTTATATGCAGAGTACATCATGAGAAATGCCGGGTTGGATGAATCAGAGGTCGGAATTAAGATTGCTGGGAGAATTATCAACAACCTCCGATATGCAGACGATACCACCCTAATGGCAGAAAGCGAAGAGGATCTCAAGAGCCTCTTGTTGAGGGTGAAAGAGGAGAGTGCAAAAGCTGGTTTGAAACTCAACATTAAAAAAACGAAGATCATGGCATCTGGCCCCATCACTTCCTGGCATATAGAAGGGGAAGAAATGGAAGCAGTGACAGATTTTACTTTCTTGGGCTCCAAGATCACCGCAGACGGTGACTGTAGCCATGAAATTAAAAGACGCTTGCTCCTTGGGAGGAAAGCTATGGCCAACCTAGACAGCATAGTAAGAAGCAGAGACATCACCTTGCCGACAAAGGTCCGTCTAATCAAAGCTATGGTTTTCCCAGGAGTAATGTATGGCTGTGAGAGCTGGACTATAAGGAAGGCTGAGCGCCGAAGAATCGATGCTTTCGAACTGTGGTGCTGGAGAAGACTCTTACGAGTCCCCTGGACTGCAAGGAGGTCAAATCAGTCCATCCTAAAGGAAATCAACCCTGAGTGCTCATTGGAAGGACAGATACTGAAGCTGAAGCTCCAATATTTTGGCCACCTAATGCGAAGAGAAAACTCCCTGGAAAAGACCCTGATGCTGGGAAAGACTGAAGGCAAAAGGAGAAGGGGACGGCAGAGGATGAGATGGCTAGATAGCATCACGGATGCAATGAATATGAACTTGAGCACGCTCCGGGAGAGAGCGCAGGACAGGAAGGCCTGGCGTGCTATGGTCCATGGGGTCACGAAGAGTCGGACACGACTGAACGACTGAACAACAACAACAACATGATTCCTCACTCTCGGTAGTTTGATGGTGCTTTACATGACATCATCATGGGCCTCTCCTGTGCTTTGCAACCATTATAGTGGGTTTGTTTCTAACCAGGAAAGTCTGGTATTTTGGTGAATGGCAGCATGAAACCCTAGTGTATTTGCATAAGACTATCACCTAGTGCTTGTAAAATGGAACATATAGAAAAGCAGAGAAAGAAAAAACCCTGAAAAAACACATGTGAAGGAGCCAATCTTAATCCCACAAAGAATCTGGAAGCAGAAGCCTCGGTAAAGTGGTGAGTTAAAAGCCTCATGTAGAAAAGTCCTAAGTGAGGCAGAAGCGCAAGGAAAGACAGTCACATGTGGCAGAGCAATCCCCAGCTTCAGATTGCTACAGAGATTTTAACATAAAAGACAACTGCATAACTGAATGTAGGTAATGTACGAGGTGATATGAGACAGAGTGTTCAAAGCTTAATGGACTGTGGCACACAGGGTTTTAAAGTCAGATTTGAAATTCATTGTACCTGATGGAATGACTCAACTCAGTAAGATATGAAAGGTTTAGGTGAGAATAATAGTTAAATATACAGACACAAAGGAAAGGGTCCCCCCTGCCCCCACTCCTTATTTTTCTCCTGGTAGATTTCTCTTTCAGTTAAAAACTGCTCTGCCATTAGGTTGGCCAGGTCAGATCACTCAATAGTTTCAAGGCAAATCTATAGCCTTCAGCATAAATGTGCAATTGTAATACTGGAAGTGGAATGCAACCTGTCTTCACAATGGAATTCTAATCTTCCTCTTCTGTCACTCAAAAGCTTCCCAATTACACAGATGCTTTCAAATCCAATTCAGCTGTGATTATCAGGATTGGTTTAATTCACATGTAGAGATCCAGAATTTATAAAATAAGTAGTAAATGAAAGTAGCGAACAGGTAGTGATTAAAGCCCCATACATGAGACAGAAGCAGTCAATGAGGCAATGCATTCAACACGCCACCACCGGTCCTGATCACTGGTTTGAGGAAGGGGAGGGGGTTCGTTATTTTATTTTGCTATATGGAAAAAAAGGTACCTAGGTGTTTCTCTCTTAGCTGGGCTGTTTTCATTTCCATGCAATTAAATTAACCCAAATATAAAAATGAAACAGTGAGGTTCACCCACCCAATTTGGCAAACAGGTGATAAGAACATAAGACGAGCCACGCTGAACCAGACCCCAGCCCTGCATGTCTAGTCCAGCATTCTGTTCAACAGCACCCTCCTGTCCGTGTTCCCCAGCAACTGGTATACATTCGCATACCTCTTCTGATACTGGAGGTAGCACATAGCCATCAGGAATAGTAGCCATTGATAGCCCTATGCACCATGAATTTCTCTAATCCCCTTTTAAAGCCATCCAAGTTGGTGGCCATCACTACATCCAGTGGCGGCGAATTCCATAGTTCAGCTATGACCTGTGTGAAGTCCTTCCTTTTACCTGTCCTGAATCTCCCACCATTCAGCTCCATGGGATGACCCCAGGGTTCGAGTATTATTTCTCCATACCATGTGTAATTTTGTACACTTCTATCATGTTTCCCCATACTCCGCTTTGTTTCTAAGCTAAATAGCCCCAGACGTTGTAACCTTTCCTCATAGGGGGTTGCTCCAGCCCCTTGATCATTTTAATAACTCTCTTTGGTATGAATCCTACCCAGTACAAACTTGTGTCAGTCTACCCTTCTCTTCTGGCATTTTTGCTGCTTCCTCTCTAGTACTTTTCCCAGTGTTTTTAAGAAACATTGGAACATGTTTTAAAAAATAGTCGTGAAGATCTCCAAACTATATCAGTGGAAAGCAAATGCCTTTTCTATTGGGAAAAGTATGTGTGGGGGAAAAATACATCCTCATTTTGTCAATCTTTCCACTATACCATAATCTCCTTGCTTCTTCCCACTTCATCTCTTCTCTTTGCCTGACGATGATGCTTGCTTGAAAATATTTCCCTCAATTTGGGAAGCTTTTTGTGCCCAGGGTGCAAAGAATATATACTTCTCACATAGCTCCTCATTTATAATTTGAATACAGTCTGATCTTTAAAGTGCTGCAACTCTTCAGCCAGGAAAATAAAGGATCGTGTGCCTTTAGTTGTACAAAAATCCATGGGGGTGGGGAGGGGAAGACTGATAGGAAGAAGCCTCTTGTGTCATGCCAAACAAGTACTGAGGCCTGACACTCATATCAGTGTCAGGCCACATAATGATACTCATCTGTTGTTATGTGACTTCAGCAAAGGAGAGTTCTTTGCACACACAGTGAGGCCTACTGTGCTGGAATCCCAAAGGTTTGCCACCTGAACCAACACTCCAGAGCCCAATGTGGAATTCAGAATGATCTGATTTGTTTTTCACATGCTTACCCTAGTCAGGGCTAGCGTCAGAGGTTGGCATTATTGGGCATTGGCTGTGGCCCATTGCCAACCCCTGGAGCCCCCTGGACCTGCTTTTTTTCCTCTTTGCTGTTAATGCCTGTTCACCTGTATCCCTCTAAGCACATGAGCAATTACAGGAGCAAGGAGAAAGAGCAGCAGCTTTCACTTAACTTGCCCTCTCCCTCTGGTTAGCCATGCAGATTAGTCCCAGAGGGAAAGGGCAAGTAAATGGGTAAATGGGCCCACTCAAATAGGGAGCTCACTGAGGACATTTTGCCCAAGCCCCACCCCCAAAACATGGAGCCACTACTGACTGCCATGGCAGAAATACTTTTAGATTTCTGAGTGAGGCATCCAAAGTTCAATTCCCTGTCTGTCTCTTGTCCTCTTCACACTACTTTTTCATGTTTGGTGGCTGCTCCCAACTTGTGCCAAGCAACTTGTTGCATGGCAATCATTTGAGCGTTGGGCTACTTCTAGAAGAGGCTTTTATGGCGCTGTTGCTCCGACTCATTCACAGAATTTTACAGGGGATCCAAACATTGTCGTCTTCCACTTATAACCTTCCTGTGTTTTCCCACTGCTTCTTCCATCTTTATTCTTACCATAGAAAATATGTGAAGGAAGACAGAATAACTACACTTTGGTCTCCTTCACACAGAGTTTTTATCCTGCTATTGAGATTGCTCACTCAGGGTAGTTTGCGGGTCCTTTTCATGACGTCGTCAACCTCCAGGGCACATCCAGAGGTATTTCTTGGTTATTCCATCTCAAAAAGATCCGGAAATAATGAACTTTTTATTTTAAGTCAGATTGTTATGCTAGTAAAACAGCCACTAGATGGTGCTGTTTCATTGAGTTCTATGGAACTTTTAAAATTAAAAGCTTCCCCTCTCAGCAATCATGTGGTTGCTGTCTGAGAGCCCACTGTAAACGTGGAAAGGCTCCACAACAGGAGTGTAAAATATGGATTTCAATTTACCCAGGACCACACAGTTGATCAGGCTGAGAGGTCTGGGATCTTATGAGGTGGAGAAGAACACGCACACGACCAATGTAAATGAAAGAAAAGATTTATTTAAATAAAAGAAATAAGCAAAAGTAAGACGGGAAGGTCATGGCAGAGAGGTCAGACTAAATACGATCCCTGGGGAAGGAAACGGCAACCCACCCCAGTATTCTTGCCATGAAAACTAAATGGATCAGTACAACCAGAGATATGTCGGTATACCATCGGAAGATGGGACTCCCAGGTCGGAAGATGGTCAAAATGCTACTGGGGAGGAACAGAGGATAAGTTCAACTAGCCCCAGATGTGATGACACAGCTAGCTCAAAGCCGAAAGGACGGCTAGCAGCCGATAGTGCTGGTGGTGAACAACTAATCCGATGTTCTAAAGATCAACACACCATAGGAACCTGGAATGTAAGATCTATGAGCCAGGGCAAATTGGATGTGGTTATTGGGGAGATGTCAGGATTAAATATAGACATTTTGGGTGTCAGTGAACTGAAATGGACTGGAATGGGCCACTTCACATCAAATGACCACCAGATCTACTACTGTGGACAAGGGGACCACAGAAGAAATGGAGTAGCCTTCATAATTAATAATAAAGTGGCTAAAGCAGTGCTTGGATACAATCCAAAAAATGACAGAATGATCTCAATTCAAATTCAGGGTAAGCCATTTAACATCACAGTGATCCAAATATACGCCCCAACCACAGATGCTGAAAAAGCAGAAGTAGATCAGTTCTATGAGGATCTGCAGCACCTACTGGATAGTACACACACAAAAAAGATGTTATTTTCATTACAGGAGACTGGAATGCTAAGGTGGGTAGTCAAACGACACCTGGAATTACAGGCAAGCATGGTCTGGGAGAACAAAATGAAGCGGGACATAGGCTGATAGAATTTTGCCAAGACAACTCACTGTGCATAACAAACACTCTCTTCCAACAACCTAAGAGATGACTTTATACATGGACTTCACCAGATGGTCGACACCGAAATCAGATTGACTACATCCTTTGTAGCCAAAGGTGGCGAACATCTATGCAGTCGGTAAAAACAAGACCTGGAGCTGATTGTAGTTCAGATCACGAACTTCTTATTGCACAATTTAGAATCAGACTAAAAAGAATAGGGAAGACCCACAGATCAGTTAGATATGAGCTCACTAATATTCCTCATGAATATGCAGTGGAGGTGAAGAATAGATTTAAGGGACTAGATTTAGTAGATAGGGTCCCGGAAGAACTATGGACAGAAGTTCGCAACATTATTCAGGAGGCGGCAACAAACAACGTCCCAAAGAGAAAGAAAACCAAGAAGGCAAGATGGCTGTCTGCTGAGACACTGGAAGCAGCCCAAGAAAGAAGGAAAGCAAAAGGCAACAGTGATCGGGGGAGATATGCCCAATTAAATGCAAAATTCCAGAGGTTAGCCAGAAGAGATAAGGAATTATTTTTAAACAAGCAATGCGCGGAAGCAGAAGACGATAATAGAATAGGAAGGAAAAGAGACCTCTTCCAGAAAATTAGAAACATTGGAGGTAAATTCCAGGCAAAAATGGGAATGATCAAAAACGAAGATGGCAAGGACCTAACAGAAGCAGAAGAGATCAAGAAAAGGTGGCAAGAATATACGGAAGATCTGTATAGGAAGGATAATAATATCAGGGATAGATTTGACGGTGTGGTCAGTGAGCTAGAGCCAGACATCCTGAAGAGTGAGGTGGAATGGGCCTTAAGAAGCATTGCTAATAACAAGGCAGCAGGAGATGATGGTATCCCAGCTGAACGGTGTAAAATCTTGCAAGATGATGCTGTCAAGGTGATGCATGCCATATGCCAGCAAATTTGGAAAACACAAGAATGGCCAACAGATTGGAAAAAATCAACTTATATCTCCATACCAAAAAAGGGAAGCACCAAAGAATGTTCAAACTATCGAACAGTGGCACTTATTTCACATGCCAGTAAGGTAATGCTCAAGATCTTGCAAGGTAGACTCCAGCAATTCATGGAACGAGAATTGCCAGATGTACAAGCTGGGTTTAGAAAAGGCAGAGGAACTAGAGACCAAATTGCCAATATCCACTGGATAATGGAGAAAGCCAGGGAGTTTCAGAAAAACATCTACTTCTGTTTTATTGACTATTCTAAAGCCTTTGATTGTGTGGATCATAACAAATTGTGGCAAGTTCTTGGTGGGATGGGGATACCAAGTCATCTTGTCTGCCTCCTGAGGAATCTGTATAATGACCAAGTAGCAACGGTAAGAACAGACCACGGAACAACGGACTGGTTTAAGATTGGGTAAGGAGTACGGCAGGGTTGTATACTCTCACCCTACCTATTCAGCCTGTATGCAGGACACATCATGCGACGTGCTGGGCTTGATGAAGCCAAGGCTGGAGTTAAAATTGCTGGAAGAAACATTAACAATCTCCGATATGCAGATGATACCACTTTGATGGCTGAAAGCAAGGAGGAGCTGAGGAACCTCATGACGTGGGTGAAAGAAGAAAGTGCAAAAGCTGGGTTGCAGTTAAACCTCAAAAAAACCAAGATTATGGCAACCAGCTTGATTGATAACTGGTAAATAGAGGGACCCCTTCATGGATCACTGCCTTGTTGTGGCGAAGGGGCTTGCGTAACTCAGTGAAGCCATAAGCTATGCCGTGCAGGGCCACCCAAGACGGACAGGTCATGGCAGAGAGTTCTGACAAAATGTGGTCCACTGGAGAAGGAAATGGCAACCCACTCCAGTATTCTTGCCAAGAAAACCCCATGGAACGTATCACAAGGCTAAAAGAGATGACACCGGAAGATGAGCCCCTCAGGTCGGAAGGTGTCCAATATGCTACTGGGGAAGAGCAGAGGGTATTTCCAAGTAGCGCCAGAAAGAGTGAAGCGGCTGGGCCAAACCCGAAAGGACACTCAGCTGTGGATGTGTCTGGTGGTGAAAAGAAAATCCGATGCTGTAAAGAACAATATTGTTTAGGAACCTGGAATGTCAGATCAATGAATCAAAGTAAGCTGGAGGTGGTCAAACATGAGATGGCAAGATTGAACATCGACATCTTGGGAATCAGCGAACTAAAATGGACAGGCATGGGCGAATTTAATTCAGGTGACTATCATATCTACTATTGTGGGCAAGAATCCCTTAGAAGAAATGGAGTAGCACTCATAGTCAACAAAAGGGTGGGAAAAGCAGTACTGGGGTACAATCTTAAAAATGATAGAATGATCTCAGTACGAATCCAAGGCAAACCATTCAACATCACAGTAATTCAAGTCTATGCCCCAACCACGGAGGCCGAAGAAGCTGAGGTTGATCGGTTCTATGAAGACCTACAACACCTTCTAGAAATAACACCAAAAAAAGATGTCCTTAAATTAAAAGACGCTTGCTCCTTGGGAGGAAAGCTATGGCCAACCTAGACAGCATAGTAAGAAGCAGAGACATCACCTTGCCGACAAAGGTCCGTCTAATCAAAGCTATGGTTTTCCCAGGAGTAATGTATGGCTGTGAGAGCTGGACTATAAGGAAGGCTGAGCGCCGAAGAATTGATGCTTTCGAACTGTGGTGCTGGAGAAGACTCTTACGAGTCCCCTGGACTGCAAGGAGGTCAAATCAGTCAATCCTAAAGGAAATCAACCCTGAGTGCTCATTGGAAGGACAGATAATGAAGCTGAAGCTCCAATATTTTGGCCACCTAATGCGAAGAGAAAACTCTCTGGAAAAGACCCTGATGCTGGGAAAGACTGAAGGCAAAAGGAGAAGGGGACGGCAGAGGATGAGATGGCTAGATAGCATCACGGATGCAATGAATATGAACTTGAGCACGCTCCGGGAGAGAGCGCAGGACAGGAAGGCCTGGCGTGCTATGGTCCATGGGGTCACGAAGAGTCGGACACGACTGAACGACTGAACAACAACAACAAATAGAGGGAGAAAACGTGGAGGCAGTGACAGACTTTGTCTTTCTAGGCACAAAGATTACTGCAGACGCTGACTGCAGCCAGGAAATCAGAAGATGTTTACTTCTTGGGAGGAGAGCAATGACAAATCTTGATAAAATAGTGAAGAGCAGAGACATCACACTGACAACAAAGGTCCGCATAGTTAAAGCAATGGTATTCCCCGCAGTAACCTATGGCTGCGAGAGTTGGACCACAAGGAAGGCTGAGTGAAGGAAGATAGATGCTTTTGAACTGTGGTGCTGGAGGAAAATTCTGAGAGTGCCTTGGACTGCAAGAAGATCAAACCAGTCCATACTCCAGGAAATAAAGCCAGAATGCTCACTTGAGGGAAGGATATTAAAGGCAAAACTGAAGTACTTTGGCCACATAATGAGAAGACAGGATACCCTGGAGAAGGTGCTGATGCTAGGGAAAGTGGAAGGCCAAAGGAAGAGGGGCCGACCAAGGGCAAGATGGATGGATGATATTCTAGAGGTGACGGACTCGACCTTGGGGGAGCTGGGGGTGGCAACGGCCAACAGGAAGCTCTGGCGTGGGCTGGTCCATGAAGTCACGAAGAGTCGGAAGCGACTGAACGAATAAACAACAACAAAGAACCTCCTTAGAGAGTTGCACGCTCTCTGAGGCTTAAGAGGTTGCGCGCCTCTTAGGCAAGAACTCAACACAAAACAATCCTCAAGAAGTTGCGCCCTTCTTGGTCAAAACTTATTTATCCAAATGTGGTGCATTAAATGACAGTTAGTCCCTGTTTGTTGCTCAGCTCCAGAGCAATCTATACCGCAACTGGCCTACTGAGGCAACGGTGATACAGTGTCAGCCAGGCCCAAGCCTAAGCCTGCTGTCTTATATCCAAACCCAAACAGTAAGTATGACAGAACAAAGATAACTTCACCTTATCTAAGCCCCGGACAGTAAAATCCTTTCCCTGAATTCTATCCAACACATACTCACCACACGCTATCAAGTACTTGGCCAGAGCACTTAATACATGTCCTGTGGATCAAGGGTACTGTGGTATATGCACACACAAATGATCCAGATGCAACCATGCCCTTCCTGAACAATGGCAGATTCAGAGGTTTTATACCCTTTCCCCCTCGTTGGGGCCTATGGCATCAAAGAGGGGTTCAGTATGTTCTTTGTTGATCATACATCATGTTCCCAATTTCCAGAATTGACGTCTGTTGAAGACAGACTGCCACCTCCTTCCAACTCCCCAACATTTCCAAGGTTGTTTCTGTGGTCATAACATGCCGTCCTCCTTTATCAAAACATCTGCAGATACCACTCTTTTATTGGCTCATTTCCATCTTCTGTAACTGATACTTTGGCAATCTTCAGCATATGCCAGAGCACCCGCATGTGGACTTCTTGCAATAAAGCCATTCATTCTCCATTCACACCTCCCTTTCCTAACCTGGGCTACAATACTTCATATGCACATGACACGGAATGGTTAAAAGTTAACCTTTTCACATTCCATGATGTTCTCAATGTACACGTAAATGTTTGGGTTACAGGGTATATTAAGGATGTTTACAATTCATGTTACATTCAGGGTCAAACTTTGCATTCTATTTGCTTCACACCACATTTGTTACATTTCAAAAGAGGACAAGAGTTCCTTGTGATGTCTGAAGTCTACAAGGTTATCTACTAGGAGCAGAAAGAGAAGTTATAGAGAGAAGCAATCTTTATTGACAAAAATCAAGTATAGATGAATTTACGAAATGAGAGAAATTAATAAAAGTGATATTAAAAGTAAGATATAAACATAACTATTTAAGGGAAATATATGTGGATTTAAGGAGATATAGGGAAGATAACATGAAAAAATAGGAAAAATAAAATCACAGTGTCAGTAGGACTGCAGGTTTTTACTTTAATGTAAAGGCAGCCAACGTCTTCTGATTGTTAGCGCTAGGAGCCCTCTGTCTGAAAGCACTATCTCAGTGTGATGGCTGCCCTATTTCCACACCTTCCTAAGCCCTCATTTGCTGTTCTTTTAGACTCCTATGGTTCCTGAGACAGCAACTCAGGGGCCATACAAGAGATCACATCTCCCCCTCCAAAGTTGGGGAGCTCTCAAGAAGCAACCTCGAAGGGGGAGATCTGACCTCAGGTCCCCCCTACCCAACCTCACAGAAAGATCCATGGCCCTCACCCTTGTAATGTCAGAGACAGGGGAAAGGGGGCGGATCGGGGAAGCGGCACAGGCACATGGGGGAGGCATTGGATCCAAAGCTCTTCGTCCCAGCTGCTAACCATGGAAAAAGTTGATGCTAGTGCTGGAGCAAGCATAAAGAATTAGTGCGAGAGAAATAATTCTTTAAAAAATTCAGAGGAAAGGTAGTGAATGCCACTCCTCCGTTACGTTTGCCATGCCAGTAGAAGCACAGAAGGGCATTGGATATATCAGAGGTTCTGACATCAAAGCACTCCAAGTAGGCGTGTAAGGCTGCCCTGCTGAAGACTCAGCAATTAAACCGAGTTGCGGATGTCCAGTATTGGGGCACAGTTGTTGTTCAGTCGTGAAGTCGTGTCCGACTCTTCGTGACCCCAATTGGGGCACAGTACACACCAGCAAAGTGCCTGGCTCTGGTAAATGTTCATTCACTCATATTTTCGGCGTCACTTTCCAGGCCAGAGGACAAGCTGGAATGGAGGTACCAATTGGTTAAGGAAAGGCAACCTGCATATGGCCGTAGGCAGAAGCTTCTGAGGGTGCAACCCTATGCATGTTTAGGCAGAAAACTGTACTAGAACTCCCCGAATTCCCCCGCCACCACGGGAGTTCAAGGATGGTTTTCTGTCTAAACGTGCACGGGATTGCATTCTTAGTGTGCATACTCCTGGGCGTCGCCATACCATTCACAACCCGGGGGCTGCCCTGGGGAGAGGCTAGCACATTTGGGGCATTTCCGAGGAAAAAGACTACCAGGGGACAAGAGAGAGGTTTAACGAATAATTCATGGCGTGGAGAGAAAAGTGGCCAGCGCAGCCTCACCCAACCCGGCACCCTCCAGATGTATCGGACTACAACTCCCAGCATCCCCAGCCAGTCAAGGCTGCTCCGCAGGGACGACCTCCCCCCACCAGCAAGAGGCGCTAGCTTTCTTCCGCCTTCTTTTCCTGCGACGGGAGCCCTGGATATAGCCGCCGCTCTGCCCGCGGCGACTCCCGCTCTATGGTTCAGCGGGGATGAACCTTGCCCCTGGAAACGCCCCTTCGGCTGCAGAGCCCTCGCATAAGCGCCGCCTCCGTCCAGCGTGCTCACGGAGCTTGTAGGAACTGAGCGCACCCGGAACTTACGTTCGCGGACCGTGAGGGAAGGTTTTTTGGAGCGGACGGCCTTTTTCCCAACAGGGAGAGGGCCGTCTTCGGGAGGGGGCCATGCCCGGCGTGGGGCTGCTGTGTCGGTTGGGCTCGCGGCTGCTGTCCGGAGGCCTCCTCGGTTCAGTTCACGTGGCAGCGGAGGCTAGAGAGGCAGGACTTAGGAGCGGGTATGTGGGCGGTGGGCGCTTCCTCCAGTCCGATCGTTGTCTCTTTCTCTTCCCTCCTTGCATGTCGGTTAGGGTTGTGTGTGTCCCCTTCCCTTAACAGCGGCAGAAAAGGCAGAAATTCAGTAGCCGACTATTACCCCGTCTCTGCATGGTAAAGCTTTATCTGTTGAATTTCTGCCTTTAATAAAGGTTCTTGTCAAACTGCTTGAATCCCGATTGCTAGAGAGCACGCTGTTTCCGTTTGCGAGATGCTCCGGGGGTGATTGTGGTCCCCTCCTTCTCCAGCTGGTGGAGAGGGGATTGAAGGAAAGGCTTTGAATAGTGTTGGCTGATCAGCCCTTGACTGTGTATCAGTGCTGTCGCTCTACACAACTTCCACCTCTTCATGTTATAGGATTAATCTCTCCCCAGCTCTGCCCATGCTTATGCGTTTTGGCTTTATGGGGGGCGAGGGGGGGGAGAGAGAGAGAGAGAAAGGTTGTATGCACCTGTGATAGGGCTTCCCCAATCTGGTGCCCACCTGATGTTTTGGACTTCAGCTCCCATCAGCCCCAGCCCAAGCTGTGATAGGGAGTGTGGTTTTAATATACATATATAGCAGGAAACCCAACCAGAAACTTGACATTTGTACAAATATTTTTATGACAACGTAAACACATTTCAAACTGCACATTTATCTTCCTTGGCTTGCTAAAAGTGTGATGTGTGAAACAGACCTAAGATAAATGTTGTTGTATCAGCAGGTGCCGTGCAACTACACTGTATTGCTTATACTGGTCCTCGGGGCTGTTGACCTTAATAGGGCAGAGTTTTTCAATGAAATTGCACCTCAGGCTTACTAGATCTTCTGTATACCCATATACACTCCAAGGAACATAGTTGCCTGCATCCATGTGACCGACATTTTTCTGGTGCTGCTGCTTCCCCATTTGTCAATCCGCTAAACACACACCCTTCACCCATTCTCCTTTCTGGCTCACACACATTTTCTCTTCCCACATAACTTCATTCTCAGTTTACAGTAGCTGGGTCTGCAGCAGTTGGGCTCATGCAGCCGCATCTGTCCTTTCCCACAATGTTAATTGGGGCACAGTCTGCACAGTTTTGGAAGCTCTACCACAAGAGTAAAAATAAAACATGCAAAATATTATGTTACATTCCGTCACCACCCTGCTGCCCTTGCTAGCTTGTGAAGCACTGCAGTGTAATATTCTGGACGTACACCTAGGCAAGTCGGAGTATTTACTAATTATGCACCTGGCATCTCAGCTATGGTTTTCAAGGCTATCAGTTGAGTGATGCTTTAATGTCATTAAAATATCCCCAAGCCATCAATTTGTTATTGATGGCTTGGGGATATTTTAAAGGTAGAGGTCAGGGTTGCAGAACTGAAAGTGTGGAAATGTTACAGCATCTCATTTTCTAAACCATTTTTGCCTTCCATTTGTCAGGGGTCTGTGGTGTGTCATAGCTAGACATATTACTGACAATCCCACCTGGTGGGATGAGCACCTTTCAGAAGAAAATACCCAGTTCCTTAAGAAGTTTACAGCAGAAGAATTCAAAGCTCAAACAGCCAGTAAACTGTGTCCATTGAAAGATGAACCTTGGCCTTTGCACCCCTGGGAGCCAGGTTTGTAAATACTAGGAACACAAGCTAAAGCAAATGTATGTCTTTAGAAAGCGTAACTTTCATATGGTGTCTTAATTTGTTTATTCTTTTACTGTTTTACCTCTTATGCTGACCACTCCAAAATCTGTTTTGGATATGGAGTGGTATACAAATATTGTAAATAATAATACATTCAGAACAGTTCTTCACCTTCTGTTCTGATTCGTTAACTACAGATGTGTTTGAAACTAGTGGACTTGATCCAGTCTATAATGGGCATACCTCACATAGGACATGATGGATTTTGTTTCCTGTCTCCCCCACCCCGTGTGCGCGTGCGCACAAGTACTCAGCATGCTAAGCCACTGTGAGGAATGGGAAGCCTGCATATCTCTCATATTCCATCTAGCTTTTTGCTCCCCATCCCATTCAATACAGGAACTTCAGTTCCAAACTTTGATTTGCAAACCTTGACTGAACAGCTGGATGGGGATGTGTCCACAAGCCTCCTGCTCCCAGGTAATAGCCTGGTATGGTGCCTGAGCATGTATCTGTGTGTGCACACCAGGGAGGAGAGGAAGGAACAGGGCTCTGTTAATATTCCTTAGCATTCCTTCCATACACAGCTGCTGCACCCACAGTAGATTGGATTGAGCCCTTTGTTTTTAAAGTGTTACCTGCCATGAGCTCTTGGAATGCGTTAGACTAGACATTTAAGTAAATAAAAGATGACTGTGTTATAGTCCTTTTCTTTTACTTTTTCAAACAGGTTCCAAAAGAGTTGGTGTTGTTGCGGCAAAGTTGGGAATGATGCCATTATGGACCAAAAAGGGTGAAAAAATAGTTGTCACTTTACTTCATGTAAGACAAATAATATTCTGAACCTTCAAAATATAGTACTTTGTTGAAGAGAAGTAAAAGCATTATGTTTTCTAGATCTTATTTAGTATCATTTTATCTTTTATATATTTTAAGTTCTCTTATAGCATTTTTATCTTGCCTTTGTGACTAGTCTTAAACTGAGTCTAGAGTGTTGTGTGACTTTCTGAAGTCAAATGGATCTTAATTTGGATCTTGGCACACCTTCTATATTCTTGCCAATACAGTGTCTTCACTGTACTCCAGGGTTGTATGCCAGGGACCAGCATAGCATTGTGAATTTCTGTCATTTGCGTTTCCTTCATTTGTTGCAAGTGAACAGTCTGAAATGAAAAAAAGAAACAAACCTCTTTCATTTGACGACAGTCCTGTAGTACCTTGGACTAACTCAGGGGTGTAAAACCTCAGACTTGGGGGCTGAATCTTGCCCACCTAGGTTCCCAATCTAGCCCTCTGAAGTTCCCCAGATGGTCCTGTCCCCTTTCCCAAGGCCTCGCTCCTTTTCCTCCAACCACAGATTGTTTGGTGGTTTCCTGGCCTTTGTGCAGTTTTTTCCCCATTCTAAAAGGTCGAAATGTCTCTCCTAAAGCTTAGTTACTGGCAGTAAGAGCTCTAAGCTAAAATATGCTGGCATTTTGGGACCTGCCTGTTTTGCCTTTGGTCCTGCCCACCACTGGCATCTGGGCCCTGAGATCTTCTCCAGATTGGTTCAGCACCCCTGGACTAACCAATGTCATCTCTTACATGTAATAAATCGGGTTAGGAAGGCTCCAGGCTTGTGGAATCTAGTTTTCTTGTTTGCTAGAATCCTGAAGTCCACTAACCAGAGCCAAATGCAAAGTAGGGGCTAGGAATGGAGCCAGCAACAAAGTGGTGGCTCAGGGGTGAGAGCAAATTATTTTCTTCCCCCAGGAGCCATACCTTGGGATTACCTGCATATATAAGTACAAATCTACTTCTGAGTTACTTCACATCAGGGATTCTGGCAAAGGATCTTGCTAGCAGAACTGCACAAAGATGTATTCAAAGGCAACCAATTAATACTGAGATTTTATAAATGAAGAATATAAGAGGCTGAAACATAATGTGACTAGTACAAGGCCAGCCATAGCAGAGAGGTGTTGTAGGGGTCTTTCTTGTAATTTTAAAAAACAGCAAGTTTTGTCAGCACTCTTTTGCATAAAATCCCTTTTTACACTTGTGTAACACTGAGGTTCAGAGATGTACAACTTGCTGATGGATCATGCAAGTAAATATGTGTAGAACAGCAGCCTTTTTGTTGTTGCTGTTAAACAGCTGGAAGTCAGAAATCCTTGTTTATCTGCTGCAAATCACTTATAGATCTACCAGTGGTCTTCTACTCATCCTTGATCTAAAGGACTGCCTTCTTCCATGTTTAGACCCCCCCCCCCTTTAAGATATTCTTCAGAGGCCCTTCTCTGGGTCTCTGTGGCTGCTGAACTAGGGATCTTTTTTTTGGTGACACCCAAATTATGGAGCTCTCAACCAGGCATGTTTGCCTGGCACTCATCTTTCTTTAACCTTTTAGGCATCAAATGAAGTCTATGTTTGCTGGTATTTGAAAAGTTTATAGTCTCTTAGCAGATGTCTCTATTCCTTTTTTTAAAACCATTTTATCTGCTGTTTTATATCTGGCTGATTGTTTAGAATTGTATTTTATCATGTTGTAAGACACCTTGAGGCTGTATGACACAAAGTGGGGTATGAATAAATGGCAGCTTTTAATTTCTCATCAAATTACCTATGGGGCTGGTCTCAGAGAGTGGTGCTGGGGTTGCGCAGCTCACCACCCCAGCACTTGGGCTATGGGGTGCTGCAGGGCACTATTTTATCCCCAGTGCTATTCCACATCTATATGAAGTCACGGGGAACAGTCATCTGGGGATTTGGAGTGAGGTGTCATCAGTAGGTGTCATCAGAGAGCCAGTGTGGTGTAGTGGCAAGAGTGTTGGTCTAGGAGCTGGGAGATCCGGGTTCTAGTCCCCACTCAGCCATGGAAGCTCACTGGGTGACTTTGGGCCAGTCACAGACTCTCAGCCCAACCCACCTCACAGGGTTGTTGTTGTGAGGATAAAATGGAGAGGAGGAGGATAATGTCAGCCGCCTTGGGTTCCTTGCAAGAGGAAAAAAGGCGGGGTATAAATGCAATAAATAAATAAATAAATAAATCAGTATATAGATGGCACCCAGCTTTATTTTTCCATAACATTTGAATTAGATGTGGCTGTGCAGGCTCTGGACCAGGGCTTGGATGCCGTGGTGGGCTGGATGAGGACCAATCAACTGAGGTTGAATTCTAGCAAGACAGAAGTGTGGTGGGTGGGACGGCCTGGGAAATAGGTCAATTGCCTGTTTTGGATGAGGTTACATTTCTTCTGAAGGAGGAGGTGTGTAGTTTGGGGTTACTCCTGGATTCATCTTTGTCACTTGAGGCTCAGGTGACTTCAGTGGCTGGGAGTGCCTTTTACCAGCTTCTAGGAGTGCCTTTTACCAGCTTCAGCTGGTATGCCAACTGCGACTGTTCCTGAGCCATGATAGCTTAGCCACAGTTGTACAGGCACTGGTAACATCAAGATTGGATTACTGTAATGCGCTCTATGTGGGGCTACTGTTAGGCTTGGTCCTGCATGAGGCTGATGCAGAATGCAGCAGCGAGGCTGCTAACCGGGGCCTCCGTCTGACAGCAAGCTACATCCTTACTAAAAGAACTGCACTGGCTACCAGTAAGCTACTGGGCCAAGTTCAAGGTGTTGTAAGCATATCAAACCCTAAATAACTTTAGACCAGGTTATCTTAGGCCAGGTTATCTTAGGTCACCCTGTACGTACCTGTCTGAGCTTTTCAGTCATCAGAGGGAGAGCGCTTCTGGAGGTGCCACATGATCGCGAGGTTCACCTCAGGACCACCTGCAGTAGAGCATTTAGTGTTGCAGCACCTGCCCTCTGGAACCCTTTGCCAGTTTATATTAGACAGGCCCCACAGTTCTGACATTCAGGCATCTTCTTAAAACTTGGGTCTTTACACAGACTTTCCCTGAAGTGTGACTGGGCCAGCAATTTTATTATTTATTTATTTATTTATTACATTCCTGTACTGCCCAATAGCCGAAGCTCTCTGCGTGGTTCATGTAAATTAAAACCACAAAATACAGCTGTGGTTTGTAGCACACAGTGGAGTGTATGGTTTTGATTATTAATTTGTATTGTGTTTTTATTGCTATATTGTTTTTATGAGATTTATGTTATGTTCACCACTTTGATACATTGTGGAAAGCAGTATTTATAAAATGAGTAAACAATAAATAAATGATTAAAGGTTGCAGTACCATACAGTGTAGGTCTCTCTGTGTTGTTCAGTGGCGTCTTACAATGGTTTGTTACTGTTTGATCAATATATATGCATATATATATATACATACATATATACACACACACATACACACACACACATACACATATATATATATTCACATACATATGGGGTTTCAGAACTTTTTACCATTTTGAGTCATCTTTTGAAGGTTCAAGACTGCCATGTAGTAAAGCACGTACCAAAGGAGGAACTTGATGGAAAATATCATGGTCTAGTCGTTGGAGGAAAAAATGTGTCTCAGTTTCATGTAAGTCTATTATATTGCTTTTTGTGTGGAATATAAGTCTTCATTAAATGCTTCTCTAGCATGCATTGATAAGAGTTTTTAGGTGAGGTGCCTCTCTGTATATCTAAAAGCCTACCTTTTAAAAAAACCTTACATGTGCCTCTGTTGGTTATAATTTCTTGAAACTGATCTCTTCTTCCCCTTTACAAATATTTATCAAGGACAACTCATGAAGTGAAGGCAGGGGATTTTTGTATCCAGTATTCCTGTTTTAACACGGACAGTGTTCTTTTTATTTAATAGGATCAATTCTTTTGTGTTGCATGTATGAGGTTGTGCCTCCATCTGTCCACAGATCCCACCACATTTGTTTGTGCAAGAAGCTTTTACTGTCCTGTAAAAAGAACAGCATTTCTTACATGCACATCCAGCTTTCCCTTTGCAGAGTTATCTTCTATAAGGTTTCATTCAGGCACTGACCAAGTCATTCTCTGGACCTGATTAAACTGAGTGAAACTTGCTTCAAAGAAAATAATCAAAGGATTGGACTAAACTGTTCTAGATACTGTTGAGCAGATTAGTTCTTTTGCTGCATCAGTGATATATATTTGAATGAACAAACCTTCTTGCTATCTACTGGTCCAGGCACTGGGGTGTTCTCTAGGGCTGTGCATCCTTTGGTTCTAGATCTGAATCCTGAACTGAAGCAGGGTGCCTCGGCCTGAATCTGAGGCGAGTCAGGATTGGGCTGAAGCACTCTGAAGCGGGTTGGATCGATCTGAAGCATTTCAGGGCACTTTTGTCCCATCTGGACAGCTGCCTGCCAGCCACACAAGTCCCTTTCTCCTTACCTGGAGCCGTGGGGAGCACCCACAGCCATCAGCCTCTTTGAGGGAGTCGCCATTTTCTTTTAAAATTACAACTCTTCTTCTTCTTCCATAAATTAAGTCTTATGCAAATGGTATCCGTAAGACTGTCATGTATGCAATATTACAGTGTAAATGGCGACTCCCTCGAAGAGGCCGACGGCTGCGGGTGCTCGCCATGGGTCCAGGTAAAGAGCAGGGAACGGCTGGGCAGGGGCTCCCCAATTCAGCCTTTGGATCTTGCCTTGGATCTGGAGGCTGAAGCAGGTCAGCCCAGCTCCGAATCGGGCCGAGGCGGGTCAGGGCCAATTCAGAAGCTCTGCATTGGCCTGTGAAGCTGGTCAGGGGGTCTCTGCACAGCCTCTCCTCTCTATCTTCTAGGAGGCAGTTTCTTCTAAGAATGAAATTTGGCTGGGGACTGGACTGGGAGATGCTTCCCACTTCCCCTCTAGCGCCAATCTTCCTTTTGCGTTGGCAGTGAGTGACCACAGGTTAAGGTCTGGTTTTCCATGTTTAAATAGGTGTTTCTGTACAAGTTATTTTAACTGTATCTGTATTCATGCATTCCAGAGAATATGTGAGTGCTGAACGTGGCGGCAGGCCCCCATTGTTGTCCTGTGACCGGGCCCACCCCTTTATTCTCTGGCCTCACCACTCCACTTAACAGGGTCTGAAAGCAGGGGTCTAATCGTGTTCAACTGAACACAAGTAGAACCCTGTTCAGACCTCACCACGAGATTGGTGAATGAAGGGGCAGGGCCAGCGCACATGGGGAAGTTGGGGGTTGGCCCAGCATGTCCGTCCCCACTTTGAGCCCTAGCGTGTTCTTTGGAATGCATGTCCAGGGCTTGCGTATTCAGTTGAACCCATTTGATTCACTTATAATGGGACATAAAAATCTGCATTAGTTCTCGTGTTTTCCTGGAAGGATCTGAGGCATACTTCCTGGCTCTGATCTGGGCCTTTAACTGACACACAGAAAGTGTGGGTAAAACTTTTTGTGGCATAGAGGTAAAGTGATGGTTAAAGTTGCTAAATTTCTAGATATAAGGCTGCTCTTAAAGATACAGGAGCAAGCCCTGTAAAATGTCAACAGCCCTGCCTAGCACAGAGTTGTTACTGTTCTTGGGTTTTAAGTGGCATTACAGAGCATTCCTAGTCTATCTTCAGGCATGAAAATGTATCCACTCTTGGCCCAGAAACAGAAAAAAACATGTAACATGGCATCACACTCTGAACCCGCGTTCTACCTTGTCAGTTCATTGACATCCAGTATGCATGGAGAGAGTCCTGGGCTTAGACTGGGGAGACCTGGGTTCAAATCTCTGTTCAGCCACGAAGTTCAGTTTGTGAGTTTGGGCTTACCTAACTGCATTTTCTTATATAAAATGAAATAACCCCATATACACTGCTGAGCTCTTTGCAGAAGGTATGGGCTGCAGATGGACTTAATAAATAATTGTCATTGCCTTGAGCCCCAGTCTCTAGCTGAATCCCACTTTCCTCTGTGAATAAGCAAAGGGTAGTTAAACAGGGTTTCACAATATTGGGCAGTTATATAACAGAGCTTGTTGCATTGTACTTCTCCACCAAAGAGAAGAGGCTGTATTACCTGGAATTTGAGAAATTGGTCCATCAGTGAGTTAGGGGGCAATCCTATGTCCCTTAGACAGCAACTGGGGGACATAGGATTTTTCAGTTTCCTGGCTCCAAGCTCAGAGACAGGGCTCGGACCAGGAAACTGCGCTGTCCACCCTCTTCCCCTCATAGCCAGCGCAGAGACAACCACGCCAGCTGCCTCTCTGTGCTTGTAAAACGGATTGTGGAGACGAGGAGAAGGGGCCTTTTCCGAGGGAGGAGAGGAGACCGGGAGGGCATTCCTACGATCTTTCCTATGGCTGCCCCAGCCTTCTTCCCTCCTCCTCCCCAAAGCCTCTGCTAGATGGACAAAATCGCCTGTCTAGCTAAAATGCAGAGATCCAGGCATGAGGCACCTCCCTCTCTGCATTAGATACTCATAAGCCTCCAAATTTGCACCCTTAACATACAGCATTTTCTGTTAAACCAAAGTAGGTTGCTTTGCCTAGATCAGGGGTTGGCAACTTATGGTCCTCCAAATGTTTTGGCATATGACTCCCATCAACTAGCACAGGCAATGGTGAGAATTTGTGGGAGGTGTAAGCCAAAATGTCTGGAGGGCCACACGTTTGCCCATCCCTGGCCTTGGTTTTAGCATCTGTTCCCATTTGCAAGCTGAACTTCCAGTTTCATCAACATGAAATTTTTATCTCTGTTTAATGTTCGTTACTTCTGTAATGTCTTGCACATGTGAAAACAGTGTGGTGTAGTGGGGAGAGTGTTGGACTGGGAGCTGGGAGATCCAGGTTCTAGTCCCCACTTGGCCATGGAACCTCACTGGGTGTCTTTGGGCCAGTCACAGATTCAGCCCATCCTACCTCACAGGGTTGGTGTTGTGAGAATAAAATGGAGTGGTGGAGGATAATGTAAGCCACCTTAGGTTCCTTGCTAGAGGAGAAAAGGCAGGATATAAATGCGATACATACATACATACATACATACATACATACATACATACAGCTCTTCAGATGTAACAGTGCTCCAGTTTGAAAAAGAACAGCATGTTTTTGTTTACAGATAGTTGACTTCAGTCTTAAAATCAATGATATAACAAATTCATGAAAATCTTTTGTGGGGGCAGGGGGTTTATTTAAATGCCTGTGGCCTGAAATCATGTTATGTTATGTCATGTCAACTTGCAAATACTAGGTGTAGAACTAAGGATGTATGTACTTTTCACTCATTGGTTCCAAGAGAGAACAGTATGTGACAGCCAACTGTACCTAGTCTCAGGCTGCATAATTTGTGATCTCTCATTCCCTTACAACTTGCTCTACTAGATGCATAATCAAACCGCTGCCTGTTGTAGAACATTAGCTGTTCATCATATCCACCCTGGAAACTTTTGAAGGGCAGAATAACTAATAATTTAATAGAGGAATACTAACTCAGATATATGCATTATTTTGGACCAAAAAGGGGCCATAACTGCTCTGCTGTCACAGCTTTGGGAAATACCTGAACGTGCAGGAGATGTTGCTGAAACTGGTATCCTACAAGTAGCTGCCAATAGGTAGCTTGTTGAGTGGGATCCATGCTCGATACCTACAGCCACCCAAATTCCTGTTGGCAACATCCAGAGATAAATCCCTCCTTAAATTAACAAAGGACTGTGGCCAAGACTGTTGTGCATCTGGGAGACAGATCTTTCATATCCTAGCCCGTTAGATAAATGTTATATGATAGTGAAGTGCACACATATCCTAATTTGAAATAGCTTGTAATTCTGCTTTTACAGGTGGTTCTTCAAATGTGTGTACTGGATAATATGTTCAATGCACTCCCTGGTATAGTCTATATATTTCCAGAAATTAAAATGCCTACCTATGCCATCCTCTATCAAACATCTTGATGAGATTTTCCTTAATGTGTTTAAAAAATGTGGAAAGCTGGAGTCAGATATTTGGAGGCAAAGCAGCTAAAAAGTAATTCTATCTGTCTTGACTACCTTTTCATCTCCTCGCTTATTATTGATTATTGTAACCCTCCTCAGATTGCATTATATCTATCTATTATTTTCTGACCTAAAACAGGATTCCTGTATACCAGATATAAAGTATTTTCATGTGTAGATGTGCTGTAAGATACCACATTTTGCATTTCAGAGTTGGTACTAGACAAGCACCTTAACTTTCTATCTAAATATACATTTACATTTGTGAAAGTCTTCTCCTAGAGATAGCCCACATTTTATTGTACAAACCATGGGCGGGGAACCTGCACCCTGATTCCCTCCAGCCCATCACATGCTGCTTCCTACTCTGGGCAGACGGTGGGACAGTGTCCAGTTGCGTGGGGAAATGCCAGCACCGAAAGGAAGTGGAGACCACAACAAGAAGGTGTGGTGATAGCTGCCATTTTGCTCCCTTCACTTTTCCCTCACCAGCTGGAGTGTGCACCTGGTGCTGCTGCTGTTCCTGAAGCCAGCTTGGAGGAGACAGGAAGGACAGCAAGCAAAGGAGCCAGTGTGGTGTAGTGGCTAGAGTGCTGGACTGGGAGTCGGGAGATCTGGGTTCTAGTCCCCACTCAGCTAACTAACTAACTATGGCTGTACTCTCTGCTGTCTCCCTCAGTAAAGCACCACTGCCACCTGCAGCTGGTGAGGTGGAGGAGGCAGCGGCACACAGCGCATTCCAATTGCCTTGACCAGGCCAGCATGAGAACCAGCAAAGAAACAAATACGGCAACAGTGAGCTCTAAGCCGTATTGTTAGAGCAGCTCTGGGTTTGGGCTGACAGGAAGCTTCTTCTCCACAGAGATTTTCCAGAGCAGAAGGGAGGGGGTGAGATGGCAGAGAGGAGAGGAAGGGTGGCATCGAAATAGCGTGACAGCCTAAGGAGATCTTTGAAGGTACGGATTGGGCTAGCCAACAGCCAACCCTGTCTGGGCTTTCAAAAGTGCCCTTGGGTCATTAACCTACAGAAAAAAATCAGACCCCCAGTTTATTATGAAGCAACAACTGATTTTTTTTTCTGTGGGTAAATGCCTTTGTTCCCCACCCCGTGGTATAAACTTGAACACTCCTGTCCTAGATGCATTTTTAAACCAAATTCCATTGATTTCCAGTGCTGATTTCTGAGCATGTGAGAGAGAATCTCATGAATGCAACAGTTAAAACTTACTTTAGCCCTGGTTTCACGGCACAGAATTGTAAGGGTTTCCTGGTATTTCATAATTTATGCACAAAATAATTAGCAATCTGCACATTTTTGAGTGATGCTCTATCACCTCAAAATTGTCTTGATGGATTCATTTAAAAGTTCAGGCAGACATTTTCACTGGGAAAAGGAAAATTGCAGATAACTTCCACAACACTGACCACCTTACAGATGGTGATTATCCAAGTGTGTCGCTGCTGTCAGTCACATAAATTGCTTTCTAGGGGGATCCATTTTAAGTACGAAATTCAGCTATACAGCTTCTTGCATTTGCAGTTTTCATTCATTTAGCTTCCATTTAGTTAATATGTTGAGAGGGAAACTCAAGGACAGTTCCTTTAATCCACCATAAACTATTTATAAACTGGTTTTTCTCTGTGTTTGGTTAATAATGAAAACTCCTTTTATTAACGATTAGTCTTTCAGAATATGTTGAATTGAAATTAAAAATGTGAAAGAATGTGTACTTTCACCTTTTTTGTTCTCACTGTGCAGCTGTGATTCTGTCCAGATCTTTCTGCCTTAGCAACCTTTTAGAACATTAGGGTTCGTATAATACTTTTTTGGGGATGAGGAGCTGATTGGAAACCCTGTAGTACCCTGCTTGTGCAGCCCTCAGCTTCACATGCTTCCATCCTGCTTCTTCCAGTGCAGCTTTGAGGAGGAGATGGGAAACTTTTAGTCACCTTGAGGGAAAGGCAGGATAATTACACTTTAACAAAATTGATATAGTGACTTTGTGGACTTAGTATTATTATTATTACATAATTACATTTATATCCTGCCTGTTTTCCTCTACTTTGGTCTGATTAATCTATCCACAACTGATAGAAAAGGAATTTGTTTTAAGTATTTTCTGTAGCTGCCAGATTTCTAAATAGATTATTAGAATCCATCCATGTACAGAAAACAGAAGTTAACACTGCTAATTTTTTGTCAGCTTTTTACCCGTTAAACTGTTATGTTGCACACAAGCTGGTGCAACTAACTGAGAAGGGATCGTTTGCCATGGCATCCAAATGTGGGGTGTTGGTTTGTTGCTCCTAAACAAGTCAGGGTTGGTAAACCAGCAACAAACCCTGGCTTCTTGCTGGTTTTCAATCCTGGCTTGTTTGGAAGCAGCAAACCAGGATCCTAATTTCAGATGTCACAAGAAGCTATCCTTTCCTGATTAGTTTTACCCACTTGTACAAAGGGAGAAGTGAAGAAGGAGCAAGAGGGCTGATTTCACCAGCACAGTGTTCATTCACAGTAAGCCAGGAAAAATCAGGAATCCTGGTTTATGTGTGAACATGGCCACTGTCAGAAATCCATGTCTCCATCATAGAATAACAACTCTCAATTTTCCATTGAGAGAGGAAATACCTATTAAACCAGTTTCAAGTCTGTAGTATAGATATGCCTTAAGTGCACAGTTGTCTGGGCCGTGGTTAAACACTGTAATTTATACCTCTTTGCATTTAGACTAGAAAATGAACTAAATTTTTGTGATAAGGAAATGAAGGCTGCAATCCTATATACGCTTACTGCACCTTGGGAGTAAGGTGCAGTAAAACCAATAGAACTTTGTTCTGGGTAGACATAGATAGGATTGTGCTTTAAAACTATTACAAGCCATGATATGCGCGTTGTTTGGCAAAGTCTCTCTTTAACCTTTATCACAAATGCAAATCCTTAAAAAAAATTACAGTATTGTCTGGTATTTCAAAGTATTGTTTAAAAGATTTTTAAGTTCAAGCTCTAAATTCCTTATATTTCACCGGTTTTGTTATGTGTCATGTTTCTTCCAGAAAGGGGTGTCTCCAATGGAGATGTACAGAGAAATTGGCATTCCGCCAAAGCAGAAAATTACAACATTTAGAGTGTCGCATAATGCTGTCATTAAGCCAGGTAATTTTTGCAAAATGGAGGATCTTGAATATAATTTTGCATAATATTCCATCTTTTTAAATCAAAGCCATTGTGCAGAGATGTAAAAGTGTGCTGATACATTTTAATATCATGTCATTAAAAAAAAAAATCCCATGTATGTAAAAGGTCGGAATTCAAAACTGCTCATTTTCTGTGGGAGGGTAACGTTGTTTTCTTGTATGTTGGCTACCTTTTTTTTAAAGCTTTGAGATGAAGTTTTTAAAAATAATTTAATAAGCTGGCCAAATAGCAGATTATTGTAAGAACTTACTTATTTTATACAAGACTCATAAAGTGAGTCAAAACATTTGTGAGTTTCATTGACTAGTATTAATCCTCTCCTGTAGTTTGAAAACTTACATTTAACAACCAAGCTTTATCCTGTAGGAGTTTCCTGTGTATTGTTTATCTGGTATGTGCATTTCCCTTTTCATCAAGAAATGTATTGAATTGCAGAGGTGTAATGTGTTAATACCATCTCACCCAGTATTTTAAATTAACACTATGACTGGTTTGGAGTCTTCCATTTCATTATAAAGTATGTGCGGTGGTAGAGAGAATGTCAGAAAGTCTTTCTAAATGCATCAACTTTTGTTTCCAAATACATTTCTCTTCCGATGTTGCTTTTTTTTTTTTTAAGACTTTTGAGAATATAGTTAGGCCATGTTGTTCTTCCCCGATGAATTACAATATCAGCAATTTAGGGTGAAATCCTGTGCCTGATTAGACAGGAAAAGTCCTACAACTCCCAGGGCATTGTAGGACTCTTTTCTGTCTAAAGATGCATGGGATTCAACCCTTCGAAAATTAGTCTGTTCTTATGTGCAGTTATGTGACTGGGGAGATGGGATTGAAGGGAAAAAGGCAGACAACTTGGAAAATTAATCATAGGTGTTTAGAATGGGGTTGGTCTGTGTGTGTGTGTGTGTATAATTTGCTACTAAACTTACAACAGCTATTTTGTATATTAAAACGTTAGCTGTATTCACATGGTGTGATAAACCATGGTTGATCGTGATGTGCAATGAGCAGCATATGCCCTCACTTTCCTCTCCTCCTCCCTCATTGCCAAGAGGAGTTCAGAAGCTTTCACTTCTGCGTTTAGTTAACCACAGCTTCCTGTGTTATCCAAACTGGGCGTTGTGATTAGCATTAACTAGTGTTGGATTCAAACAAGCTGCCTTCATAACCCACTTTTTGAAGTTGGCTTGTTTTGAATCTGCACATAGTTAATGTTAACCACAATTTGTTGCTCCAAAGAACATGACAAATTACAGTTAACTGAAAACAAAATCTTCCAAACCCCTTCTGGCTGTGTGGGATGGGGGTGGGGGGAGTATACAACCCCAAGGCTCATTGGTTTATCATGACAAGTGAGCATGGCCATTGTCTATCTCTAGCATCTCACAGAAAGAACAACATACTGCACCTTTATCTCTTGTGTTGCGTTGGAATTGGCAGGTGTTCTTGGCTTATACACTTTTCTCTATGAGCATTAGTTATAATGTGCATATATAACACAGTATTTCCAAGTAATTTGGCAGCAGTTCACTTGATTCGAATGTCTCCTCCTTCACAGTCTTAAAACAAATAGACTGGGGCTAATTGTTTGTTTATTGGCTTAATTACATTCTTCACCTGTTTTAAGGTACTCCCCTGTATGCAGCTCACTTCCGCCCCGGACAGTATGTGGACGTCACTGCAAAAACGTAAGTTCCATCCCATAGCCATTTATGTATTAGGATGTTTTTAACTACAGAATGATCGGTAGTCTTTGTTGCATGTTTTTGGTGCTTTTATTCAAGGTGCTTTTCAGGTGAACCTCACAAAGTGGTTTACATAAAAATATTAAAACAAAAAGCAGCAATAAAACTACAGGAATAAAATAGTCAGGACTGCTCCTTCCATTAGGTCGAGTGAGGTGGTTGCCTCAGGTGGCAGTTGCTGCAAGGCAGAAGCACGATCTTGCCAGAGAGAGCCGTGGGTAGGGATGCACGAAAGTCACTTACCTTTCCACGGATTATGTTGATGGGGGGGAGGCGTTCCGTCCCTCCCCCCAGAATCCTCGACGGGGGGGAGGCGATCTGTTCCTCCCCCCCGGAATCCTCCACAGCTGGCTGTGCTGTGTGGAGCAGCCGGCCAGGCCCAGGCCAGAGCCGTCCGCAGCCGGATTTCCGGCTGCAGAGGGCTCTGAGTAAAAAAAACAAAAACAAAACTGTGTACGCAAATGGCAGCAGCTACAGCCACCATTTGCATTCCTTATTTTTGGCTGTCTTAGTCTACGTAAATATTTACGTAGACTATGACGGCGAAAATAAAGCGGAATGCAAATAGCGTAGCAGGCGCTATTGGCGTCCCTTTTTGATTCACCGTTTTAGCCTACGTAAATATTTACGTAGGCTAAAATGGCGAATCAAAAAGGGACGCGAATAGCTCCCGCTACGCTATTTGCATTCCCCTTTATTTTCGCCGTCATAGTCTACGTAAATATTTACGTAGACTAAGACGGCCAAAAATAAGGAACGCAAATGGCGGCAGCCATAGCTGCCGCCATTTGCGTACGCGGTTTTTTGTTTGTTTGTTTGTTTGTTTTTACCCAGCCACAGCCAAATCTTTACATAGCCGATCGCGTCTTGTAAAAAAAAAAAACAACGACAAGACTGCAAATGGCAGCGGCGGCAGCCGGTCGGAAGACCAGCCGCCGCCCAGAACATCCGCCCCAGGTAAGTCTCGTCCCGGGGGGGATCCACGGGGGGGTGGGGGGTGGCAGGCCATTCCACCATGGAGTTCAGGGGGCCGAATGCGCTGGCATTCGGCTTCACTGAGATCCATGGCGGAATTCTCTGACATCCCTAGCCGTGGGCCAGGCAATCTGTCCACCTAAACTAGCCTGCTGCCTTCAGGTGTGGTGGAGGATACTGTTGCATTGGCAGCATTGAAGAGAGATTCAGCTACCAGTCAGCGGCTGCACATGGAGTGAGAGGGGGCACCATCTTGTCCTTCGCTTCAGGTCTTGGGCCTTTCCTGAAAATAGTAACACTACAGGAAAGAATGCTTTTAAAAAGCCAAATCTTTCCTCCCCTCAGGGCAAGATGTAGTCCTGTGGTGGCTGTTGAAACATTAGGAGCTAGGTGGTGATTCTGGGCAGTTCCTCAGGTTCACTATCCTCCCGCCCTCCCTCCCTCCCTCCCTCTCGTTATGTGATACATTATCTCTCAAATTATGAATTTCATTTGCAGTTTCCCTCATTCTTGAATAATTATAATGTAGCTACTGTTTAACTACGTAGCCTAAAGTATTTATTAAATTGTTGATGATTTGTTAATGAAATTCTCCTTTTGCACACTTTTAGCAGATAACTTCTATGGGGCATCCAATGAATAGCAATTCTGGATGCAGTGATTGGAAGATTAATATAATACCAGATGGATATAGAAAGGGTTGCCATTTCTGAATTCAGACAAAAGATACAAACTGGTATCTGAGTAAGAGATACGGACATGGGGGGAGCCTATTTCCATGTTTCACTGCAGCGCTTCCCACTGCTCAGCATAAAAGCCTGTTTTGGGTTTTAAAAGCAACACATCTGTTCGGTTGTGATAGCTTCTACAGTGAAAGCAAAACTCTAGCTGTTTATGTTGCTTTCTCCTGAATGTGCACATCCCTTTAGTCCATATCCTCTCCTTATATAGAGTTGATGTTATTTTCATTGTAGTGGTGTCTGGGCGTGCGTGTGTTTCATCCCACCCATTCTCCTTTTTTGCCCATTATGCCCAGGCAAGAAACAAACATCCCTATCCATTTCTACCATGTTTGGTTCCTTTTAATTTCTTCATAATATAAGAGAGCTCAAAGGCCACATGAACACTGGCTTTGAATTTATGGCATTCAGCGTATTCATAAGAGCAGCAGAGGTTATGCACCATAGTAATAGGCTGCAATCTATAGTGTATTAAATGCTGGAAACTTTCCCTTGTAGTATACTTGGAGCTTGTTAAAACTTGAAGGAGGCATGGAAAGAAAAATTGTTCCCAGAGTACTGCCTCTTATATGTATACAATTTGTTGTGATGAAATTGCTTTTCGATTTTTATCCCTTGAAAAGCACTATTTATGGCCAGGTGGATAATTCCCAGCTTTCTTCTCTTTTTTAAAAAGGGCCATCAAGATGAAATGTTGAAGTGGACACTTAGTCCTGTGACACCAGGGATTACACTGGTTGATTAAAGTTGACAGAGCTATTTTCTTTGAAGTTTGGTGCCTTCAGATCATGATTTGTGGCTATAGATAGTCTTCTTCCCCCATCCCACAAATTCTGCTCTGTGCCTAAAGCATTAATAATTTCCCAGTTTCTAGTGGCCCAGTTCAGATGTAACAGTGCAACCCATGGGTTGTCGTTACATCCGAACCGGGCTGCTAGAAATAGCTCTGTCAACTGTAATTATTGGATTTTTGTTTTGTTGTTGTTGGTTGGGTTGTTTGGAACAAGTTTGGGTCATTTCTCCTTCAACAACTCAGAGTTCCAGTTTCGCACATCACAGAGCACAACCCAGGAACGGGGCATTCCTGAGTTGTTTTGTAATGTGAAAACTAAGTGGTGAATGGATGGGAGACAGCATGCATGCTCGATCCTGTACAGCCCCAACTAGCTATGGGTTGTCTAACCCATGGTTGGTCATTGTGTCCCAACCGGGTCAGCATGTGGTCAGTGCTCCATGCTTGAATCTGATCACTAAAAGATTCAGCTTCCCACTAAACATGCTTGCCTTAAACAGAATCTCTTGTAAGGAAGAATCCCCGATATTCAAGGGCTGTTAGCTAAATGAGCATTATGAGCATTAGTGTGACAGCAAAATATATGTGATTTAGCTATCCATCTGGTCTAAACATTCATACGCTGGATTGTGTCATTTTCAGCCAGTGGATTTGACTTCACATTTACATCCCAAAATGAGAGCGAAGAAGCTAAAATGCAGCCATTTAAAATATAAAATAAAGGCTGAAGATTCCTGTTTTAAGTATCTGAAGATAAGATTAATAATAATATAGTGCCATCTATTTACATGGCGCTTTACAGAGAATAGGTATGACGGGTTCCTACCCCAAGGGGCTTCCAATCTAAAATAAATACAGAGAGACAAGAGAGAATGGGAGGAATGGATGCATGGGTAAGCAGGGGAAGAATACAGTAAGTGATCACTTCAATTGCACATATTTTCGCTTAGTTTATCTTAGTCATCTGAGTCAGTTTGTTGCCATTCCCATTCAGTTCACATACACTTTTTGCTCTAATTAGCACTATGTACATGACCAAAATGTAGCGCCAATGTGCTGTATAAATGCAGTCAACTAAGGCAAGTTTAAGGCCTTATCGCTGTCCACCTGGCTTCTTGTGTGCGTTGCCTTCTGATTGGGGAATGTGAACAAAGGCTAAGGAATGTGGACGGCACGGTGGGGAGACATATGGCAGTGAATGCAAGTGGGTCTTGCTGCCGATCCCTTATATGTATAGTAATTCCCACTATGTATTTGATGGAGCTTATTCCTAGCCTTAGGGCACAATCCTGTGCTCAGTTACCCGAGAGTAAACTTAATTGAAGGCGGTGGGATTTACTTAAGAGTAAACCTGCATATGATTGCACTGCAATTAAAGAAGCTCTTTAGGAACACCTCATACTGGTGTAATCTTTTTAGAGCCAACACTTCTTTCTACTGACTAGCAGCGTTACTTGGAAGCAATAGCTTTTTGATTCTTAGGCACAAATGCAGCTGCAGACTTTCTGTCTTAACAGGGCAATGAATAGCTATCGGAAAATTACAGCTTAAACAAACATGTTTGTGCTGTCCTACTTTGCTTAAACATATGTGGTCGAAATATGTACATAAGATATTCTTGGAATGAAAGGTAATTCTGCTGACAGCTAAAGAAATTATCATATTTCATAGGTAACTTTGCCTCTTTTCTACTTGAGGAGTATTTCCCATGTTTTTAAATCAAATTGATTTCTGATTGATTTATACTTAAGAAAATGGTGCTCTGCTACAAAATGTACAATAATTGGGCCCCTTTGAGGGAATGGAGTATATATATCCTTGTATAATATGTTGGATTCAAACTAAGTCAATCATGCTTTAGTCCCATTGAAATAATTAAGAGTTATGTTAGTCATGGCTAACTTGCCTGATTGATTTCAGGGCCTAGAACAGGTGTGCAGAACTGTTTTGGGGTGGGGGACTGGATTGCACCCCATGACATCAGGGATTGTGGCCTGCACCTGATGTCACATCAGGGAGCATGGCCCCAAACCTTGATGTAAACACCCCTTTTTTTCTTCATACTGGGGGATATATGGAACTGTGCCAACTGGAGATGGCAGCAGGCATTGGGACTCATCTGCACCAGGGAGAATGTCAACTCTTCCCTGTTCAGACAAGTCTCAATGCCCAGGCTGTCCCGTGTCCCCACTGCTGGTGCTCACCAGCAAGGGAATCCTAGCTGTTATCTCAGACTGGAGATAGCGGGGGGGGGGGGGGTGCCCTCTGTGGGAATTCTTCCAGGGGGCAGGGCTGGAGCCTAAAGCCATGCTCCCTGGAGAAACCCCAAGAGGCTACATGGGCACCCCATGTAACGGACATCCTGCAGCCCTGGACTAGAACATAACATAGTCTGGATTCAACCCAATGTATTGCTTGGTCTGGGTAGTAAGGGAGATTTATGTCTTGACCATTTCAGTGGAAGGCTTGGAATGTTCAGTCGCCCACTGTAATATTTTTGTGAAGTATTTTGGTGATCAAATTGCCTGCATCTGTTCCAGCTTTGACTCCAGTGCAGATATAGTCGAAAGTGGAAGTGTCTAGGCCAGGGGTGACAAACCGTTTTCAGCCCAAGGGCCAAATTCCATTTTGGAGAAGCTCTTGGGGACTGCATTCCAGTGGTGGGTGGGACCACAGGCAAAAGTAGGTGGGGCTGGGAAAAAACCCACATTCCATTGTTACCAACTTATACTAGAAAGCATGTCTAATCAGAATTGAGCATGAGCAGCATGCCTACTTACAAGTAAGCAGGACAAGCCTCTGCAGGACACAGCTTAAACCAAGGGTGGGCAACTTATGACCCTCCAGCTGTTTTCGCCTATACTTCCCACCATCCCCCCATTGGTTATGCTGGCTAGGGCATGCACACACACACACACACACACACACACACCAAACTCATTCTCCCAAGTGCTGGTACTTATGTAGCCAAAACAGCACCATTCGCACACAAGTACCAAAAAAACAACAACTTTAAGGACCCCCCCAAGAAATTAAAAGAAAACCCCAAAGTAGCCTGATGAGGCCTGAGCATGCTCAGTCAGCATGAAATGCTGATTGACTGTTGCAGGGGATGGAATGTTGGGAACACTGGGAGGAAGTGGGAATGGAATGATGTATCCTGAACATTTTGTCGCAAGTCCCACTTCCCAGTAGCTGTATTTCTCCTTTCCATTTGGTTCATATATGTTGGCCCTGAATAGCTCAGTAGGTCAGTAATGGAACAGGGTGAATGGATTGAGCTTAAGTGCAAAGAAAGTGGAGTTGTACAAGGTGGGCATAGCCAGTTGGTGTGATGTGGTACAAATATTGGTTCTACATATGGTCACATTCTCCCTAGAAAGAACAGGCTTGCATTTTTTAGACTGTTTCTTGATTCAGGTTGCCTTTTGAATTCCTAGGCTGAGGCAGTTGATACCCACTGTGCCTTTCCTGAAAGAGAGGCTTTTCAACACATCTTGTGGCGCACTCCTTGGGTAACCTCTTGCTTTCAAACAACTACAATGTGCTCTATATGCAGTTGCCCTTGAAAACGGTTCAGAAACATTGATTAGAAACACAAGAACCAAGCTGATTGCCAGTGTTTGTTAAAACATATACCATGGGGAAAATTGGGGAAATTATCTTTTTCTAGATGGTTATTTCAAAACCGATCTCGTTTGGCTCTGTTTGCTTTCAGAATTGGCAAAGGCTTCCAAGGAGTTATGAAAAGATGGGGTTTTAAAGGCCAGCCTGCTAGTCATGGCCAAACTAAAACACACAGACGACCTGGAGCAATTTCCAATAGTGTACGTATTCTTAACTGTGTTTATTACTTTTGTCAGTAGAAAAAGATAAGTGTTTTTAAAAATAAGTTTATTCCCATGGATCTAGACATTTTAATCAAAGCAGAAGCTCCCTAAATCAAGCAGTCTGTTGGGACACTGCATGTTGATACTGGCACAGATTCCCACTGAACTGCCAAATAATTGTGCATTGGATTGTCTTAGGGTGCACTCCTAAACCCACTTACCTGGGAGTAAGCCCCATTGAACATAATGGGGCTTATTTCTGATTAAACAGGTATGGGATTGCATTGTAAGTGTCAGTTTAACTAGAAAGTATGGTACGGCTAGGTGACAAGGTGCCCTACAGATGTTTTGGACTACAGCTCCCATAATCCCTGACAATTGCCATGCGGACTGGGGCTGATGCATGTTGTAGTCCAAAACATACCCCTGATGTATGGCATGATGTTACGAAATACCTGCTTTGAATTTCTCCTTCTACCCTTGCAGTGTTCCATATAGGGGCATTTCTGTGGTACGTGTCTAACTTATTTTGTATTTTTGAGATAGAAGGTTGCAAGGGTCTTCAAGGGAAAGAAAATGCCCGGACAGATGGGTAACCGCTTCAGGACAGTTAAAGGGCTAAAGGTGAGGATTATGTATGTGGGCTAAAGTTGGGGCTATGTAGGAACACCTGTGATGCCCGCTCTGACTTGATAAAGTTGTTTCCTGGTGCATAATTACCCTCATGTACTAGCAAATATAACTTCTCCTCTTAAGAAATACAAAAGAAGCAAACCAACAAAGGAATGGGGAGATTGCCACTGTTATTACTGTGCCCACTTTGTTTGATTCCTCAAAGTAACAACAGAATTAGTTCAGGGCAAGTGAAGGGGCCTTCCCTAGCACTCGCTTGCCAATGTGGCCACTGATGGAGCCAGGGGAGGAGGGCATGAAATCCTCTGAAGGGCAACCCTGCCATTGTTGAGGCACAGGTCCAACTGTTAAAGTGCCTCAGCACCCAGTGCGTTCCAAGCCTGCCCAACAAACTGAGGAGTGATTTGCCATGTATAATGATGGTGCTTTTATGTTGTTATGTAAAGTGTCTTGCAGCTGTTTTTTTTTAGCTTATGTTCTTATTCATATGAGTCTCTCCCAAAGTACTGTCTTCGGAAATATTTTGTGGTTATAGTTAGAAAATTAAATACATTATAAAACTGTAATAAAATGTTTTGGTTTCAATTTGGTAATTTCAATCTTTCAGGTGTGGCAGGTCAGTGTGAAGTACAATATCATATATGTAAATGGTGCTGTTCCAGGTCATAGAAATTGTTTAGTAAAGGTAAGTTTGACTCTTGAACTATTGCATAATGCGGTGACACAATACACTTAGTGATTGCTTTGTTGCACAATATTGATTCTCTTGTTTCTTCAATATTATATAGTGTCTTCTGCTGCAGTGCCTTGTTCTTTGTTTAAACCATTGTCTTAAAAGGGAAAAACCTTACATTGTTATTCAACAATTACAAGCAGTGAAAGCCATCTCAAAAATTGGACACAGTGATGTTATCAGCTGTTGGTCAAGTATGATCTTTACAAAGGAGCCTGTTAACAAGCAAGATACCTTTTATGTACATACTACAATGACTAAATTATTTATTTTTATTCGGTACTGAGGCATGACCAAGAAAAATCATAATACACTTTTTAAATGAATTCTTCACAAATAAATCCCACAGCGTTGCTTAGAATAGGGGTGGGCAACAGGCAGGCTATTTCGCAGCCCCCGATGCCCCCCAAAGTGTTGCTGCACCGCTGCCAAATTTTAGTGGTGCAGCAGCAGCAAAAAGACGCATTTCCCCTTTAAAACAAGGCACTTGATGACCATACACCTTGTTTTAACACCAAATGGTGCTCTTTCTTTCGGGTCTCACTGCGCACCTTGTTTTAAAGCAGAAATGTGGCTTTTTTGCCACCATACTATCAAAATTCAGCAGGGATCCAGAGTCACGGCAGCAATTTCAACAGCGAGGTATGTATATTCAACACTAGTGCTAACATAAATTATGATGCGCAAGCAAATGCTTTTGGTACTGCACTTATGCTCGTGCAACATAATTTACATTGACGCTAGCGTCAAATAGAATATTGCCCATGGATTCCAGACCCTACCAAATTCAAATGCCAGATTCGGGTCACACAAGAAAATTGTATCAGTGGTGCTTTGTGTTTTCAAATACAAAGAAGTGACGTTTCTGTGTATAGAAAATAACATGATGAGAGAAATATTAGTTTGGTGTCCGCAGTTGGGCAATATCTTGCTCGCTATTTTTTTACACTTGGGTTGGTCCTAATAAATGTCCAGCACTGGATTTTGGCATTTTTCTTACAGACCAGCACAGCTTCCTTTGCTTCTCTTGATGGATATCCATAGCTTCTTCAGTAGTTCTTTTTAACATTAAGATTCTAGCAATACTCGGAGCTGAGAATGGGAGGTTTTAGACAGCCTATGATTCTATGACTGAAAGTGGGAGATCCCTTAGCTCTGAAGAGAAGGGCCACAATCCAGAAAACTTCTGGAGATGCGCTCAGGAGCCTGCCTGCATTAACTGCAGTTTCTCATAGCACGTGACAAACTGCTTCTGTCTTTCGAAAGGTCCTTGCCCTGTAATGCAGAAGCTGCTGACCAGAGAAGGAGGAAAGCCCTCTACTTGCATAGAGTTAATCATACAGCTGCTGGATTGTGGCCACTCTTACATTTAAACACTTGCAAAGCTTATGAAATCAATACTTGGGAAAGGGATGTTAAGTGTTTTTAATGGATTTATTACTTTTTATTAGATTTTATTTTTACTAGATTTGATCTCCACTGAGATCAATCTATACCCAGTAGTTAATTGACCTTCTCGAGGAGAGAATAATTTTGCCTCTGCAAATGTTCCCAAAAAGGGCAGCTTGTTTACACTCCGAGACAACTTTTTACTTTCTAATATTTGCATCCGGTATCCATTTTATTTATTTATAATTTATCCTACATTCCAACAAAAATACCCTCTCAAAGCAGCATGTTGCAATTAACATTCAATGCAAGATACGGCTGGCAGGCACTGTACATTAAAGGGAAAGGAGACACAAGCCCTGCCTTCAGGACAGCAAACTGAAAGAGAAGACACGGGAGGGAAGGGGAGAGAAAAGGTGGAGGAGGGAAATCAGTTTGGCCGTGCTGAAGGAAAAAACATGAGTTGTTAATGGGTTGGGCTTCCCTTACTGCCGTTCCTGTTGGGATGGAGATGGCACCACAACTCTTGGTCCCCTGGCCAGCAACAGGGGTGAGAGTGGCCTTCCTGTTGGTTCTGCAGTTGCAAATGGGCAACAGTTAGAACACCATTCTTGGTGGGAGGGATGCAGGAAGCCGAACATGATATGTTCTGGGCTGCTTATTCTCTGGCTGATGGTTGGGGCCAGGCTGGTCTTCCACTTGCTGAGAGTAGTCTTCTTGGGTGGGGGTGGGGGGGTGAACTCCAAGTGGCCCTTGGCTCCTTAGGCTGGTGAGAGAGACGGGAGTGACCTTTGCTTTGCTGGTGCAGTAACAGGACAATTATTTAATGCAGTCTAGTTATATGTAAAAGGCATAAACTTTTCCTCAGGTTTGGTCTCTTGATGTAGCAGAGGGTTAAGGACAAGAAGCTGTTCCTTCAGCCTAGCCCTTGCTCTTTTGTTTTCTCTCTACCAAGCTGTCGCATTCAATTAGGTTACATGCTGTTTCTATTCCTGTCTTGTTCTAGAAGGGCTCTGGTATGGAAATTGGACCACAAGGTTTGAGGAGTCCTTGACACAACAGTGCTTCAGTCAGCAAAACTACGAACACAGGAAATTGAAAAATGCTGAACCACGGCTTGTTGCCCAGTTAGTGAAATCTGACTGTGTGGGGAAAAAATGGAACAAAACCCCTTTGAATGCAGCTGTCATAGGCATCTCTTTCAATGCCATAGAAGTCAATCTTGACTTATTACAGTATCTTTTTCAGTCCCATCAGATATGTCCTAAGAAGTGGAAAATTGCATTTTCCCCATATTTTTATGCAGTGATGGCTTTAGTCTGGTTCATATTACACCTGGTGTGTAGGTAGTACACATGACCTGAGAAACTGTGCTTGTGCACTCTAACCCACCAGCCAGTCTGGTATGAACTAGTGCCAATGGGCATAAAATATCAAGATTCAGCCACCCCTTTTTAGCAGTGGGTGGATCATGCAAACGGTGCCTACTTCTAGACATCTGTGTTCGTAGGTCCCAGTTCATGTTCTGTGAGCTATCAGGGCTGATTGTTGTCATATCCCATCCTGTGCTCAGTCTATAAGGTGGAATACAGTGTGAACTGGACTTGAGTTGGAGATGAAGGTTCCCTTCCTCCAGTGGGAAGGAGTCTTTCTCCAACTGAGGAAGGGAATTTTTGGATCCAACGCATTGTAACACTTGAGCATTAGAGCGCTGACAGTTTTCCTAATATAGCCTGTCTTACGAAGGTGCACATTCTGTTCAGATAGTTGTAGGCACAAATTACATCCAGTTGTCATTCTGCAGTGTTCTTATATTCTGCATCATGGCAGAAGCGTCCCCTTTTCCTGACTTTGTCCTAAAGCATTTGAAATCTTTAGATGGGAAGGACTGCAAAGCAATTGTGAATGCCAGAAATTTATATCTGGTTCTTCACCAGTCTGCTTCCTGATAAAAGACGATGGGGTTGGGTGTAGGATTGCCTTCCTCGAGTGAAAAGGACCTTCCTCAAGAGGAAGGGCGCTTGAAGGTCCCTCCACTTGATTTTGGGGGACCTCCCCTTCACATAACAGCTCACCCCATTCAGCAGGGTCTCCTCAATCTCTGTGTACATTCTTTGTGGAGGGGCCGCCATGGGAAGGAGAGGGCAAGGAAGTCCACTTCAGCCAACGCAGTTATCTGTATCCGGATTTCAAAGCAGTCATGGTTCAAAGCTGTCAACTATACAGACACCACTGAAAGGGGGAAACATGAAAATGCGTGATTACATTAGCAGTTTTCTAGACTGTAGCAGTAATCAGTGACTGTGCTGAGTGGTGGAGTTCAGCAAGCCCTATTTTGGGATGGAGGGAGGAAGGGGAGGTCTTCAACACAACTTTAACTTGGTTAAAGTTAATGAAATGGCTGGTATCTGACATGCATGTAACTATTGGTTGTGAGGATGCATGTATCTTCTCTTACAGCTTTTAAGTTAGATGTAACTAATGGGACTAGTCAACATTTACAGTTGCCATACTTGCCTTGCACATTCTTCCTCAGTGAAAGCACCACACACTATAATTTACCAAGTCCAAGTCTTGTTGACTGTTGATATAGTAACGAGCACTTCCCAGTAAACTAATATTAGGAAGAAACTGCTAGAAATGGAAAAGACCACAACCTTGGCTCTTATTCACATTACACTCCAGCTCTCCCTTTAGCCAGTTTTACCTATACTACAAAGTAAGTCCTTCAGAATGTGCACCTAAAGTTCTTCATAGTCACTGCATTCACGCATGAGGGCTCTGCACCTGCACAGAGCCCCATTTGGGAAGCTTCTATAGCTGAGGATTTGGGGGCAGGAATGTACCCCAACCAGCCCAGTGTGCATGTCCCCAGTGGGCTCACGCCTGTTCCCTCAGTTCTCTTTCAACTACCACTATGGCAGCCTCATAGGGGATCTTCTCTCTTGTTCACTTCTTCCTGGGGGGAAATTAGAACACTCTTGAGTTTTATTTTCATTTTTTCTCTTACTGTTTCTATCTTACATTTCTATCTGTTTGGTTTTTGTGCTTTTCTTTTTTGGTGATCTTGCGATCGCCTGAGGTATGAGCTTGCCCATTTCCTCTAATCCAGATATTTCAGAGTCCTTCAGAAATCACATAGTCCAACGCACTGCAAACAGGATGCCTCTGAGCCTAGGAATTTGTTGTTTCCAGTAACACAACTGAACCGAGCTCAGTTTCCCTTTCACAGAAAAGTCGGTGCCTGGTTACTCCAAGCTTTCTTCAGTTCAGCAGCCTAATTTAGGTGGAAAAAGCCATTTTGTCGTTGCTCTTGCTAAACAGTTGGGAGTCAAATCAGCCAAGAGATCTACCAATAGAACCCAGTATTCCTTCTACTCATCTCTGTATCATTCAGTGCTATTAGCTGGGAAGATGTTTTGCAATCACATGTGTTTAGGTATATGTAAAAGATTTCATTCACCTCATGTGGGGTGGGCAACTTCTGGGTGTTAAGGGTCCAAAATATGGTGGGGAAGCAGCAAAAAGGGCCTGATCCCCCCCTTTTTTTTTTGCTGCTGTGCCATCCTGCCAATGCGGCTTAATTCCTATTAAAACAAAGGGGAAATCAGCCTTTTTGGTTACTGCGCCACTGAATTTCTGCAGCAAATTCAGCAGCGGCAGTGCGAAAAGGGCCATGGGGGCAGCACGCGTGTTGTCCACCCCTGATATAATCCATTGAAGTTCTCCGGATGGGAGTACTAATGTATTGGGTAAACATTGTATGGCCAGTGAGGTGCATCATTTCCAACCTTTTCATTCAACTGGGAATTCAAATTAGTTTACAGATAGTAGAAAACAATAAAATGGTAGATAATACAATGAGGCACATTAAAATATAAATTTACAGCGGGGTAGCTGTGTTAGGCTACTGCAGGAAAACCAACAAAGAGGCTTGTGGCACTTTAAAGACTAACAGAGTATAGCGTAAGCTTTTTTTTTTTTTTTTTTTACTAGAGCCTATCTATTTCATCTGATAAGATCCACAAAGGCCATAATAAATGTGTTAGTCTTCAAGGTGCCACACTTTATTATGTTTATTAAAATAGCAGTGAGGCAAAACCCAAGTAGCCAAATAATTGCTATCTGCTATCTCAGGTAAATCTTCCCTGGAAGCTTGCTGAAATAAAAATGTTTTTATGGCCTTTCAAAAAGTGAAACACAAAGGAGCTAGCTGAGTCTATATGTTGGAGGGACTTCAATAATTATAGCAGTATCACAGAGGAAGTCCTACCGACACAGTCACCCATTTCACTTGATAGGTACGGGTTGTATGAGAATAGGCACTCCATGAAGCATGCCATTAGAAGTTTTAAATGACAAAACCTAGGGTCTTGATTCCCCCCCACATAAAGCAATTGATTTAGGCTCCCAATTTTGTGTTGGTCAGTCTTACATGGTACTTAATTCATCTGGATGTGTGAACTACAGAACTCAAGAGTCTGGATCTTTGGCAAGGCCAACACTTCTAATGGATTTCGTTTTTGTTAAAGTGTTTCATTCAAGTACATTTTAAACAAAATAATTTGCTGTGAAAGTGTAAAAAATGTTGCTGCTGTCTTCTGCACATAAAAAGCACAGCTATGGTCCATTGGTGCCCTCTTCATTGGTTGCTTGGCAACCATTAAGTCACTGCGCACCTTGGCAGATGTACATTTATAGAAAACATTTTTTCCCAGAAGATGTGAAATACCCAAAATGAATGGTATTAAGGTCTTTCTCAGACCCTAAAACTGCAAAGTCTCTCCTAACTGAACACTGATGTATTTCTGGTTTAATTAGAATATGGTTTTGCGCTCAGCTGTGCACCATGCCACTTAATTGTTCTCTGTTTAGCAGGAAAGTTGACCCCAAAGCATGTTCTTTCCCTTAAGAGAGATTTGTTTTAATTTAAAAAAATTTAATCAAGTAAAATTTTCAGTAAGCAAGTATGTTAGTTGCCTTCTCTGTTCACAGTACATGCAAGCTCATAGATCCAAAGCATGTAGAGCAATATAACATAGGCATAGCAAGGGCCAGAAAAACCACGGTTCTTCTTGGAAAGAAATTGTGGACATTTGCAAAAATTAATACAATGCTAATAATTTAGTTTGTAGCCTACTTCCGATTCCTGGCTGTTCCTCAGTAACCAGATTGAGCAGGATAAAAATATTAAGCATAATGGTGTGTCATCTTGTGCCTGCCCTGTCTGTTAATTTTTCATCAACACAGAGGGCTGAAATTTCTCACTTATCTGTGTTTACATATGAGTTTCACCTGAGCCCATCAAATAGGCAATATGTTTTAGAAATGCTTCACTCACCATGGACTGTGATGCCTCTGGCTACTGAAACCTAATTTGACAGGAAACCGTGGTGCATATGATGTTGGCTCTCTTCAGAATGTAACTGGGTCCTGCTCTTAATTTTTATTTTTAAGTCTCTAAGGGCGCAATCCTATGCATGTTTAGACAGAAAAAAGTCCTGCAACTCCCAGCATTCCTCTAGCCAGTCATGCTGGTTGGTGCATGCTGGGGACTGTATGGCTTTTTTTTCTGTCTAAGGATACATAGGATTGCTCCCTAAGTTACAGTGTAGCTAAACAGTGAATTGCAGCTCACTAAGTTGTTCTAAATTAACATTAAGCAAGCAGGAATGGGGAATGGTGTGTCCAGAAGGCACACAAGTCACCTAGGACATCTTCTTCACTCTAGCACAGCCTTCCCCAACCTGATGCCCTCTGGATATGTTGAACTACAACTCCTACCATCTCCAGCAAGGTTGCCCAACAGCCATCCTGGCTAGGGTGATGGGAGTTGTAATCCAGCACATCTGGAGGATGCCAGGTTGGAGAAGACTCCTCTATCAGGCTGACCTTTTCAGAGGAGCAATCGAGAACAAAGACATCTTGCAAAAACAAATTCAATATTTGATCTCCACAGCTCTTTGATTAACCAATTTTACTGCGGCAAAAAGATTTGAGTCTTGCACACTTTGGAAAGAAGTGTTTTTTTCCGCTCCTATGTAAGTGTCTTACATCTTGTTACAGTTAGTGTAAAAATACTGATACAGCCTGGAGCTTTACTAAGCTGTAAACTGAGCTGTGACTTCACCCTGTTGCTAAGCATCCAGCTTGCCACATGCTCAAACAATTTTGCTGATTATTCTGCCAAACTCTAGTTGTTTGTACTTGACAGCTCACTCTGCTGACAATAGCACACAGTCTTGTAGGTCTGTTTCCCTAGGTGTCTGCAGTGCATTAATTTGCTATTCTGCAAAACCATGATCAAAACCCAGTAACATTTTCTGCATCCATTTCCATGCTCCCACCTGCTGTGCAGCTTTTATTGTCAGATACTTGCCAGTTTCCAAAACAGGTGCTGGGGGGCGCAAGTTGAAGAAGCACCTTCTCTGTGTGTGTCCCCTTGGCCCTTACAGATCATCAAGTCACAGGCCCTGCTGTTGGTGCTCCTGCCTTTGTAGGTGTGGTGGCGACATGATCTGGGACCGGTCTGTCGACATGGATTCCCTGGCCAATTCACTCCTGACGTTTAGAAGTTTAGTAACATCCTTTTTATTCAGGAAAGGGTTTAGATCACTGAGATGGAACTGATTTTTTAAAATTTTTGTTCTTTTTTTGCTTTTGATTATTTGGTTTTATATCAGAATTGTAAAAAAAAATTACTGTGGCTTTTACTAGCCCTGCGGGCTGTCAACATTTTAAAGACACAGTAAGATGGCATACGCATGTGCCTTCCAAAAGGCCATACTTCCAAAAAGCTTTTGACAGAAGTCCTTTGCTAAGGCTCCTGAGCAAACTTAGGAGTCATGAGATAAGAGGACAAATTCTTTCATCAGTCAGTAACTGGTTAAAGAACAGTACGAAGAGAGTAGGAATAAATTAACAGTTGTCACAATGGAGGGATGTAAATGGTAGAGCCCCCTACGGATCTCTGTTGGGGCCAATGCATTTTAACTTGTTCATAAATGATCTGGAGTTAGGGATGAGCAGTGAGGTGATCAGATTTGTGGATGATGCCAAGTTATTCCGGGTGGTAGAACAACAACAGATTGCAAAGAGGTCCAGAAGGGTCTCTCCAAGCTGGGCAAGAGAATGACAAATGGGGTTCAATTTTTGCTTTGTGCATAAAGTCATGCACATTTGGGCACAAAATCCTACACATACACGGATGAAGTCAGAGCGGATGGTACCTAGGGAGGCTTCCCTCCCAATGCAAGTACAGCCTTGGGGGGTGATTTTCATCAGGACCATGGCAGGAGATAATGGGTTAAATTCCTCTCCCCATCAGCCTCCATAGCTGCTATTTACATTTAAAAAACTGTGTATGTTGATTGCTTTCATGTAATTACCATCTACTTTGGCCCATAGTGTTCACCTCTTAGGCTAACAATGGGGGCATTGATATACCAATTATTGCTTACCCATGTTATATCTATTGGGAAGGAAACAGTACCTAAACCTAATCCATGTGTCGCTTCTCCAACACAGCAGTGGTATGGCAGCAGTGCCGCTGGGTGGCACTAATCTTTCTGCAAAGTTTCACACGTTTCCTACATGGTAGCAAACATTATAGATAAATGAAAGGGAAACTAATGGAATAATGATTTAAAAGAATAGTTCTCCAGCCCTATTCTTGGCATAGAACTATCCCCACACAATGTTGGCACAAGCAATCTGAGTCGCAATGGCATGGGTGGGATTTGATCCTGCCACCTTTTGTATGGACCAGCTTTTAAATGCCCAGGATATGATCCTGGAAATTGTTGTTTGCCGTTGATCAGGATTGCCAGGTCCACATTTCACATGTGTTAACTTATGTGGACACCCCAAGACAGCACATCTGAGAAGAACGGGGTTGATCCAGACACTCTTAAGCACATTGAAGTCCAGCTGCTTTCAGTAGGAAAGAGTTAATCACATGCTTAACACTCTGCCATTGAATGAAGTGCAACTTAGATGTGCTTACCTTTGGCCAGATAGTGTCCATAATGTCTGAAGTGAACTGTTTTTGGAACCTTCTGCTTTGTGTTACTGTGACCTAGCTATAAGCCTCTTCCTTTTTAGAACTATTGAATGGGCTATCAGAATATTCAGGCTTGTAATTCCCTTTTCTATACACTTCCCGTGCGATGTCTTCACTAATTTGGGAGAAACTGGGCTCTACATTTACACAATGACCTATTTTCACAGCTTAGAACAGGTATCTCCAACCTTTTTGGGCTGGTGGGCACATTTGGAATTTTGACAATGTATCATGGACGCCATCACAAAATGGCTGCCATTGTGGGTGCACCCAGTCGCAAAACACTCATTTCACAGAACAACAGACTTGAGGCTGAAAAACAGGTAGGGTGTCCAAGATCCTGAATACAAAGCAGAACTGAGGTCTGAGCCCCGAAACACAGACCCTCTCTTTTTAACCCACAGTTCTCTCGCTCATATTCAGGATCAGCCACACAAAACACTCTCACTCCTTCTTGCCCCACACTCCCAGCACACAAGATCCACTCACCCCAGTTGCTCATTTATTTCTCTCTTTCAGGATCACCTCCCCGCAAAGCCTCCCCCACACCTCTCTCTCTCACACTCACTCTCCCACGCTTAAAATACCCATCTGTACCCCCTCCCTGCTTTCTCCCCACCATCGGGTCACCTCACACACCTCCCTAATGCCTCTCATTGCTCTCCACAGCCCTTCCCAGCCCAATGTCCCCTCCAAAAACTACAGAAGTTGTTTATAAGGTATCTGACAAGTATAATAAATAATGTGTGTTTATTTTAATTAGTATTAGTTGTACACATTAAGAGTAGTTTGTAAAAGGAGAAGCAAAAACAATTTAGATGCCAGTTTCTTCAGCTGATGCCCTATTTTAGCATTCATTTTGTGTTTTATGTTCTTTGTGATTTTCTGCCCTTTTTTTAAATCAACCCCTTTTGCTCTTGTTGTGTTCTAGGTCAGTGATTCATCTTTACCAGCATACCGAGATGACTATAAGAACTCACCATTCCCAACATTTTTTGCTGATGGTGAAGAAGAGCTGCCCGATGACCTGTATGACGAGGAAGTTTTCCAGTTCACTGAGCCCTCCATTGCATTCACTTAGCTACTGACATCCTGAAGAATACGCAACCTTCCCATCATACATGTCAATCCGAAGGCGCAATGCAAGACGGTATCCAGGTTCCTTTGACATCATCAACCTTCCCAACACAACCCCGGACACCTGGTTATTCTTGTCAAGCATTTTCTTTACGACAACAGATTCTAAAACTGCACTGAAATATATAAACTAGTTATAGCAAACTGAAGAGCGGCTGAAGGAAGATGAACAAAGAAATGGTGACACTGCTGATTGACAACTTTAAAAAAAATTAAATTTCAAAACCTTCCGAACAGATAAAGTTAGCATATCAGTACTATTGGAACCGTTTGCCTCGATCATATTATGAAATAGATGTGTACTTTGTTTTCCCCCCTTCCTTAAAAGAACATGAACAATAATTATTTACTTGATTAAAAACAGATTTTCATTTTAAGTTTACTCTGTTGTGTGGTGATGCAGAGATGTCTATTGCTTTACAAAGAACAAGCTTGCCACTGTTCAGTGTCACTGCAAAACTGTCTCTTCACAAAACCTACCATCAGAAATTTGATATCTCCTATATTCCCCTTCCCTGTTTCATCAAAAATATCCTAGGACTTAAATTGTATTTAAATTAGACCTTGCAAGCAACAGGGATTTGATCAAAAAATGTGAAATTGACCTGGTTTCAAGGAGAACCAATTTTATGAAATCCCACCCAACACACACACACACCTTTGTTTCACTGATAAATTGGCGTGTTTTCTTGGGAATAAGTTTCATTGTGCTCAAATGGACCTATTTCTAATTAGACATGCACAGGATTGCACTATTCATCTGATTCTCTCCTCTCCCCACCCACTACCACCCCCAAAAAAGTATGGCATGGGGCACCTTTTTAATATTTGGGTTTACTTTTGAATAAAGCATCTCTGGTTTTTGCAAGACATTCTTTTTTTATATAATAAATTCAAAAAATTAAAACAGCCCATTTCAATGCAAGTGAAATGCCTTTTCAAGCCAGTCCTGTCATAAGCCTCATACATGTTTTCTGTATGAAAGACACGTGCCCTATACCATAGGAATATAGACAGAAAAGTTCACTTATCACAGTGGTTTTTCAAACTTCCTACCTTTCCCCATGAACTTCTCAGCAGGGGCTGGTGACAGAGAGCTTCGGCTATTGGGCGGTATAGAAATGTAATAAATAAAGATGCTGCCACAAGATGGGGTGATGGGCTGAAGTTTAGATGGCTTTAAAAAGGGATATATGTTCCTGGATATATTGCGGAGGTGAGGGTTCAACAGTAGGGGAGGGCTTATTGCCTTTGAAAGCTTCTTAGAAACATCCATCTGGCCCCTGTGGGAAGCAGGATATGAACCCTTGGTCTGTTCCAGCAGGATTTGTGTATACCAGGGGTGGGGAATGTGTTGTCCTCCAGATGTTGCTGGACTACAACTATCAACCCTAGTCACCATAGCCAATGCTGTGAGATGATGGGATTTGCATTGAACATCTGGAGGACCATGCATTCCCCATCCCTGGTGTACACTAAGCTATGGGGAACTGACCAGGCCTGCATAAATTCAGAATGCACCCTAGAACACAGCAATCCTAGTCTTGCTGGCAAAAATAAATAGTGCATTTCAGAAGGTTTATTAGCTTCTACTACTTGAAGAATTCCAACAAGAAGAAAAGGTGGAAGACAACAGAAGAAGCCAATGTGGCTTCACAAAAAGCTTAGGGATGACCTGAAAACAAAAAAGGACACATATAGGAAGTGGAAAGAAGGCCAAGTAACAAAGGAAGAGTACAGGCAGGTAGCACAGAATTGCAGGGATGGCGTCAGGAAGGCTAAAGCGGAGAACGAGCTGAGGTTAGCGAGAGATGCTAAAAACAACAAAAAGGCTTTCTTCAGCTACGTGCATAGTAAAAGGCAGAGGAAAGAAATGGTTGTTCAGCTATTAAATAAGGATGGCAAAATGATAACAGATGACAAAGAAAAGGCAGAGGTGCTCAATTCCTACTTTGGCTCAGTCTTCTCCCAAAAGAGGGTCTATGACCCCCCCCCCCCCGGCAAAGGCGAAGTACAGGCTGAAGGGGCAGGATTGCAGCTTGAGATCGACAGGCATATGGTCAAGGAACACCTCATTACTTTGAATGAGTTCAAATCTCCAGGGCCAGATGAACTGCATCCTAGAGTCATAAAGGAACTGGCAGAAGAACTCTCAGAACCGCTGTCTATTCTCTTTGAGAAATCATGGAGGACGGGGGAAGTGCCAGATGACTGGAGGAGGGCTAACGTTGTCCCTATCTTCAAAAAGGGTAAAAAGGAGGAACCTGGGAACTACAGACCAGTCAGTCTGACATCAATCCCTGGGAAAATTCTGGAGCAGATCATAAAGCAATCCATCTGGAAGCACCTTGACAACAATGCCGTGATTACTCGAAGCCAACATGGATTTGTCAAAAACAAGTCCTGCCAGATAAATCTGATCTCATTTTTTGATCAAGTAACCTCCCTTGTGAACCATGGGAATGCTGTAGACATCATATACCTCGACTTCAGCAAAGCTTTCGACAAAGTGCCCCATGATATCCTGATGAGCAAACTAGCTCGAAGTGGGCTAGATGAAACAACGATCCGGTGGATCCACAGTTGGCTACAGAATCGGACTCAAAGAGTGCTTATCAATGGGACCTTCTCAAGCTGGGGAGAGGTAACGAGTGGGGTACCGCAGGGCTCAGTCCTGGGCCCAGTGCTCTTCAACATTTTTATGAATGACTTGGAGGAGGAGGTGCAGGGAATGCTGATCAAATTTGCAGATGACACAAAATTGGGAGGGATAGCTAATACTTTGGAAGACAGAAACAAAATTCAAAGTGATCTGGATAGACTGGAGTGCTGGGCAGAAAACAACAGAATGGCATTTAATAGGGACAAATGCCAAGTTCTGCACCTAGGAAAAAGAAAGCATATGCACAGTTACAAGATGGGGGATACGTGGCTCAACCACACTACGAGCGAGAAGGATCTTGGAATTGTTGTCAATCACAAGCTGAATATGAGCCAACAATGTGATGTGGCTGCAAAAAAGGCAAATGCTATTTTGGGCTGCATTCATAGAAGCATTGCTTCCAAATCCCAGGAAGTACTAGTTCCCCTCTACTCAGCACTGGTTAGGCCTCATCTGGAGTACTGTGTCCAGTTCTGGGCACCACACTTTAAGAAGGATGCAGACAAACTGGAGAGGGTTCAAAGGAGGGCAACAAAGATGATCAGGGGACTGGAAACAAAGCCCTATGAAGAGAGACTGAAAGAACTGGGCATGTTTAGCCTTGAGGAGAGAAGACTGAGGGGAGATATGATAGCATTCTTCAAGTACTTGAAAGGTTGTCACAGAGAAGAAGGCCAGGATCTCTTCTTGATCATCCCAGAGTGCAGGACATGGAATAATGGGCTCAAGTTACAGGAAGCCAGATTCCGGCTGAACATCAGGAAAAACTTCCTGAGTGTCAGAGCAATACGACAATGGAACCAATTACCTGGGGAAGTGGTAGGCTCTCCCACACTGGAGGCCTTCAAGACGAGGCTGGACAGCCATTTGTCAGGGATTCTCTGACTTGGATTCCTGCATTGAGCAGGGGGTTGGACTTGATGGCCTTGTAGGCCCCTTCCAACCCTACTATTCTATGATTCTATAACCCCTAATAAGCTTCTGAAGAATCCCAGGGTTCTGTAGAACACAGCTTCAGCATCCCATGTTAAATTTCAGTAAGGAGCAGTGCTCATTGAAATGCTTCTGATTTGAGAAGCTTGCTTGACTTAATCATTTGCTTTCTTTCTGCCCCTCTTTTAATGAAATAACATGGAAAATGAAGATGAGGAGCATTAATCTTTCAAAATGGAACTTCTTGCAACTATAACTTGTCAAATGTTGGGAGACAGAAAGGCATGGGTTGACGTACGGTTCAAGAGACCTTTCCACAGAAGGAAGCCACCCCTCTCGGCGGTGGCTTTCCTCTGCCACTTTTGCTACAGCGGATCTGACCGCCAACAACACAAGCCACTTCCTTCACTGGAATGGTAGCTTCAGCAGCAGCTGTCAGAGTTGCGGAAGGCAAACCTGCAGAGGAAGCTGCTTGAGTATCTGCGGTTCACTTACGTCTATCTTAACAACTCCAAGGATTTTTCTTCTTCCTCCAAAGTATACAGTAACGAGATATGTAGAATAAGGTGGATAGTAAAAAAATAAATTCTTGTCAATTTTTCCCAAATCTGATTGACACAGATAATATAAGTTGCTCTGGACCTTTCAGGAACGAACACAATCTTGTGAGCAGGTAAGTGTGCCTTCCCTCTCCCATGTTTCCCTAGCAACAAAAATGGAGGGGGGGGAATTACTGTTAAGAAACCGTTTTCAAGTTTGCCTGTTAACAGTTCTCTACAGATGACAACCCCAGCTACTCCCTCAATTATTTTAAAAAGAAAAAGATTGCACTTATAAGAGAAAACCCAATTGTTCTTCTCTATCACTGTTCATCCCTTACTCCCAAATCTGTCGCATTAATAAATGTCTAAACTGCTTGGATGACAGTCATGCCTTTTCACCGAAATCTGGATGACAGTCATGCCTTTTCACCGAAATATAATGCCATGTCAGCCTCAGTTATCAATTCTTATAAATGCTAATGTTTTAAATATGAGTTCCTAACTAATCATTTCACACAAGGTATTGGAAATAATTGCTTATTTATAAGCATAATGAGATTTTAATTAAAAAACAATTCCATTTTAAACCCCACATATTAAATATAAAAGATGTTTTGAAACTATACACCTAATCTATTAATCTAGAATCAAGGAGGGGAGGCACCCATATCATTTAATTTCATAGTTATATTAGTGTTAATTTACAAGACATTTTGTAGCCATGTCCTATAATTGCAAGCCCACACACACACACACACACACACACACACTTGCTTAACTTTGAGATTACTATGAGTAATGTGTTAACTTCAAAATCTTTGCTATTAAGTGATATGTTTAAATCACTTAAACATATCCATAAGGGTAATCATTGATTAAAAAAAGTTACCTACTTTGCATTACAACAGGGAACACTGTTTTGTTTTGTTTTTAGCTATGTGTTGTGTTTTTAGACCTTTTCCTGCGGCTAGTTTTTACTCTGGTTTTTACTTCAGCTTTATTTTGCTTTAAACTTTTAAAAGTTTTGTATTATGTTTGATCATGTAGTTTAGGGTTTTGATTTTTGTGAACTACCCAGAGAGCCTTGGCTATTGGGTGATATAGAAATGACTTTAAATAAATAAATAGTTGCTGGGGGAATTCATTTCCCTCCAGCTACTGTGAGGATGGCAGCTAAGCTCAGAGGAAACAAGGAATTCTGGGGGGGGGGTAGGGGGGGAGTGCTGGTTGCAGATGATGTCAGCAGCATCACTGCTAGTAAGGAAGTGTGAGTGCTGCTTCCCTGTGAGTCCTGGCTCCACTACACCACTGCTTAGAAGGTGATGGACTCTCCTTCGCTGGCGGTATTGAAGCAGAGCCTCAACGTCCATCTGGCAGGGATGCTGTACTTGCATCCTGAGCGGGGTTGGACCAGTGTCGGTGGGGCGGTGAATCCACTCTGGGTTTCCGTTTGAACCATTACATCAGGAAAAACATCCTGACTGTTAGAGCAATAGGACAGTGGAACCAATTCCCTAGGGAGGTGGCGGGCTCTCCCACTGGAGGCATTCAAGACGAGGCTGGACAGCCATCTGTCGGGGATGCTCTGACTTGGATTCCTGCACTGAGCAGGGGTTGGACTCAATGGTCTTATAGGCCCCTTCCAACCCTACTATTCTATGAGTCTATCTGCCAGCCAGCAATTAAATAAGATGCAACAGGATGATGGTTTGAAAAAGTAGGGTTCAGATGTGATGTTGTTCTAATGTATTTGTTTCTCCAGCGCAAGTATGTAGTATGTCCTTTCTCAATGCCAAGAGATGCGTTTCTTTGCTTTCTGGTGAGTGCAGGAAACCTCCCATTTGCCTGCTCTATTGGTGTCTCCATTTCTCGGTTTTGCAAAGTAAGAATAAAAGTACTTGTCTCCAGGACAGTTTCGTAATTGTGCCATCACATTCACGAAATGTTATGGGGGTCCAGCTGCACAATCCCTTCTAACTGGTAGCACTAGACGCCCTCTGTCTGGAAGCAGCCTAAATGGTAAAAGCAAGGTACAAATCTGGGTGTTACAGAACCTGCGTTCTGGCTTTCCCTCCGATTCCAACCCTGAGATCACATGAGTTTAGGAGGAGAAGAAAAGCGAGTCAAATTTGGTACTAATCCTGAGATTTTTGCTGCCACCTGCGGATGTCTTTCCCTTTCCACCTGTTCTGTGTAATCCTTGGGAATGTGAGAAACACCATGGTTCCATTCCATGCCTTCCCTTTGAGCTAGCCTTTTAGCTCACATTAGGCATCCAAGTACCCTCCCGAAAGCATTGCAAGGTTGTCTTTGACTGTCTCCCATCTTTGACTGTCTCTCATCCCTGCCAATGTCTGACAGCTCACATCTGTCATTCCCTGGCAGATCTTAGAACAAGTATGCACTGTTCACATTTCCAGGCACATTGTTCACAGGCAGAACCTTAAAAGCTGATAATAGCTTCATAAAAAGGCTATCACAAAAGCCTGAAGCATCCTCTTTAATTCCTTGGCGGTAATTGGCAACCACATCTTCAGGTTTTAATTATATGCCACAAAAGAGATGGAAGTGTAATGCTTAGAATCCTGGTTGTTTTCCATTTAATATCATTTTGGAGTGGATCTTTTGAGTTTGCCGTGGGGAATTGAAATCGAGGCTATGGGTACATCTATAACAGAATTTGTTTGTTTGTTTGTTTGTTTGTTTGACATGCACACACTACCTTATTTCCCAAAAAGCCATCAAGGTGGTATACAATAATTTAAAACCATAAAACCTTAACACAATTCTTTTAAACAGTAAAATGTTAAAACTGCACAATTAAAAAGCCTGGATTAAAATGATGTGCCTTCAAACTAGGAGATGACCACCTATGCACTGCAAGGCAGGAGAAGCGCAGAGGGGATTGTTCCCTCCATGCTTTGCCTGCCCTGCATTTTCGGCTAGACAGCTGATTGCGACTGTCTACCTGTGGGAAGGCTGAGCGGGGGAGGAGGCTGCCATACAACACATTGGATGTGTCATACAGGCATTTCCGCCCTTTCTAAAAGCCAAGTAAGTGAGGGGCCCAGAATTAAGATTGCCGGGAGAATTATCAACAACCTCGGATACGCAGATGATACCACCCTAATGGCAGAAAGCGAAGAGGATCTAAAGAGCCTCTTGTTGAGAGTGAAAGAGGAGAGTGCAAAAGCTGGTTTGAAACTCAACATTAAAAAAACTAAGACCATGGCATCTGGCCCTATCACTTCCTGGCATATAGAAGGGGAAGAAATGGAAGCTGTGACAGATTTTATTTTCTTGGGCTCCAAGATAGGGATGGGGGAGAATTTCTCCCTGAAACTTCGGGGGGCCGAGTGCCAACGCATTCGGCCCCCCCAAAATCGGCGGTGAAATTCTCCCCCACCCCCCCGCCACCCCCCCCGCCGCACCCCCGGGATGGGACTTACCTTTCACGAATGTCCCTCCTGGCGGCGGGTCCCGGCGGCGGTTCGTCGGGTCTTCGTCAGGGGCGGGGGCGGCAGCCGGTCTTTCGACCGGCTGCCGCCGCCGCCATTACAAGGAAAGTTAAAAAAAAAACACCCCCGTGATAGGCTACGTAACGATTAACATGGCCTATCACGGCTGACTTGGCAGATCTAGCCGTGATAGACTACGTAAATCGTTATGTAGCCTATCATGGGGCTTTTTTTTTTACTTTTCTTTTGAAGTTCGCGGCCGGGGAGACGGGGCGCTTCTCCCCCGCCTGAATTTCGGCCGGGCGAGGCAGGAAGCCTCCCCCCCCCAGCCTGAACTTCGGGGGGAGAAGCGAAGCGCCTCCCCCCCACCGCGAAGCAAGCTGCGAGACCAGGTAAGTGACTTTCGTACATCCCTACTCCAAGATCACCACAGACAGTGACTGTAGCCATGAAATTAAAACACGCTTGCTCCTTGGGAAGAAAGCTATGGCAAACCTAGACAGCATAGTAAGAAGCAGAGACATCACCTTGCCGACAAAGGTCCGTCTAATCAAAGCTATGGTTTTCCCAGTAGTAATGTATGGCTGAGAGAGCTGGACTATAAGGAAGGCTGAGCGCCGAAGAATTGATGCTTTCGAAATATGGTGCTGGAGAAGACTCTTGCGAGTCCCCTGGACTGCAAGGAGGTCAAATCAGTCAATCCTAAAGGAAATCAACCCTGAGTGCTCATTGGAAGGACAGATACTGAAGCTGAAGCTCAAATATTTTGACCACCTAATGCGAAGAGAAAACTCTCTGGAAAAGACCCTGATGCTGGGAAAGACTGAAGGCAAAAGGAGAAGGGGACGACAGAGGATGAGATGGCTAGATAGCATCACCGATGCAATGAATATGAACTTGAGCACGCTCCGGGAGAGAGCGCAGGACAGGAAGGCCTGGCGTGCTATGGTCCATGAGGTCACGAAGAGTCGGACACGACTGAACGACTGAACAACAAGTGAGGGGCAGTCGTAGTTCTTGAGGGAGCACATTCCATGGTTTAGGAGCAACACAGGAGAAAGCCCTTTCACACATGCCTGAGAAATGGGCCTGTGCAGGCAATAATGCCCTCAAGAGGGCCTCTCCTGCAGATCTTAATATCCAGGTATGTTCAAAATGGGACAGGGGCCTAATCCGTTTAGGACTGTAAAGGTTAAAACTTTGAATGGAGCCAGGAAAGCAGTTGGCAACTACTTCAGGTCTTTGAAGACAGGTGTAATATGACCTAGCTGCCACATTTTGCATCAATGAGGCAAGCACCTCCATTGCACTTACTTAGTGTATTGGATTCTCATAAGCATGGCTAGGCTAGTGGTTGAGCAGTCACTAAAGCCCACCAAGTTGCTTCTCACCTTTGAGAGATTCTGCTTTCCCACCATTCATTCATTCATTCATTCATTCATTCATTCATTCATTTTTGCTGGCCTTTTGGGAGCTGCCTTTGCCCTTCCAAAAGGCTAGGAATAATGTGGCACCAGTAGGGGTGGACGAAAGTGACGTACCTGTCCTTGAAGCTTGTTCGCGGTGGGGGGGAGGCGCTTTGCCGCTCCCCCCGCGAAGTTCAGGCCGGGGGGGGAGGCTTCCCGCCTCGCCCGGCCGAAATTCAGGCCGGGGAGGAGGCTTCCCGCCTCGCCCGGCCACGAACTCGAAAGTTTAAAAAAAAAAAAAAAACGCCCCCGTGATAGGCTACATGACGATTAACGTACCTATCACGGCTAGATCTGCAAAGTCAGCCATGATAGGCTACGTCAATCGTCACGTAGCCTATCACGGGTGACTTTAAAAAAAAAAAAAAGCGCGTACGCAAATGGCAGCCGCCATAGGGAGCCGCCATTCGCGTTCCTTATTTGGTTGCTGTAGTCTACGTAAATCTTTACGTAGACTACAGCAACCAAATAAGGAACGGGAATGGCGGCTCCCTATGGGGGCCGCCATTATCCGTACGCGCTTTTTTTTTTTTTAAAGTCACCCGTGATAGGCTACGTGACGATTTACGTAGCCTATCACGGTTGACTTTGCAAATCTAGCCGTGATAGGCTACGTTAATCGTCACGTAGCCTATCACGGGGGCGTTTTTTTTCTTCTTCTTTTATTGCAATGGCGGCGGCGGCAGCCGGTCGAAAGATCGGCTGCCGCCCCCGCCCAGGACGAACACCCGCCGAACCGCCGGCCGGACCCGCCGCCGGGAGGGACATTCGGCAAAGGTAAGTCCCGTCCTGGGGGGGGTGCGGGGTGCGGGGGGGTGCGGAGAATTTCTCCCCGAAACTTGTTCGGGGGGCCGAACACGTTGGCGCTCGGCCCCCCGAAGTTTCGGGGAGAAATTCTTCGCCATCCCTAGGCACCAGGGCATTCTGAGAAAACAAAACGGTGGCCACCAGAAGCAGCAACCCCGAACCTGTTTTTAAAAGGGGATGGAGTGGGGTAGAGAAGAGGAACACCCAACTAGGGTCAGATCTACACCTTGTGTCATATTATCACGATCCCATCATGGTGATCCTATCCCTCTTGCGCATTTTTACCTTGTAGGACACACAATGACATTTGTTGCAGTATTTTGGATAATGTGGAATAAAAAAGTAGGAAATAAACACTACGATAGCGGTATATAGAGTGTGTAATGTGCCCCAACAGTTATCAGTGCCCTTCAATACACAGCGCACTTCAGCCAGTGCACTATAATCAGTGGTGTAGATCTAGCCTTAGAATGTGAGTACCAAAACAAAACGAATGTACGTGAGCTGCGTTCAGCAACAAAAACAAATGGCAGCTCAAAGTGACCAAAAAGGTCTTGGACAGCCCTACCATGAATGTGGGTGTGGCAGTGCAATAGTGACCTCCGTCCCCGATGTACATGCATTTATTGTGCTATCTGAAAATATCCCTGCAGGTACTTGCAGATGGCTCTTTGTGCATTTGGGAGCCCTGCAGGAGGACTTTTTCAGACTACCATGAATACATATATATCAGAGGGGAATATGTGGCCACATATACATCGCCAAAAAAGAGGAAATGCTTCATCAAAACAGAGGACATTGATTAGTATAATCGATTTATATGTACAGATGCAAATTTAGAAAGAATTATTACAATTTAAATAGGAATACAGTACATCTCACCACAGTGTGGAAGACTTTGACTAAGTGTCCTGTGTGCCTTACTCAGTCTGTTGTCCAGGTGCTGTTGATGGGCAATTTCAAGGCCCATTTCTTCCTTCTGATGGTTCTTTATCTTTATACCAGACTTTGGGCAGCCCTTCAAATAGAGGACATCTTCATAATTGAGGGCTGTCCTCTGGCAGCCCTTCAAATAGAGGACTGTCCTGTGTAAAAGAGGACACATGGCCACCCTAGAGGTGGAGGTTTTCCCCACAATGCCCCACACACATCCATATGAATTCATTGTGTGGGCAGACAAAACATCTGAAAGGGGGTATCATCGCAAATAAGGGCACAATCCTATGCAGATTGACGGCTGCCTCCAAACTCAGAGGCGACTGCCTATCCAATGCAGGGCAGGAGAAGCACAGAGGGAATTGTTCCCTCCGTGCTTCTCCTGCCCTGCATTTTCAGCTAGACAGCTGATTGCAACTGTCTAGCTGCAGGAGGGCTGAGTGGGGGAGGAGGCTGCCGTACAACACATTGGATGTGTCAGACAGACATTTCCGCCTTCCCTGCCCCGGAACGCCCTCTGGGAACACCCCATTTTGGCCACTTCACGATCCTCTTGTGATCAGGAGCATGGGGCTGTTCCGCGCTACCTCGGAGGCAGCATGGAAGCGGGGGGAGGTTGGTTCTCCAGGAGCGACCTCGGAGCGCGGGCTCCGAGGTTGGTTCCTGGAAAACCAGATATCCTGTGGCCGTCTAGCCATTGACTAGCAGCCATAGGATTGTTCCCTCCATTTAGCTGGCTCAGAGCTTCTGAACAGAAAAGGAAAATCAGCTAAAAGCTGGTCTCATGCAATGATTCAAACCCTTCTCTGTTTTTCTGCCTTTCATCAATCATTATTTCCACTACGTTTAATAAATTAACTGCAAAATGATGAACTGTATTCAATTCAACCCAAGGTTCAGGGAGTTGGCATTTCAGGGAGCTTATGCAGCAGTAAAATGTCCACAAGTTGTAAAGGGGAAATGTGCTGATATATATTATTAATGAAGTTAGAAAGGCCATGCACACAAGCCCTCGGGTCAATTGCAGCAATCCAATTCTCCATTGTGTAGTAGAAAAACATCTGCTGTAGCATACTGATTTCAAACAAGTTATTTCCAGGATCCTGTGGTGCACCATGCGACAGTACTGGTCGGAAAGGAATTTCCAAATGATCCAACTGACTTCTGAAAATGTTGGATGTACTAACATGTTTGGAATATCTGCTACCAGTTAGAACAGGGATGGGCAATTTGTGGCCCTCCAAATGTTTTGGCCTACAACTCACATCATTCCTCACCACTGGCTATGCTGACTAGTCCTGATAGGAGTTGTAATCCAAAACATCTGGAGGGCAACACGTTGACCATACCTGAATTAGAACAAGACAGCAAGCACTTTCCCTGTTTTACACACTATCCCCAGCTTGTTTGGGGGTGGGATGGGAGTTGGCTTGCATTTTATTTTATTTGTATTCGCACGTTTGTATTCCACCTTTCAACAAATTGTCCAAAGGTCGCTTACAGTTTTTAAAAAAAGAAAAGAAATATATTTAAACTGATAAACATTAATTTAAAATCATACATATAAACAGAAGGCAAATCCAAATTCCAGTAACCTATAGCTCAGAGGCCTGGAAATGCGTAGGGAGACATTTTTCTCCTTCTCTCATAATGCTAGAACCCGGAGTCATTCCATGAAGCTGATTGGTGGGAGATTCAGGACAGATAAAAGGAAGTACTTCTTACAGCTCATAGTTAAACTATGGAATTCGCTACCACAAGACGTAGTGATGGCAACCAATTTGAATGGCTTTAAAAGGGGGTTAGACAAATTCCTGGAGGAGAAGGCTATCAATGGCTATGAGTCCTGATAGCTATATACTACTTCCAGTATCAGAGGCAGTATGCCTATGTACACCAGTTCCTGGGGAACATGGGCAGGAGGGTGCTGTTGCACTCATGCCCTGCTTGTGGGTTTCCTGTGGGCAATTGGTTGGCCTCTGTGTGAACAAAATGCTGGACTAGATGGACCTTTGGTCTGATCTGGCATGGCTCTTCTTATTTCTTATGTAGAACATTGTTACAGTCTCTCTGAAGGAGCAAATGGTGTATATCTAGTGGATCTCCTTTGGGTGAGCATTTCATCAGTGGGGGACCAAATTAATGCTGTATCTTAGTAACATGCTATTGCTAGCAACAAGCAGATAGGGCAGGGATGCAGAACTTCTTTCAGGACAAAGGCCAAATTCCATTACAGAGCTCTTGCTTCCCACGTTCCAGTGGTGGCCGGGCCCAAAGACAAAAGAGTGCTAAAGACAAAAAAGATGGGGCCCAAAATACCAACAGCGCCAATGTAGGTTAGCTTAACATTCTTACTGCTAGTAACTAAGCCTGATAATAGGCCCTTCAAGCCTCTAGAATGAGGAAAAAACTGCGGAAAGGCCAGGAAACCACCCAATGGTCAGTTATGGGGGGAAAGGGGGTGGAGCCATTTGGCAAGTCCTGCTGGGCCAGAATGGGGCCCTAAGTATGCCAGATTTGGCCCCCGTTCCCTGAGATTCTGCACTCCTAATCTACAGGGGTCCACTTCAACCAGCTGATTGACCAATTCATTGCTTTCATCCCCCAAATCCCTAAAGCATGGCATCCGCCCTACAAGAAAATAGCTTGAATGCAAGGGATTCATGTGCTCCCAATTTCATCTGAGTCAGCTCAAAGAGCTGTGTATTATTAAAAAGAGCTTAATCCATATCTTTTTTTAAAAAAAGAAAGAAAAAAGTGTGAATGAACAGCATTCTAATGAGAGTCTAGGGGAGAGGTTGCAGGAGCTTTTAAAGAAGTGTAAATAACAGGAAGACAGCTGCTACCTACTGGGTTGAGCTGTGTGGCTCAGCACCCCTGCTTGGCTCCCTGGATGAACAGACCTGCCTTCATCGGAATACGGGGGTGGTTCAAAAAGCGAAAGAGAATGCTCGGAAGGACTGCTGGGCTCATTCATTAGCGCCACTGTTTAGTCTCCACCACGATGCCATCAAAAATAGAAAGAGCCATTGTTGAGATGATTGTTAGAAAGGAAATCTAAGGGCACAATCCTAGGCATGTTTAGCCAGAACAAGTCCTAGAACTCCTAGCATTCCCCAGCCAGCATGGCTGGCTGGGGAATACTGGGAGTTGTAGGGCTTTTTCCTGTCTAGACATGCAAAGGATTGTGCCTAAAAGGAGAGTCACAATTCAGACATGGAGGCCTCTAGAGAAAGACAAATAAGGAGAGAAGAACTTCCTAATGACTCTCGAAAAAGCTTTGGGTTGGATCTAGGATCTGCCTTCTGCAAGAGGAACGGACCTTCTACGAGAGGAAAGGCTCCATCTGTGGAAGCTCTGTCCAATTTTTGGAGATTCCCCCACCCCATAGCTCACTCCATTCAGCAAGGTCTACTGACTTTCTGACTGGGTTCATATGACACGCTAACCAATGATGGTTTATTTTTCCGAAGAAACCATCATTTGTTAGTGTGACATGGGCTAGCGTGTCGTTTCCCAAACAACCACCCTGAGAACCCACGGCCTGCAGAATGGGTTATTTTACCCATGATAGGTTGGCATGTCGTCTGAGAGCCCATCGTGGGTAAAGGGCATCAGGCAGAGAGCTGCCTGGCAAAAGCTGCAGAAACCCCTGCTGCTCCTGCCCAGTGGGGCTACGAGCACCATTCACAATCGCACCCAAGCCACTGCCCATGCCCCTTTCCTCTAGCCAGTGACAGCCCCTCCAATGGTGCCCAAATGGCACCTTGGAGGGGCTGTCAGCCACCCCCTTCACCCCCGCCGATGGCCCCTTCCCAGCTCTGATCACAATTGCAATCGGGATCGGATCCATCCCCCCCGCCCCCGCCCCTTCTTTGTGCAAAGACAGGACCAGGAAACATTTCCCACACAACACTGGAACAAGGAAATGAAAAAAAAAATGTTGCGCCCCATTTCTTCTGAAGGAGCGCGGGTGCCAAGCACCCCATAGGATCCTCCCCATAGGGATCACTGTCTCTGCCTTGCTTTTGACAGCTGTCACTTTTGACAGCTGGCAGCAGCAAAGCAGAGGCAGTGATCACAGGGCTGGATACCGGCTCTCCCTACCTGCACCCCTTCATGTTTGGGCAACATGCAGGAGTACAAGTGGGGACGGGGGCGGGGGAACGGTATCCTTCGATTTCCCGCTGCTGCATACCTGCACAGCATCAGGAAGCCAAAGAAAAATAAATAAAAAGATCCACCCTTTGCACACTTTCCCCAGTTACAGGGAAGTGCAGGAAATGTTAGAGCAAAAGCTGGATTGGGAGTGTGTGTGTGTGTGTATTAAAGAAACCCGATTGTGATTGGAGCCAGGAAGGGGGTCTTGGCAGCAGACATGGTGGGTCTGCCACGAGGTCCCCTGGGGTACAGGCTGGAAGAGGGGGAGGGAGGCGGACAATCGGGCAAACAATCCACCCTGAGTGGCTAGTCACCCACCATGGGTTAGCCTGATGAACAGGCATTCTGTGTAGTATTTTCAGGGGGCTGGAGGGGGCGCCATGGGAAGGAAGGGACAGGGAAGTTCACTTCCATAGGCATAGCTGATCCAATGTAAATCTGGATCCGAGCCTTAGTAATTCAGAATAGTCATGGCTAACACTGAGTCCCATTGATCGGAATGGGTCTGCTCTAAGTATGACTAACTCTGGATCCAACCCATGGTTCTGAAACACCTTTCTGTCCCCTGTCCCGAAGCCCAGGAAGGCTTGCGGAGTCCTTTTGCACACAGTCAGAGCTACCACTCTCAAAAACCTGCAGAACCTTTTTAGCAGATGCACCGCACACCACAGGAAATGATGCACACCACAGGTATGCACCACAGGAAATGATGGCTCTGTTAATGCGCAGCTTTGGGTGTGGGGGGGGATCGTACTGGCCAGAGCAGGGCGATCAGCTGTCTGTGATATTCATTAGGTGGGGCAGGAAAGGGCGCTTTGCCTGAGCAAGCAAATCTCTGGGAGCACACTTGGTTTTTCTCCTCCACAGGCCTATCACTTCTTCAGATCGCTACCCATGTGAGTTTGAAGTGCAGTTTTGGCACTACCTGTTCTTCTGTGCATTCTCCAACAGAGGTTTCTTTCAGACAGGGCCCAATTTGGCCTCCTTCTACTCTCCCCCCCCCTTGTTTTTTCTATATTGCCTGAGCAGCTGCAATGTTTGTTATTTCCCCCTCCGGCTTGGCTCCTTTGGGTTTACCTTTTTGCCTGTCACGAGTGCTTTCCGCTGTGCCTGTGACCAGCTTTCCACTCAGCTTCCACAAGACGGGTACCGCCATCCCCCCAGCCTGTTGGCCACATCGTTCAACCACCCCTCTCCCACCTCCCTTGACTGCACTGGGGAATCTCACCTGTCTGCTTCAGATTGTTCTGCCCAACTGACTCACAGCTTTGATGTAAAACCCTCCGGGTCAGGTTTATTCTATCATTTAAATTGACATATACCTGGAATAACCCTTGCGTGTGTGTTGGGGGGCAGTAGGCAGGGGGAGAGATTCTGACTTCAGCCTGAGTGAAATGAGCAACAGAGGGCAGAAACCAACTGCAAACGACTGGCTGGTTGCCGGCCAGTGTGTAACCAATGCAGCCAGTGAAAGAGCTGTAATAACAACAGCAACAAAAGATTCCGGGTGTTAGGAAATGCTCATATGATTGACAGAGTGGTTGCTATTGTATTACAAACAGATCTGATTGTGTTTATGGACCTCTGCATTGACCTGTTTGAGCTATTAACTTCTAGGCACAGTTCTATTGACTTCTAGGCACAATTCCTGATGTTCTGTGTGTCACATCTGGCCCATAAGGTGAGTGCAGAGAGTGGTTTCTGTGGTTGCCCCACAACTGTGGACCTCCCATCCTCTGGAGACCAGCTAAAGCAGGGATGTGGAACCTGCGGGCTTAATCCAGCCTGCCAAGCTGCCCCATCCAGCTCACAGGGCCTCAGGCATGGCTTCCAAGAAGGGAGAGATGGTGGGAGAAGCTACGCCATGACCCCAAGGAGCGCCCCTCAAGCCAAGGATCAGTCCACTTCACTCCTCCTTCACCTTCCCCAATCACCTTCCCCAATCCATAATGCATATGCATTTATTTATTAAATTTATTTGTCATCCTCTAACAAATTGCTCTCAGGGTGACCTACAATAAAACAAGGAGAAACTCCCCATATCCATATGCATAATATTAAAATAATTTTTCAAAAAGCAGCACAGTATAACAATCAATTTTAAACCAGCAGAGGTTAACAGCACAGAAATCTAAAAATACCTCCGAGTTAAACCCGCTTTGAGGGGCATTGCAAGGCACTGAAAAGATTTGGGACCCAGGACCATAGGACACAAATCTGCATAAAATTTGCATATGCTAATTTTACTCTATGTGCACATTTAGAAATAATCACTAGGATTTATTTAAATTTCACAGAAGGAAAAGCCAACCAATTAATTTCCCATCCAAATCAACTCAAATAAAATACATTATTTAATTAATTTACACCCCACTCCAGATCATCCCAAATCAGTAGTTCCTTCAATTACAATTAATTTGCGATCTCTCATTGTCCCTTCCCTACTCTCTCTTTCCCACTTGTAGGAAAATTGCCCCCACCCCATACAATTAAGCTTAAAAGAAAAGTTCCCATTGTCACCAATGGGGTTCTCCCCTAAACTTAATTTCCATGCGGTAGTGGGGTCCTGGGGGGCACAGCATGCAGGGAGGGGAGGTTTAACCCTTCTCAACTGAGATCCTGTTGGAAATCCCTTTTTGCCTGCCTGTTAAGCTCAGAAAAAAACTCCCATGTGTTAGAAAAAGGAGACTCCATAACCATTGGCGTCTCAAGTTACGTAAGAGCCCGAGTGGCGGGAAAATATAGGCGGAGCAAAAAGGGAATCATACTGACGCACTCATGACTAACGGCTTGGTAAGCTGATAGTGACTGTTTATTGGATATTAACTTAGTGAGCCGATGTACTAACTGTTTCATTGGTTACTGGTGAGAACAATAGAAGCAATATGATATAAAAGGCTTTTGCACACGTGTCTCGGGGTCCAGACTGCTCTGCACCCGTTTTGCAAAACGTTCAATAAAATAGTGTTGGATCCACTGCTGCCTGCCTGGCATTCTTTTCTTCTAAACCGAAAGCAAGGACTTTTTATCTAACAATTTGGTGCCGTGACTCGGATCCTGCTTCGGGGCGCGTCCCCTTCGCGCTGAGCCGAGGGGCCGCGGAGGAGAAGTGGCCACAGGCGGTTGTTTTATACTGCCTTCTCCTCACGACGGTGGCGGAAGAAGCGCCTGGGGACCAACGCCAGAGGAAGAGGGAGACGTGATCACTCCTTTTAGGCACCGGCAGTGGATCAATAAAGCAGCTGGACGCAGCTGCGGGCGGGACAGAAGAGGCTTTTGGGGTAAGTGAAACAGCTTACATTAGGGGATAAACGCGGGACGGTGGTGTGTTTGTGATTGTGTGAGACGCCTACAGGCGAAGCGAGTGAGGAGCCCCGATCTGCATTTCCTTACCCCGGAGACGGGCTAGGTCAGAGGAGGGCGAAGCGCAAGAATTGCTGACTGAAATTCCCACCGTCATGGGCAGGTCCCAATCTAAGTCTGCGAAGAAGTCCCATACGCCCTTGGAGTGTTGTTTGCGCAATTGGTCACATTTTAAGCAGGATTATGGAACTAAGATGACAAAGGATCGTCTTGTCTTTTTTTGCACCCGGGAATGGCCAATATTAGAACCCAAATGGCCACCCGAGGGGTCTTTTGACCCAACCTTGGTATCTGATGTGCGAACAATAGTAGCACAGAGGGGAAGTTGGGACCAGTTCCCTTATATTGATTCGTGGGCAACTTGTGTGCCCCTTGGTGGCAGGCCTGCTCCGTGGGTTGTTAAATGCATGTCCCTTGCCCTTCCCATGGTGGTCAAAAGGAAACCACCAAAAGAAGGACCACCCAGGGTCGTGGCCACGGCACCGGAGGACCTACTGCTTCCTCCTCCCTACGGGACAGCCGTCGCAGGGCGCTCGTTGCAACCACCACCCTCTCCTGAGGGGCCCGCCCAGCGGTTAGATGCCCCCAAGAAGGACCCCTCTCATGAAATAGTACCGGAGGACCCCACCCCTCTAGTTGAACGCCAGGACACTCTCCAAGATCGTCTATATTCCCTAGAGGAAAGATTGGAGGTCCTACAGAGAGAGGCAAAAGGGGGACCTAACTACAACCTGCGAAAGGACCCCCAACCACCGGTGAAGTTCACCTTCCCCATCAGAGAAGTCCCCGACCCTACCGCCCAACATCCTCAAGGGACGATGTTTGTTTATGTCCCATTCACAACATCTGATTTGTATAATTGGAAACAATTTAACCCCTCCTTTGAAGAGGATCCCGGGCCACTCCTGTCTCTGATGGAGAATGTGAGGCTTACTCACAACCCCACATGGGACGATACACAAATGATATTGAACACCTGTTTTCTCAGCCAAAAGCCAACCATCCTTGCGGGGGCACGAGCCAAGTATAGGGAGGAAAATCCCCAAGCAACTGAGGAGGAGACGGTGGAGGTTCTGCCCACAGGGCGACCCAATTGGGGGGTGGCCACAGCGGCACATAGACGCTTACATGCTGACTATTTTCGACTCATTTTAGCAGGCATGAAGCAAGCCGCGAGAAGGGCCCCCAATTTGCAAAAAGTCCTGACTCTAAAGCAAGACAAAAACGAACCTCCTGCTGTGTTCCTCCAAAGGCTGAGGGAAGCCTTCGCTAAATATACTGACATTGACTTGAATGATCCAAATAATTTAAGGATCCTCACGACTCAGTTCGTGGGAAATAGCTGCCAGGACATCAGAAAGAAGTTGCAAAAAGTTGAAGGAGGGTTGGCAGCTGACTTAGGAGTTTTAGTTGAAGTAGCTCAAAAGGTTTATGAGAGGCGAGAAGAAGAAGAAGGAAAAGAAAAAGACAAGAGGCAGGCCAAGCTCCTTGCTGCGGTTCTTAAACCTGACAAGGAGGGAGCTAGGAAGGGGAGGAAAGGGGGAAGGAAAGGATCTCCCCTGGGGAAAGATCAATGTGCCTTTTGTAAGAAAATGGGGCACTGGAAGCGTGACTGTGAGGCTTTGAAGCAGAAAGAGAGAGGGGAAAATACGGGAGAAGCGCAGAGAGTTCTGTATGAACAGGAAAGAGATTAGGACAGACCGGGGCCTGGCCCCCTCTTAGCCGTCTCTGAGGCAAGACGGGACCCCATGGTCAAAATAAAGGTTGGGGGCCACTCCTACAAAGCCCTTGTGGACACAGGGGCCGCCCTGTCCGTCCTCCCCCTCAGTGAGCCCCCAACGGGAGGTGGGGGGTTCACCACCATAATGGGGGTCGAGGGAAGGGCAACTCAAGTGCCCCTCTCTCGTCCCCTGTTCACCAAGGTTGGGAAAACACACCTAGAACATGCATTTGTCTGTACCCCCTCCTGTCCGGTGGCATTGCTAGGGAGGGACTTATTGACTAAACTCCAAATTGAGATTGCTTTTACTCCTGACGGAAGGATGGAGATACGGCTCCCTAAACAGCAGAGTAGTAACTACCAAATGGCCCTTTTGAAGGTTGCAGAAGAATCCATCCCAGAGGCCACCGAGGACTGGAGCTTAATAGAAAACAGAGTCAACCCTCTAGCTTGGGCCGGGATTGGAGGGGCCTCTCGTGCCAAGTCGGCAGCACCATACAAAATTCCCCTCAAGGAGGGAGCAAGGCCTGTTCATGTGAAACAGTATCCCCTTTCCCGCCAAGGAAAGGAGGGCCTACAACCAGTAATAACAAAGCTCCGAGAAGAAGGCCGGCTCATTGAGATAATGTCTCCCTATAACACGCCCATCATCGCTGTGCCAAAAAGGGGAGGGGGGGGCAAGGGCTTTCGCTTAGTGCAAGACCTCCGGCTCATTAATCAGCAGATCGAGGCCCCCCATCCTGTGGTCCCCAACCCACACACCCTCCTTGTAGGAATTCCGGAAGAGCACGCCTGGTTCACTGTCATAGACCTAAAAGACGCCTTTTTCAGCATCCCCCTCCACCCTGATTCAAGGCCTTTGTTCGCCTTGGAATGGGAAAGCCCGGGGGGGGGGTCAAAAGTTCAATTAGCATGGATAGTCATCCCTCAGGGGCTGAATCTCTCACCGGTGGTCTTTGGCCAGCAGCTCCAAAAGGATCTCGAACCCTGGGTCCAGCAGCACTCAGAGGTGCATCTCCTCCAGTACTGTGACGACCTCCTGATTTCAGCCAAGGCCAAGAATGCGTGCCTGAGTGGGACGGTTTCCCTCCTCAACTATCTAGCGGGGGGGGTATAAAGTGTCAAAAGAAAAAGTACAGTTGGCCCAACCAACTGTAAAATTCCTAGGCTACCACATAACTAAGGGGACTCGGAGCCTAGGGCAAGAAAGAGTTGAAGTCATCCGTGACACTCCTGTCCCTACGTCCCCCCGCGAATTGAGGGCCTACCTGGGGTTGACCGGATTCTGCCGACTATGGATAGCAAACTATGGGGAGACAGCGCGGCCGCTGTATGAGGCGCTGCAGAAAGATAGACTGGATAAATGGAAATGGACTAAGGAAATGGATAAGTCTTTTCTCAGTCTTAAAGCTGCTCTTGTGTCACCACCTGCTCTAGCCATACCAAATCCCAGCCGGCCATTTAGACTTTATGTGCATGAAAATAAGGGCATAGCTTCGGGAGTGCTTTGCCAGCGAAAAGGGCCCTCTTGGAGACCAGTGGGATATTACTCCAAGGTCCTAGATGTCGTAGCGCGAGGATGGCCAAGTTGCCTGAGGGCAGTAGCGGCAACGGCTCTGGTTTGCGCTGAAGCGGAGAAATTGACAATGGGAGGACCCATTGAAATTTGGGTGCCGCATGGAGTGCCACAAATTTTGGGATCAGGAGGAGGAAGCAAATTTCTCAACCCAGCCCGGCATTCCCGATATGAAATAGGTTTACTAACAAACGAAAACCTCACTTTTAAGGCTTGCTCCAGCTTTAATATCGCCACACTGCTGCCAACATTACTGGGCACAAACGGATCAGGACTCCCAGATCATGACTGCCTTGAAGTATTAGACCTGGACACCAAAGGCCGACCGGACCTTGAGGATGAACCAATAGAGGGAGCCAGAGATCTGTTTGTAGATGGATCTAGCTATATGCTGGATGGAAGGCGCTACACAGGCGTGGCTGTCGTTACTCTAGAGGAGAGTGTGCGTGAGGAAAGGCTGCCTCCTCATTTCTCCGCCCAATCCGCTGAACTGGTAGCCCTGACAAGAGCCCTGCAAGCCAGCAAGGGAAAGCGAGTAAATATTTATACCGATAGCAAAAATGCCTTCGCCGTTGTGCATGCTCATGGGCAACTGTGGAAAGAGAGGGGATTCCTTACAGCAAACGGATCTCCAGTGGCTAATGGCGGCCTAATAGTGGATCTTCTGGATGCCCTCCAGCTACCCTCACAAGTAGCTGTTGTCCACGTCCGAGCCCATGGGAAAGAAAAAGAGGAAAAATGGAGACAGGGAAACCAGAAGGCAGATGAGGCCGCAAAAAGAGCAGCCAGAGAGGGAATCCAAGGAACATTCCTCATTCTACCCAAAAGAAAAGAGCGCCCCACATACTCCCCTGCTGAGTTACGGATGGCACAAGAACACGGAATAAGTCCCTGCGATGATGGATGGATCCAGATGACAGATGGAAGACTGCTTCTTCCACAGACCCTGCAGAGGGTTGTTCTAGAGCAAGTTCACCATTCTCTTGGACACCCTGGAGCATCAGCCATGATCGACTATTGCAAGAGGCTGTTTGTCTCCCCTGGCTTAACTGTATGCGCCCACCGACTAGCCGCAACCTGTGAAGTTTGCCAGAAAACCAACCCTCCCAGGTCACCCCCTCCTCCAAAAGGAGGGCGACCATGGGCCTACTATCCTTTCCAGAGGGCGCAGATTGATTTTGCTGAGATGCCACCATGTAGGGGTTACAGGTATTTGCTTGTAATAGTATGTCAAATGACAGGGTGGGTAGAGGCGTTTCCATGTAGGAACTGCCAAGCTAAAACTGTTGCTGCTAAATTGTTACAGGAGGTGGTGCCCCGGTTCTCCCTGCCCGAAGTTATAGAGTCCGATCAGGGCTCACATTTCACCTCAGTTATTACACGGGGGCTGGCACAAGCTCTGGGAGTAGAGTGGCATTTACATTGCCCCTGGAGGCCCCAGGCAAGTGGACAGGTTGAAAGAATCAATCGGAGCCTCAAGGAGACTTTAACCAAACTCCAACGAGGGGTGAAGCTCACTTGGGTTGAGGCTCTGCCAATAGCTTTAACGAAGCTTCGAAGGATGCCAAGAAAGGACATAAAATTGTCCCCCTTTGAACTGATGTTTGGGTTCCCGCCTCGGGTACACTGCGGAAGGAGGGAGGAAGTCAAGTGGGAGGTGGGTGATCAGATGCTAAGGGATCAGTTGACTTCTCTACAGTCTGTTCTTTCACAGCTACGAGCTTATTCCGTTCCGTTTCAGAGACTGCCGTTAGATGCACCTATCCATCTCTTCCAGACGGGAGACGAGGTGTTGCTGAAAAAGTGGAATAAAGAAGCTTTAAAGGAAGGGTGGGAGGGGCCTTATTTGGTGGGACCAACCAGCCACTCGTGTGTAAAGCTTGTGGGTTCTAGTAAATGGACACATTGCAGCCGGATAAAGCCATTTAAGCGACCCTCGCTTCCTTCTGTCACTTGGAAAGAACAGGAGGACACAGGCAACGGTCCTTTGCTCCCTGGCACCCCTCTGGAAGCTGCCAAGGACACAGGCGAAGAAGCCATCCAGGAGCCACAATCGCCTGTAATATACAAGTCACAACATCTGGGAAAAGCTCGGGTTCGAATTACAAAAAACTTGTAATATGAAGCAAGTATTGTGGGTGGTGTTGGTAATGTTGGTTAAAGAAATATTAACGTGGATGGTGATACCTCAAGGACTTGGGCTTGACAGCTTTAAGATAAAACCCCGAAATGTCACACCAACACCCCTCAGACCACTTCTGGTACAGATCCCTGAGAAAGAGAGGCGTCCCTGGAGAACCAGGTTAGGGATCCCAATAACAGAGGAAACTGATAATGTGTGGTTAGAGTGGATAAAGTATACAGCCAAGTCTTTAAATAAGTCTGACTGTTTTGTTTGTGCCACAGGGAGATCTGTGGCAAAGGTGCTGCCCTTTCCACTGGGATGGGACACTCCTTCCCTCCTCACCTGCGTGATCCGTTTGTTCCAACACCCTGATGCATGGGGAGAGGAGGAATGCCAAACCCTCAATAAATTATACCCCCCACTCAAATCAAAGGATCGTGTCAGACCTTCCACAGTCTTCCTGCAAAGAAGAAACCATACCGGATGCATACACCGAAACCTTGCAGACACAGAGGGGCGCATAGGGAACCTGACGAGTAAAGTAAGATGTGTTAATTCTACCCGCTTTAGGAATAATTCCCTTTCAATCCCACGAGCTGATCTCTGGTGGTATTGTGGTGGCCTGGAGTTGTATGAGGTATTGCCCTCCAATTGGTCCGGAGCTTGTGGGTTAGTTCAGCTGGCAGTCCCCTTTTCAATTGCATACCATCCAGCAGAGAAGACTGGCCAACCCCGGCAGAAACGATCAGTAACCCCTTTTGATGATCAAATATATATTGACTCCATAGGAGTACCAAGGGGAGTGCCAGATGAGTTCAAAGGAAGAAATCAAATTTCTGCAGGATTTGAATCTACCCTGTTTTGGTGGGTGACCATTAACAAAAATGTAGATTGGATCAATTACGTTTATTATAATCAGCAGAGGTTTATAAACTATACTCGAGATGCTGTAAAAGGATTGGCTGAGCAGCTAGATGCCACCAGCCAAATGGCTTGGGAAAATCGGCGTGTTCTTGATATGATGTTAGCAGAAAAAGGAGGGGTTTGTGTCATGCTAGGTGGACGGTGTTGCACCTTCATCCCTAACAACACTGCCCCAGATGGCACGGTAACAAGGGCTTTGCAGGGTCTCACCACCTTGTCTGAAGAATTAGCCGAGAATTCAGGGATTAACAACCCCGTGACTGACTGGTTGGAGAGATGGTTTGGAAAATGGAAACACCTAGCAGCCTCAATCCTTATTTCGCTTGTAGTGATGATAGGAGTTTTAGTGTTATTTGGTTGTTGCATTATCCCCTGCGCTAGAGGCTTATCCCAGCGGTTAATTGAAACCGCTCTGTCAAAACAGATGCTCTTGCTTTATTGTGCTGATAAAGAAACTCCGTTTTAAATGCTTTAAGACGTGAATAAAGACTTAAAGGAGGGAATTGTTAGAAAAAGGAGACTCCATAACCATTGGCGTCTCAAGTTACGTAAGAGCCCGAGTGGCGGGAAAATATAGGCGGAGCAAAAAGGGAATCATACTGACGCACTCATGACTAACGGCTTGGTAAGCTGATAGTGACTGTTTATTGGATATTAACTTAGTGAGCCGATGTACTAACTGTTTCATTGGTTACTGGTGAGAACAATAGAAGTGATATGATATAAAAGGCTTTTGCACACGTGTCTCGGGGTCCAGACTGCTCTGCACCCGTTTTGCAAAACGTTCAATAAAATAGTGTTGGATCCACTGCTGCCTGCCTGGCATTCTTTTCTTCTAAACCGAAAGCAAGGACTTTTTATCTAACACATGGGCACCAATGGAATATTTTTTATAATTGTAAGTGCCATGTCGGGGGGAGGGGGATTTTGTGGTATCTGTTCCAAATTGTGAGGAGGGGGAGGGTTAACCCTTTCCTCTCCAGCTGCAATCCCTCTTGAAAATCATCCATCTCATGACAATTAAGCTAAGTAAAAATTCTCCCTTTGGCATCAATGGACACTCAAGTCTCTGGGGAATAGATCCAAGGGACAGGGAAATAGATTTGGGGATGGGGTCCTATGGGACCAGGCCTAGCAATGCCCCTATTTAAAACACAGCATGGCAGCAGAAATATACAGAGGTTTTTAAAGACTGTGTGAATAAAAAGGTATTTGTCTGTTGCTAAAAAAAAAACTGCACACACACAGCAAAGGCACAATCTTATGCATGTTTAATCATGCTGGCTGGGGAATGCTGGGAGTTGTAGGCCCTTTTTCTGTTTAAGCATGCATAGGATTATGCCCTAAGGTGTCAGGTGGCCCTCCTTCTGATACTGTGACCCAAAGCCATGAAAGGCATTATAGGTTAAAACCAGTGCTTTCTATTAGGCCCAGAAATGGGCCAGGAGCCAGTGAAACTAATGCCATAGTGTGTGTGTGTGCGTGTGTGTGTCTGTGTGTGTTTGTATATATTCATACTCACACATACATGACTTGATGCAAACTTCCTCAGAAGCAAGTCCCTTTGAGTTAGAATCATAGAACTGTAGGGTTGGAAGAGGCCTATAAGACCATGGAGTCCAACCCCCTGCTCCGTGCAGGACTCCAAGTCAGAGCATCCCTGAGCGATGGCTGTCCAGCCTTGTCTTGAACGCCTCCAGTGTGGGAGAGCCCACCACCTCCCAAGGTAATTGGTTCCATTGTCGTATTGCTCTAACAGTCAGGAAGTTTTTCAGTTCAGTTGGTCTTACTCTCAAGTAAATGTGCCTAGGATTGCAGCTGAAAGAAAGGCAGACCCTGTGATTCAGTTGCATCCAGCACACCAAGGCATTGCTCAGTTTTCCACTGAAAGGATCAGCTGTGGGTAAGTGGTCAAATAGCAACAACAGGACTGTGTGGATCAGAGAAATGCTTTGGTGGATGGGAGTGGGCAGGCAGGTCTTACACTGCCTGTTCTTGAAATATATACATTGCACGGAAAAGGCAAATCTTGAATTTTTTGCATTTAAAAAACTGTTTCTGCCTGGAATGTGGGGGTTGGATCCAGGATCTGCCTTCCATAAGGAGGAAGGAACCTTCCTCAAAAGGAAGGGCTCTGATCGCAGAAGGTCCTACCTGCCCACTTAATGGGGACACACCCACCACAACTCACCCCATTCAGCAGGGTCTCCTCACTCTCTGGGTAGCATTTTCAGAGGGCTGGAGGGATGCTTTGGCAAGGAGGGGTTGGGGAAATCCACTTCTACCAGCACAGTTGATCCAGCATAATAAATCTGGATCCAACCTGCATTAATCCTGTTTTAACTGCAGTGTTGCTTCTGTTTTTATTGATGAAGGTAAGGATGATTCATGGTCTGTTTTGCCACTGCTGAGGTACATTAGATAGGTTCAAATAATCTGTACAGATTGTGGAACAGGTTAGGGCTGATGGGAGTTGTAGTCTAAGGCCTGGTTCACATATAATGCTAATCTATGGTTTATTTAAACCCTAGTTATTGCCCCACCCAGGGTTTGTCTGATAGATGATCAAACAAACCATGATTTGCTTTCTCAGTCCTTGGGTTGTTTGTTTCTCTCCTCTTTGCCTGCTGTCCCTGTATCCCAACTGCCCTTGCAGCACTGCAGTACTGGCATGTAAAGAGGCTGGGGTGTTTTTTACCACTCTTGCCCACTGCCTCTGCAGCCTGGCAAAACAACGCGTGAACAACCCATACTTTTGGATTCATGTGTAATGGCAACCCATGGTTTAAACAACCCACAATTCACAACCCAAGGACAAACCATGGGTTCTCTTCATGGTTGTTCATCAGTAACAACTGATAGTTAACCCATAGTTTTGGGTTTCCATGTAACGATAACCCAAGATTCAGCAAACCATGGTTAATTAAATCATGGGTTGTCATTATGTGTGAACCAGGCCTAAAACAGGGCTGCGCAGAAAGTAGATCTCCAGATATTTTGGACTTAACTCCCAGCATTCCTGACCATTACCCATTGCTGGCAGGGGCTTCTGGGAGTTGAAGTCCAAAACATCTGGAGATCTAACTTCTGCCCACTCCTTGTCTAAAACAACTGAAGGGCACCAGGCTAGGGAAGGCTGTACTAAGAATACAACAAGCCTCAAGGAGTAATCCCATTAATTTAGCTAGTTCTTAGCTTGCTACAGTACAGTAACAAAAAGCATTTTATTTGATCAACTAGCTTATTTTCTGGGTGACTACTGCTTCATTTTCCTCCCCCTGCTCAAGGTTTTTTGGATGTATCCTTGTTACACCAAGTTACTGTCAACTCTGCCTGGTTCAGGAGTCAGGACCGTGTAACAAATGGCCATGAGATTTGTAGCACAACAATTGGACGATCTTACACAGCAATTACAGTTTGAGGGCAGAATGGCACAAGCAGTAAACACAGAAATACAAACATGCTTCTTCTCTCAGCATCCAATTAAGCCTCCAAGAAAATTCCTAAAGACAACTGTCAAGATTCTTGTCCTTCCTGCCGTCTATTTTTCAGTCAACCCAATGAGTCTTGAAATGTGTGATATGTTTTGTCACCTGTTGCAGGTTTTCAAGTGAGACAGGACAGGTGGGAGATTGAAATTACCAACATTGCGAACAAACACAAAAGTTGAAATTTTACTTGAGTTTTGATCTTTCATGGAATTAACAAAAACCTGGCATAATCTTTTGATCTAGACATGTTTGTGTATGTGATTGAGAGCCTCCTCATCTTGCTGACATCTTCTACCAGACCATTCTTGGTACAGCCTGGATGGGGAAGCCTCTTCTCCCTTTGTGGCCTGGCTGACACCAACACCAACCATGGAGGGAATGAAGGGGGTGATGGATAGCAAAATGCGACAGCTGCTGGATAGATGCATAGATTTCTGGAAAATGAACAAGTGGGTGAAATTATGGCAGTGGTTGTGTTCACCTAAAAAATAATCACTAGCATAAACACTTAGGACTGTGATGCCAGTTGATAATACTCTAGGACTGTGTCATTTTTCTAGCTTATGTCATTGGGCAGAATCCAATGGGGTCTGCCAGCGAGTGGCCAGTGCTGCCAATTTCTTTCCGCAAGCAGCACCCACCATTTGCAGAACAGAGATTTAGCGTTTCTGGGGTAAACAAAAATGAGTGGAAATGCTCGCTGCTGGAATCACAGAATATTAGGGTTGGAAGGGGCCTACAAGACCATCGAGTCCAACCCCCTGCTCAATGCAGGAATCCAAGTCAGAGCATCCCTGACAGGTGGCTGTCCAGCCTCATCTTGAATGCCTCCAGTGTGGGAGCCCACCACCTCCCAAGGTAATTGGTTCCATTGTCGTATTGCTCTAACAGTCAGGAAGTTTTTCCTGACGTTCAGCTGGAATCTGGCTTCCTGTAACTTGAGCCCATTATTCCGTGTCCTGCACTCTGGGATGATCGAGAAGAGATCCTGGCCTTCTTCTCTGTGACAACCTTTCAAGTACTTGAAGAGCGCTATCATATCTACCCTCAGTCTTCTCTTCTCAAGGCTAAACATGCCCAGTTCTTTCAGTCTCTCTTCATAGGGCTTTGTTTCCAGTCCCCTGATCAACTTTGTTGCCCTCCTCTGAACCCTCTCCAGCTTGTCTGCATCCTTTTTAAAGTGTGGTGCCCAGAACTGGACAGAGTACTCCAGATGAGGCCTAACCAGTGCTGAGTAGAGGGTAACTAGTACTTCCTGGAACTTGGAAGCTATGCTTCTATTAATGCAGCCCAAAATCGTATTTGCCTTTTTTTGCAGCCACATCACATTGTTGGCTCATATTCATATGTGATCTACAACAATTCCAAGATCCTTCTCGCTTGTAGTGTTGTTGAGCCAGGTATCCCCCATCTTGTAACTGTGCATTTGGTTTCTTTTTCCTAAGTGCAGAACTTGACATTTATCAATATTAAATGTCATTCTGTTGTTTTCTGCCCATCATGCCAGTCTATCCAGATCACTTTGAATTTTGTTTCTGTCTTCCAGGGTATTAGCTATCCAATCCAATTTTGTGTCATCTGCAAATCAGATAAGCATTCCCTGAACCTCCTCCTCCAAGTCATTAAAAAAAATGTTGAAGAGCACTGGGCCCTGCAGTACCCTGCTCGTTACCTCTCTCCAGTTTGAGAAGGTCCCATTGCTAAGCATTCTTTGAGTCTAATTCTGCAGCCAACTGTGGATCCACCAGATCGTTGTTTCATCTAGCCCACTTTGAGCTAGTTTGCTCATCAGGATATCATGGGGCACTTTGTTGAAAGTCTTGCTGAAGTCGAGGTATATGATGTCCACAGCATTCCCACGGTCCACAAAGGAGGTTACTTGATCAAAAAATTAGATCAGATTCATCTGGCAGGATTTGTTCTTGACAAATCCATGTTGGCTTAAAGTAATCACTGCATTGTTTTCAAGGTGCTTCCAGAGTGATTGCGTTATCATCTGCTCCAGAATTTTCCCAGGGATTGATGTCAGACTGACTTGGCTGTAGTTCCCAGGTTCCTCCTTTTTGAAGACAGGGACAACCTTAGCCCTCCTCCAGTCATCTGGCACTTCACCCAATCTCCATGATTGCTCAAAGAGAATAGACAGCAGTTCTGAGAGTTCTTCTGCCAGTTCCTTCATTACTCTAGGGTGCAATTCATCTGGCCCTGGAGATTTGAACTCATTCAGAGTAATTAGGTGTTCCTTGACCATATGCCTATTGATCTCAAGCTGCAATCCTGCCCCTTCAGCCTGTACTTCTCCTTTGCCAGGGGGGCCATAGACCCTCTTTTGGGAGAAGATTGAGCCAAATTAGGAATTTGTAGGCACTTCTGCCTTTTCTTTATCATCTGTTATCATTTTGCCATCCTTATTTAATTGCTGAACCACCATTTCTTTCCTCTGACTTTTACTGTGCACGTAGCTGAAGAAAGCTTTTTTGTTGCTTTTAGCATCCCTCACTAACCTCAGCTCCTTGTCCGCTTTAGCCTTCCTGACGCCATCCCTGCAATTCTATGCTAACTGCCTGTACTCTTCCGTTGTCGCTTGGCCTTCTCTCCACCTCCTATGTGTACTTTTTTGTTTTCAGGTCATCTCTAAGCTTTTGTGAAGCCACATTGGCTTCTTCTGTTGTCTTCCACCTTTTCTTCTTGTTGGAATTGTTTGTAACTGTGCTTTTAGAATTTCCTTTTTTAAAAACTCCTACCCATCTTAGACTCCTTTTCTCATTAGAGTCACTTGCCATGGAACCTTACTTATCATTGTTCTGAGTTTATTAAAATCAGCTTTCCTAAAATCCAGGGTATGCGTTTGGCTACACTCGGCTTTTGCTTCCCTTAGAACCAAGAACTCAAGTACAACATGGTCGCTTTCCCCCAGAGTCCCTGTAACTGCTACTATCCACTAAGTCATCTCTGTTGGTTAGGATCAAGTCAAGGATAGCCAATACTCTAGTTCCTCCCTCTACTTTCTGTAGGAGGAAGTTATCCACCACACAAGTCAGGAATTTCCTGGAGGGGCCATGTTTTGCGGAATTTGTCTCCCAACAAAAATCGGGGAAATTGAATGTGGCAGGCTGGTGGAGCTCACATAAGGGAACTCCTGAATTGCCTCCGGAACCAGTGGGCATTGCTGGCGGAAGGGAATCAGTGGGACTGGCCACTTGCAGAATGGCCCTACTTGCAGATGAGCTGCATTGGATACTGCCCCAAGTCAGGCCTGTGCAATGACAGAGAGTCATGGCTTATACCTGGGGCCTCCAACTTGGTGCCCATGGGCACTGGTGTGCCTGCAAACACCTCTCTTGGCACCCACCAGGCTCCCTTCCCCTCCTGATTTTTATTTCATTTTTAATATATATTTTTAATTAAACTTTTTTTAATTGGGAAGCTAGCAAAGGGAAGTATCAGCCTCCATCTTTCTTTCCAAGAATGTCTCTGGGCTCCACATTTTATTTATATTTGATTTATTACATTTCTATACTGCCCAATAGCTAAAGCTCGCTCAATTTATGAGCCTCAACAGTTTGCTTTGTGTGAAATGAGTGCTGGAGCAGAAAATGTGGGTTCCAAAGGGTGGTTTGTGTTTTGGAGCTCAGACCCTACCTCTGCCTTGTTCATCAATTCTTTGGGCAAGTCTTACCAGTTTGCCTTCTGGGAAATGGGTGTTTTGTGAGCAGCCACACTGACCATAGCAGTCATTTAGTGAATGGGCAAGCTCCATCCATGTCAGCCATTTTGTGAGACTGCCCACAACACTCAACATTCCAAATGTGCCCACTGACCCAGAAAGGTTGGAGATCCCTGGCCTATACATTGATGGATGAACACAGATAGGATGGGAGTTAAGTAATTCCATGTGCCTGGACTTACTCCTGTCCAAGGTAGCACCTTAATCAAAATACTCACATAAAAGAAAAACTCAACATGCTCTTCCAGACATCTGAATTTTAAATAGCCCTTTTCAGTATATCATTCTTTCTGAGAGCCCAGCTGGATGTACTCTCTGCTATTTGAAGTCCATTGTAATAGGCTTCAGAAATAACCCAGTATGCCTTCCCCTTCCGTGTAGGCTGATACACAGTTATTTTCTGCATATTCTTTTTAATGTGATGAAGAATCAAGGGGAGAAATGCAAAGAATAGGCAGAAGTCATGCCCATGTACAGATGGAAACCTTTCCTGCCTCTGATTGTACCAGAACAATTAATGCTTATGATAGCAAGACTTCATGATAATGGACCAAATGATGCTTAGGATTGAACCATCTGACCTTTTGTTCGTGTGAATTTGCCTAAGGACATCTTTTCACATTACAGGGAGGACCATACAACAGATGCACAGCCAACTCAGTTTTGCACTTCCAGGATAACAAGTGAAGGGCAAGTTTGTGCCTCTGCAGGACGATGCTCAAATGCAGGGAGATATGTGTTCTTATTCAAGCAGCCACATGTTGTCATCCCCACCCCTCACCTCCATATGGATGATCAACCAACGGCACAGCATTTGGCAAAGCTCTCTGGGAAGCTTTGCCAGTTAAGGTTGGAGTACACCTGCAGTGCAGAACGTGCACTTTCTCAAATCAGGCTACCTGGTGCCATTTACATGAGCTGGACTACAGCTCCCATCAGCATCAGTCAGCCTGGCTGTTGGCTGGGAATGATGGGGTTGTGGTGGCCTGGCACAACTGAAGGGTGCTGGGATTGCTAAAGGTTGGACTAGAAGATGGCAAAGGATCTCCTAGTTCTTTTTCAAGTACTGACCAGTGGTGTAGTGGAGGGTCAACATAGGGGAGCGCAACTCCAGTACCCTTTTCGGCACAAGACTGCTGGTGTCATCTGCTGGAGCGTCAGACCCTCCTTGCTCTGACAAGTGAATGAGGTGCTAATGAGGCTTTCAGGTTTTACTCTTGTTTGCAACAGATTGGCATAGAAGAAGATGGGGAATGAGGAAAACAAAATCAAGCAGAGCCTGGATACAGCTTTCCTTTCCTTCCCTTTGATGAGGTTCCTACTTCGTATTAGCAGTTTAAATGGTAACACGTCTTTGCAAGATTGTTTGCATTTCTAATTAAAAGCTAAAGGCTGCATTCAGATGGCTGTACAAGTCATGATGAGCTCCTGCAGTTCAAAATTTATCACTGTACCACTGCTGCTGGTAAAACGTGCTGGGGAAAATTAGAGACTAACAGTGCAATCCTATACATTGCACTCAGAATGAAACTGCCATTGAATTCAATGGGGCTTGCTCCAGGTAAGGGGGTATAGGATTGCAGCTTAAGAATATTTTCTACAGGAGATGCAGAGATCACAGTTGTCATTTCATGTATCTCCATAATGACATCATAAAGATGCCCATGATAAATGTTAAGGAGGGGACTTTTTACAACCACTCACATACGTTCAGTGAACACACGAGGGGGAAGTGGGATTATATGCCCTGGCTATGTGTTTGGTATTGGGGCCCCTTCTCCCCACCCCTTTTAAAATGTTATTAATTTTCTAAATACAAAGACAAGAGAGAAAGAAAGAAAGGAATTTAAATCTAGCTATTGACAGAGACATGTAAGATTTTTTCCTTTACTTTACAGACAAAAATATAGGTGGAAACCACTGGCTCCTCAGAGGTTTTCTTTATGGTTCTTCATAGTAACATATTACATTTAGCTTCTTTTCTATAATCTGAGGGAAGACTTTGACAAATGTTGCTGCGTATGTCCCTAATTTGTATATGAAATCAAATCATGCTTATTTTGACTTTGGCTTTAGGTAATTTCAGTTGGTACGTCTATTTTTCTGCTGTGGCTATTTGCCACAGCTCCTTGTGCTGAGGCTTCAGTGTTAGAGGTTCTGCAGCGTTCCAACTTATAGCTATCACCCTGCGGGCTGCCATCAGCATGAATATGATGAATTCTGTAGTTGTCATTTTTGCATTTTGCTCTTCCCATGTTAATTGAGCCCTTAGGACCTCTTTCTGAGTAATGCTGAACATGTGCCCAGCATGGGGTGTGGCCAACAGGCACCACCAGCACTGAGGGCCGTGTCCAGAGGGCATGATTCTGCTTCCCCCCTCATATGTCCATTGAGCATGCAAGAAGAATTAATGTGAAGAAGACCCCTATAGTGCACTATTTTCCTATTTCTATTTCCTACCGCCCATCGTTGACATTCGGAAAGGCCACCGCTTTGCTTTCAGTAATTGCACTAATGTTCTCAATGGAACTTTTTAAAAACAGCCTATTCTTAGGCTCATTTTAGTGCATGGTGGCCATATAAAAAGCCTACCGGAGTTGGCTCCCAGCTGCTCCAGCCCGTGGAGAGCGAGTTGTGGGCGCTAACGAGTGCATGCTTTTAAGTACAAATTGGAAAAGCATTTTCATCCCGCCCTCCTCCCTCCCGCAACAAGACTCTTCCTGGGGAAAAAATATCTGTCCTTGGTATGATGAAGGGGAAATGATTACAAAGGACTGAAATCAACAGCTGAGAAGAACCGCATTTTTACAGCTAAATTCTTTACAGAAAAAGAGGAGAGAATGTGGTGCAAATCATGACTTCCCTGTGCAGTGCAGCAGTTAATTATTCCATTTCACATCCAGATTGGTACACCTGGAGATTGTTATTTTCCTTTCTTTTGTCCAATCAGGAAAAAAAAAAAAACCTTTCTGGAGACCATTTTGTTGATGACAGATTACGTTGCTTTTCTCTGATACTGGTGGTGTAAATTCCATGTTGTATACTAAAGTGACAACTAAATTGCCAAGGCAACAGTTGTAGAAAGGTACCTGCTTTACCTTTAGCGAAAAGTTTAAATTCATCCTTGGCTTTACCGAGTTATGCCTGCAACTTCAAGCAAGTTGTCAAGCAAGATAAAAATGTTAAAATCTCTGGTGTGTGTTTTAATTATTACTGTTTTAGAATCCTGGAAAACAAAAACAGAAAATGCTTCCTAGGGGCAGAACTACTCATCAAAACACTTCAGCTTTTTCTTCATGGGGCGCTGATACAGGAAGATGTGGTCTCTGAAGATACTGGTTCCCAGAGGTCTTTCAAGATCAAAACCAGCACCTTGAATTCATATCAGCACCATACTGGTCACCAGTGCAGATGCAATAACACAGGCTGGATAAGGTAATCCCTCCCAAGATTCATAACGGAGGTGGGCAACTTCATCCTAGCTGAATCTTCTTCTCTCTAGCCTGCTCTTATCCTGTATCAGTCTTCACACCTCTCTGTAGAGCTCCTCTGCCCAAACCATTCACTTCTCCTGTTTCTCGGGCCGTGCAACATCCCTCGCCGAATCCCTACAATGGCTTCCCTTACTTTTAAAACATCATTGTCCCACCCATCTTTCTCTCCTTATTGCCCTGCCTTCCCCAACTTGGAGCCCTCCAGATGTGCTGGACTACAACTCCCAGCATCTCCCAGCCAGCCATCTAGAGGGCACCAGGTTGGGGAAGGGTGATCTAAACTACCACCTTCAGTTGTACAGCACAGTAAAAAGGGTCTGGAGCAGGCAGCACTTCGGCTTTTCTGCGACATCTAGTTCCATCAATCCAGCAAAGGCTCAGGCCTTTATGACATGCAGACCATACTTGAACAACAGCATGAAGCATACCTGTAAGATAATGACCTGGTTCACGCAACACAACAACTCAGAGTATGGGCTGAGTATAGGCTGTCGCTGAATCGTGGGTTATCACTGAATCATGGGTTGCTGTGTTGTGTGAACCCAGGTGTGCTAACAAACCATGGTTTGTTAACCATACACAACCCAGAGTTCATAACCTAACAACAAACCATGGGTTCTCTTGGTGGGTTGTTCATAGTTAACAAACCATGGTTTGTTAGCATGGCTGGGTTCACACAACGCAGCAACCCATGATCCAATAACAACCCATGCTTAACCTGTACCCTGGGTGGTTGTGTTGTGTGAACCCAGCCAATAGCTATCTATCTATAGGCACAGTCAACAATTAGGGCTGGCTCTACCATTAAGCTGAGTGAGGCAGCTGCGTCAGGCAGTGGATGCTGGGCAGCGACAGTGAAGTGTTCGAGGACAGAGCTGCATGTGCCATGTGGCCTGTCTTGTTCCCCTTAAGTTGGTTTATCACCAGTGTTGAAGTAAGATTCAACTTCCACTCTGTTCAGCTTCAGTATGTGCAGTTGGGGGGGGTGGGGATGGGGAACATCATCTTATTCATCTCCTCAGGCAACCAGCCCTGATAAGATATATCCCCTAATCATGGATGCTGCTCACAAGTTCTACATGTCTAGCATCCTAATGCTTTCTTTCTCTCACCTAAAACTCAGCCGTGCTGTTGAAATCAAAGGGAACTGACTATCTTCACCACATTGGACAATTTGGGTCATCCTGTGAGATTTATTTAGCGCTTATTGTCATGTTTTAATAGGTGTGGATGCATGGCTTTATTTATCGTATAGAGCCCATAGCTCAGATGGCACTCAAAGATTTGTCTACACATGTATGAAAGGCCAGTTTTTCCCACTGAAGTGACTGAAGTGGTACTATTTTCTTCTGTTTAAGTAGCTCTAGTTTTCACTGCAGAAGTATAAAATAAATAGTAAAGAGATACCATGTGTTATATATTCTAGTTACCGTCATTATATATAAATCTACAGAACAATTTTCCAGTAGATTCATATAATTACTGCATCAGACAATATTCTCAAAAAAACTAACATAATTTTGCAATTATGGTGAAAAACTGGATTATTATTTTTTTTGGTCTCACCATATAATTATGTATGGTTATACTTATGTATATATTTTCGCACAAAAAAGCTAACTGAAATTACTGTTTGTAAGGTTCCTTTTTAAAACAAGGAATGACCTCTTCTTGAATCTACGTGACAGTTTCTGAACACTTAAAAGAAATGGAAGATGAGGTAAATAAACTTTTGGAAAAAGCTCATTTTTAAAAAGTGACTGAACAAGAGAAGTGAATTCTATCTATCTCAGTGGGACACAACTGATCAGTCATCTCAGTCTGAAACGTTAATCCACATGGCCTTGAAAAGCACTGCTGGCCATTCAACTTTGTGGGTTTAACAAAAATGGTGAGTAGGAGAGGTGAGGCTTTGAAAGGTTGCAGTGGTTGAACTGACACAGAGAGGGGTCACAGCTTAGTGGTAGAGCTCATGCTTTGCATGCAGAAGGTTCTAGGTTCAGTCCTCAGCATCTCCAAGTAGGGCATGGAAAACCCCTGCCTGAAACCTGGAGAGCTGTTGCCAGTTAGTGTCAACAATACTGGGCTAGATGGACCCATGGTCTGTCTCAGTATACTTCCTATGGGATGCTAGGCCTCCTGTAGGGTTGTGTATGTACAGGTGTGCGTATGCTACCAAACCACCTGGTCTAAATTTCCCCACTGTCTAGTGATTTATTTCCAGTCACAAGACTTAGGGTGAATCCAGATGAGGCTTTAATCACGCCATCAACCTGCCTCATTCATAAAATGTTATGCGGAGGTCCCAACATTGTCATCTTACTTTCATAGCAGTCCCTTGTTTTCCTGGTGTGTTTTCTGTCTTTGTTCTTACCATGGAAAATCCGTTAAGAAAAAAAGATGGACTGGCTGCATAACTTTTGTGAATGGCAACTGTTAAGGTAATTATCACTGTCGGTGATTTTTGTTAGGGATGAATGAGAATTTGGTTTCACTTCACTAAACATTCAAAGTTGCCCCACTCGTAATCCCAAATGTGAATAGGAGTGTATTTTTTTGAAAAAAGTTTGCAAATTCCCAGAAGTGCCATCATGTTAGAAAAATACATATTTTGAAAAATGTCCACTTTAAAATGCACGTTTAAATCACCAACGACACACATTTTTGCACTATACACAGTGGCAGGAAACACCCCCCCAAATGCACACTTCTCCCATTCAGAATGCATACTTTTCTTAACTGAACAAAAATAGAAAGAGGTCGCAAATGAGAACAGAAGTAAGACGAACTGAGCAATTAAGTGGAGTTCAGATAACATTGCTGGTTCACCCATCCCTACTGTTTGCATTTCAATTTCCTTTGGCTATGCAGTTTACATCTCCCCACCCCCACCCCCACCCGCATGTGTATACAGATCTGCAAATTTAAGGTTAACACTTCATGCATCTGATGAAGTGGACAGTCTCCATGAAAGCTTACACCAGAATAAATTTGTTAGTCTGCAAGGTGCCACAAGACTCTTTGTAGTTTATACGTTGCATGAAATAATACTTCTGCTTGTCCATTCTGACCCCGCTGGTGATCAATTTCATTGGATAAATGAAGTTCTGGTGTTCTGCAACTGGAAAGAATTACCTTGATCTACTTCCTCCATACTATTCATTCATTTATTTTTGCATTTATACCCCGCCTTTTTTCCTCTTGCAAGGAACCCAAGGCGGCTTATCCTCACTACAACAACCATGTGAGGTGGGTTGGGCTGAGAGTCTGTGACTGGCCCAAAGTCACCCAGTCCATGGCTGAGTGGGGACTAGAACATGGCCCTCCCGGCTCCCAGTCCAACACTCTCACCACTACACCATGCTGGCTGTTATAATTTTATAAACTTCTCTCATGTCTTCCCCTAGTTTTATCTTTTTTTCTTAAACTAAAGAGCCCTACATATTCTCATCCTTCCTTGAAGGAAAGATAGAACAACATCTTCCCTCCTCCTGACCATTTAAGTTGCTCTTTTCTGTAGCATTTGCAGACCTTAATGAGTTGGGGTAATCAAAACTGTGCGCATTATTCCAGAATGCAGCTTAACCATAAAGTCATTATGATACGGCCCATTTGATTTTCAGTCCTCCTTTCCCTAATAATTCCCGACATGTAGCCCTTTTTCATTGCAGCTGCACAGCAAATTGGCATTTTCAGTGATCCCAAGATCTCTTTGCAAAATATAGTCATAGCTCTGAGGGACCCCTCCCTCAGAACATGCGAGCTGTTCGCTCACAGGTCTCAATGGCCACGATTTACATAACCTAAAAGGCCCGAAAAGGGTCAGTGCACAAAATGTACTGTAGTTGAGATCAAGAAGCCCGCCACTTTGCACATTAGATATCCAGGGAATTCCCACAAGTAAAAATGACAGCTCAAGGTAACATGTGAATCAGTTTCAAAGCAACAAAATTCCTGCCCATTTATCATAGTTGATGCAACTGAAATTGGAAAAAGATTCAAAAGCATCCATCCCTTCTCCCTTGCTGCCCCGTATGGTTGCAAAATGCCTCATGTAACACCTCAGTAATGCCATCCCTCTTAGTTCCTTCGATCCCTCCTCCAGCCACCTTTTCCATGAAGCCTTTGGTACAATTCCCTAGTTCCCATGCTCTTCTGCAGAGATGTGGAACCTCCAGCTCGTGGGCCTAATCTGGCCCATGGAGCTTCCTTGGATTCCTCCAAGGAATCTCCACCCCCTGGAGAAAGACCCCCTGTCGGAATCCCTGCTGTTATATCTGATAACTGTGGGGATTCCCCTGCATACAGTTCCTAACAGGAGGGATGTGGGTGGCAGTAGACTCAGCCAGCACTGGGAGGAGTGGCTGCTTCTGCCCAGCAGCAGCGAAGTCCTTTGCTGTTGCGCACGGCCCCTTGGGGGGACAGCACACACTGCATGACGACAGGGACTCAGCCAGCACTGGAAGGCACAGTGCCGTCTGAGTCTCTTTCTCTGTGCTGAGAGAGCACAGAGAAAGGCAAAATGGGCAGGCGTGTCACCCACGTATGTCATCCGGCCTGCAGAGGACCCAGTGGAGGGCAATTCAACCCCTCATCCAGAAATGGTTCTGGACCTCTGCTCTACTGTAGCAAAGCATGAAAGTAAGCCTAAGGGATGGGAGACTTGAGGCCCTCCAGATATTGTTGGACTACAACTCCCATCATCCCTGATCATTGGCTGTTCTGATTGGGGCTGATGGAAATTAGAGACCAATAATTTTGGGAAGGCCACAGGTTCTTGACCTAAGTACATGCATCTGACAGCAAAATCCTATACATGTCTACCCAGAAATAAGTCCCATTGAGTTCAATGGAGCACACTCCCAGGGAAGTGGCTACAGGATTGCAGCCTGAGATAACTGCACATTATTCCCTCCCCTTCCTCTGTTGTTTCTCTGTGTCGAATTTTAGACTGTAAGTACCTCAGGGCAGGGACCTTTCCTCTTATACTCTATAAAGCACTATGCATACTGATGGTGTTATACAAACAAGTAATGATAACAACAGCATGTTCTTCCTTTGAATGGCGGTGGCAATGCTAGGATCAGATTTTTCTAATTTTAATATCTATATGTTATCTAGGTATCTGAAAATCTTCTTTCAGACCTCTGCTTATGTTTGCTTCCCGAAAGCCTCTGCTTTCCTCCTTCATTTTCAGTATGCATAAAGAAAGACACATTTTGATATGGCCTCCTCTATATACAGCAGACCAGATGGATCAAAACGAATAAAGGTGGCGGGGTGGGGGCAAAGGTAAATCCATCTGGGAAGGAAAATAAATTAGTGTTTATAAGGCAGCCACATTACCAAACCAAAAACAAACCACAAAAAGTCAGTGACATTCTTGAGTGTGTGTAGGCGCATAATCAAGGTAATGATGATAACTTTCTACAGGCTTTCTGCAATCACAATCTGAAATGTGAAGGGCTTTTAGAAGGAGGATTGGACCACTTGTTCTTCAAGATTCTGCTCTTTGGCAATGCATACAGAATACAGAAGGGAATGCTAAATGAACTCGTGCTTATTTCAGTTCTCAAATGCAACTGTTTAAAAATAACTGCTTTTCCACATCTCAATCTTCAACCCTTTTCCAGGATCAAAATATACAAGGATATTTATGTTTACATTTTCTATACTCTTTTCTATGGTTACCAAGCGCCTAAAGAGATGTACAACCATTTTTGAAAAAAAACCCACACATCATAATTATATAAGTTGAAATGCAGAGTTAAATGAAATCTTGAGGTTTTGTGTTGAATGAAGTTATAATAATATCTCAGTCCATTTGACAGGGATATTACATGTTTTATGTCGCTCAGTCACAAGACGTTTAATAAATGTAAGAATTTGTTGACTCCATATTAGAAGTTGTCCCATCTTCCCTTCAAGGAAATATTGCAGTACTTTGGGCTTTTTAGTCTGCAATCAGTTTACGCACAGTTTCCAGGGCGTAAACCCCATTTAATTCAATGGGAATTACTTTTGAGTAGACATGTATAGGATTCCACTGTTAGTTTAGAAAAAAATACAACTAGTGGAAGACATGATAGACGTTTCTAAAATTACAAATGGTATGGAGAAAGTAGATAAGAGATTGTTCCTCCTCTTGCAGAATAGTAAAACTTGGATTACCTGACAAAATTGATCAACAGTAGGCTCAGGATAGACAAATAGCAGTACTATTTCACACAACACATACTGAAGTCATGGAAATTCCCTGTCACAGGTTGTTCTGAAACCACTAGCTTAGATGGCTATGAAAAAAGCATATTTGTTATGTATCCTAGGGCGGGTACTGTGGCTTATTGTTTTGAACTAGGGATGTACAAAAGTCACTTACCTGTTCGCGGATTATGCTGATGCTGGGGGGGAGGCACTCCATCCCTCCCCCCGAAATTCTGGCCGGGGGGGAGGCGCTCCGTCCCTCCCCCCCCCCGAATCCTGGCCAGCCGGCCCCCGCTCCGCAGGGTTTCTGCGGAGCCGCCGGCCGGCTCCGCCAGTGGCCGGACATCCAGCCGCTGGCTAGCAGGGACGCGAATGGTGGCGGCCATAGCCGCCGCTGTTTGCGTCCCTGCAGTCAGCCGTGATAGGCTACGTAAATGTTTATGTAGCGTATCACGGCTGAGTAAAACAAAAACAAAAATAACGCACGTACGCAAATGGCGGCGCCCATGGGCGCCGCCATTTGCGTTCCTTATTTTGGCACATCTTAGTCTACGTAAACATTTACGTAGACTACGGCGAAAATAAGGGGAACACAAATAGTGTAGCGTCTACGCTATTTGCGTTCCCCTTATTTTCGCCGTCTTAGTCTACGTAAATGTTTATGTAGACTAAGACGTGCCAAAATAAGGAACGCAAATGGCGGCGCCCATGGGCGCCGCCATTTGCATACGCGTGTTTTTTGTTTGTTTTTTTACTCAGCCGTGATAGGCTACGTAAACATTTACGTAGCCTATCACGGTGTTTTTTAAAATTTAGCTGTGATAGGCTACATAAATCTTTACGTAGCCTATCACTTTTTTTTTTTTTTAAACTTGGAAATGGCGGCGGCGGCAGCCGGTTGGAAGACCAGCCGCCGCCGCTGCCGCCGAACCACCGCCGGAGCCACTGCCGGAGCCACCGCCGCCAGGAAGATTTGCCAAAGGTAAGTCCCGTCCGGGGGGGTGGGGGGCAGACCGTTCAGGGGGCAGACGATTTCGGGGGGCCAAATGTGCTGGCATTCGGCCTCCCCGAGATGTGTGGCAAAATTCTCTGACATCCCTATTTTGAACCTTGGCAGGTCCTTTAGAGTTGGGGGTAGCAACAGTGGGTGGAGCTTCTGCTAAGTATTTTACTTCTGTGTGTGATAAATAAAGAACAGTTGTGTTTGAGGCCTCCTGATCCATACAGTCATTACCTATACAACATTTGTTGGCAACAAGGATGGGATCCGAGAGCTGTACAGGCAGCAAGGACTGTGAACCCAGTGAGTACAGCTATCTAGTAAGCAGTCAGCTAGGCCCACTTAAGAACCTGAGCAACTCCGCGAGGGTTGGAGCAGGTGGGTGGCTGGGTGAGGAATCAAAATAAAAATGGCTGCTCTTGGACATATAGAATCATAGAATAGTAGGGTTGGAAGGGGCCTACAAGGTCATTGAGTCCAACCCCCTGCTCAATGCCGGAATCCAAGTCAGAGCATCCCTGAGCGATGGCTGTCCAGCTTCATCTTGAACAACACCAGTGTGGGAGAGCCCCCTACCTCCCTAGGTAATTGGTTCCATTGTCGTATTGCTCTAACAGTCAGGACATTTTTCCTGATGTTCAGCCGGAATCTGGCTTCCTGTAACTTGAGCCCATTATTCCGTGTCCTGCACTCTGGGATGATCAAAGAGTCTGATGTGAGTCAACCTGCTTCCTGGGATTCTTATGCAGAACTGCTTTCATTTTATCTTGAAACAAATAAGATAGCTAATCCTGAACAAAAGTGAGCTGTGCTTTTAACTGTTTGTGGGCCATAGACATTTGCCACAATAAGATCCCTCACTGCTCCAGCCTCATGTAAAACTAAGATATTTGATGAACTTTTAGGATTACTGATGATACATTTCTCACCAAATCCTTCAGTTACTGTGCAGAGATTTAAATTTCACAAATGAATGCAGCAACCTGGAGAGGGCATTGCTGCTTATATTTCAGAACTGCATCATCTTTCTCAACACTGCAACTTTGGGGATTTTCTGGAGAATATATTGAGGGATCACCTTGTCTGTGGGGTTTATGATGAAGCACTACAATGACACCTCCTGTCCAAGCCAAACTTGGCATTTGCAATGGCCCAGGAAAAGGCATTACCCAGTGAGACTGCATCACTATATGTCACAGAACTCAAGAGAGATGCAGAGGATGTACATGCAATCCAGAGCAAGCAGGCTGAGAATTCTGGGCAGCAAGGTCAACAAAACAGAGGAAATGCACCCTCCATAAAATCTGTAGATAGCCCTAGCTTATCTATTCCTGCTCAGCCTGTGGGGGGGCCACATCAGCACTCTGTGGAGATTCAAGGATGCTGAGTGCAATTTTTGCAAGAAGAAAGGCCATCTTGAGCTCGTTTGCCAATCTAAATCTGTCGGCACAAGGCCAAGGAACTATAACAAAGAGTCACTCCACCTAGCTTCCCTTGAGGTTGATTGTCCACGGGGTGATGAAACTCAACAGCTATATCACATTCAGGAGGTCTGTGGCAAGGAACCTTATGATTCTGTGTTGTATGCAACTGGATTAATCAATGGCCAGAAGTACAAAATAGAAGTGGATTCAGGGTCAGGGGTATCCATAATTAACACGGACACCTTCAGGTGCATATTTTCTGGCACCCTTGCTCCAAGGTTGTCAAGTCCATCATGCATTCTGCATGATTACAATGCAAAGAAGGTCGATATCATTGGGTGCTGCACTGTGCATGTACAGAATGGCCCCTTCCAAGGGAAGCTTCCACATATAATTGTGGAGGGGCAGCAAAAAAAAAAACCTCTTGGGGAAGAAACTGGTTCTCATCAATAGCGATCAGTATTCAAGGAATTCACGCCCTTACTACAGGTCAGCTTGTAGCAATTGTTAATACATCTCTAAGGGTATTTTCTGAAGAATGGGGATAATACAAAGGGAAGCGAGTGTCATTCCATCTGCACCCATCCATTGCACCAATCTGCATGAGAGCCAGGAATGTGCCTTTTGCATTGTGGGGGAAAACTGAAGAAGGGCCTGAGCATCTCATCAAACAACGTGTGCTAGAACCAGTTACACAGACCCAGTGGGCTATGCCCATTGTGTCAATATTAAAACCTAATGAGAAGGTGAGACTGTGTGGGGATTACAAGTGCACTGTGAATAAGGCACTGAAGCAGTATCCATACCCAGTGCCTGCTGTCAATCAACTCCTCACTGTTCTTGGTGGAGGGAAGGACTTTGCAAAACTGGATCTGGCCCAAGCATATCAACAGTTGGTTGTTGATGATGCTACAGCAGGTGCCCAAACAATAATCGCTCATCGAGGGGCATTCCGAGTAAAGCGTCTGCAGTTCGGAATTTTTGTGGCATCTGGACTGTTCCAACAATTCATGGAAGCCCTACTTTCTGGAATTCCAGGCATTGTGCTATATTTTGATGATGTCCTGCTCATGGGATCAATGGAAGAAGAACTTGCTGAACGACTTCAAGAAGTCCTACAATGTTTTGACACATCCGGCATTCATGTAAAAAAAGAGAAATGTGAAACTGGAACCTCCAGTGTAACATTTGGGGGCTGTCTTATTGATGCTTCTGGCATTCTTCCCACTGACAAAAAGACACGTGCACGTCATGATGCACCTGCTCCAAAAACAAAGCAGGAACTTCAAGCCTTCTTGGGACTTCTCAGTTTCTACCCTGTGTTTCTTCCACCAAAGGCTACCATTGCTGAGCCACTGCAACTCTCGCTGGGAAAAGGAGTTTCATGGAAATGGACCAGCCAGCATGAGGATGCTTTCCAGAATGTCAAACACTTGTTGAGTTCAAATTCTGTGCTTGTACATTATGATGAAAAGAAGCCACTCATTCTTACTACTGATGCTTCTTCTTACGGGGCTGGTGCTGTGCTAAGCCACAAATTCCCAGATGGTACAGAGGCACCAATAGCTTATTATTCAAGGACTATGTCATCCACTGAAAGGAACTTGGCAAAATTTGACAGAGAAGCCCTGGCTATTATTGCAGGAGTCAAAAAGTTCCACAACTATCTCTATGGCCATGCTTTTGAAATACCTACAGACCACAAGCCTCTTTTAGGAATCTTTGCTCCTGGTAAGCCCACTCCCTGCATACTATCACCTCACATGCAGCGCTGGAGCATTCTGCTCCATGCTTATGATTATACACTTGTCTACAAACCAGGAAAGGCAATAGCTAATGCCGATGGATTGAGTCGGGTACCACTTCAAATTCCAGATTTTGTTGTAGCTCCTCCACTGGAAGTCTTGATGCTAGAAGCCCTTCCTGCCCCACCTCTTCAGGCTGATCAAATTGCTAGGCTGACTGCTCGAGATCCTGTACTGGCTCATGTTTTAAACTGGGCAGGGAGGGGATGGCCAGATGAGGAACTGCCAGAAGAATTTAAGCCACTCAAATGCCATCAGCATGAGATGTCTGGATGTCTGCCCTGGGGAAACTGTGTTGTTATCCAGATAAGGGTTGTCAAACCATCTTGACCGCATCTTGATTTGGAGTTGTTTGCTATGACACCCAGCTCTACCTCTCTTTCTCATCAAAACCAGGTGAGGCAGTGGCTGTTCTGAATCAGTGCCTGGGCATGGTAATGGACTGGATGAGGGCCAATAAACTGAAACTCAATCCAGACAAGACGGAGGTACTGTTAGTGGGTGATTCGTCTGCCCGGCTAGGTGATATTCAACCTGCTCTGGAGGGGGTTGCACTCCCCCTAAAGGATCAGGTTTGTAGTCTGGGGGTGCTCTTGGATCCAGAACTGTCACTTGAGGCACAGGTGAACTCAGTGGCACGGAGCACTTTTTATCAGCCTAGGCTGGTACACCAACTACGCCCTTATCTGGACAGAGATAGCCTAGCTACAGTTATCCATGCTCTGATAACTTCTCGTCTGGATTACTGCAATGTGTTATACGTGGGGCTGCCTTTGAAAATGGTCCGGAAACTTCAGCTGGTCCAAAATAGGGCAGCAAGATTGCTAACAGGGACTGGCCTGCGAGCTCATATTATGCCAGTACTTTTCCAGCTGCACTGGCTGCCAGTCCATTTCCGGGCCCGATTGAAAGTGCTGGTGTTAACATTCAAAGCCCTTAACGGCTTGGGGCCAGGTTACCTGAAGGATTGCCTCCTCCCATATGTGCCTGCCCGGACCTTAAGATCATCATCAGCGGCCCTTCTCCGTGAGCCCCTGCCAAGGAAGTGAGGCGGGTGGCTACTAGGAGGAGGGCTTTTTCTGCTGTGGCACCCCGGCTCTGGAATGAGTTCCCTAGTGAGGTTCGCCTGGCACCTACATTGTATTCCTTTCGGCGCCAGGTGAAGACCTTTTTATTTTCCCAGGCATTTTAGCATTTTAGCTTTCTAAATTTTTATCTTTGCTGTTTTAAATCTGTATTTTAAACTCCTGCACTGCTGCTAGGTTTTATTGTGGTTGTATTGTTATATTGTGGTTTTAATGTTCTATATATTTTAAATTGTTTTATTGTGTGTGGTTTGGTTTTAATTTTTGTGAACCACCCAGAGAGCTTCGGCTATTGGGCGGTATAGAAATGAAATAAATAAATAAATAAATAAATAAAATGAAAAACAACTGTCTGTTGTAGGTATTTTGATTTGAAAATTATCCCTAAAATCCTCTAATGATTTCCCATGGCCATTCAGAATGAACCAATGCATTTCAGTGGCCATTCAGTGTCCTTTTTTAGTATGTCCCGGCCTTGGGTACTATCTGCCTTGATTTGGGGAGTGCCATTTACTACTGCACCTCAAGAACAAACTCACTTAGTTTCAATTTTCTCCAGGCAGCCTTTTCAGACTGGACAAACACATGGGTAGGAGGCTCCCAAGCTGAAAATCCAGCTTTGGCAGAGTTAATTTCTGTTTGAAGATATTACAAAACACTATTTCTGTCTTCAGTATCATTTATTTCACAAGTAAACTGCCCCTGGAACTCTCTTGAAAATATCAATCAGTTTTTAAGAAAATATGGCAGGAATCAGAGTGTGAAGAGGCTCGTGTACAATAACACCGCCTTTCATGGCCAATGTGAATTCCTTAAACCAAGTGAAATAGAGAAAGCTAAGATTGCAGCCATGCCTGTGAAGCAGACAAGCTGTTCTTTAAATTATTGTTCAGATGAATCTTTCAATTCATCTTACTCAAAAGGAACATTTTCCTAAGTCATCTTTAATTTTCTGTGACTTTACTCAAGTAGCCCTTCCTTCCACATCCTACCGTCAGCCATCATTTATCATCATTGTTCACTGTTGTCTTTGCATGTCTGTATAACCACAGTTCTTAAGTGTTTCTTCAAGGACAAAGAGTTATTTTACCCACACATCCCACTTCCACATACAGTAGTGAGGTTGCTCCAATTTTATCACTGTACAGTTTTCAATTTGTGGAGCAGATTAGGGAATTAGATGAAGGTGAAAAACAAAATGTACTTGTATAGATGCTGAGGCTGGGGGAGTGGGGGATAACATATCTGACATCCCTCTCGGCATAGGCCTCGCATGGCCACACCATGGTGAAAATACAGAGATATACACCTGGCACAGCAGGACAGAGAGTACCATGTGGGTGCTGTAGCCTGGGGGCTGGACGTGTGTTCTGGTAGCACTTTGTACCCAGGCCTGGTGTCCATTTTTGTGACCAGGTGTCCTATTTTACAGAGGACAGTCCTCTATTTGAAGGGCTACCAGAAGACCACCCTCTGTTGAAGACATTCTCAGTCAGAAGGATTGCCCTGTCCAATCCCAGTTTAAAGATAAAGAACCATAAGAACAGCCCATTAACAGCTGGCACTGGACAGCAGAATGAACAGGTAGGGACAAGGGTCACCTGATCAGTCTTCCACAATTTGGTGAGATGTACTGTATTTCTACTTAAATTATAGTAATTATTTCCAAATATCCATCTATAGATATAAACTAGCATATGGATATGTTATGCAAATTACTGTCCTCTTTTTTGGCAATGGGTTTCCTCTTTGGGGGCGATTCGTAAGTGGCCATCCTATTGTATGCACAGAGATCTTTTGACCCAGCCATTTGTATAGAGGCATAGTAGCTGGGTCATGTTCCTTCAGCACAGTCTTAAGCATGTTTAATCAGAATTAAGTCCCATTGATTCCCATTTCTCTATACAGATTTATAGCCTGTCCCATCCCAAGTGCTTGTGGCAGTAAATGTGCCGCTTCTGGGCACAATTCACAGAGCTGGTTATGACCTATAAATGACTTGAGACCAGGCTATTTGAAAGATGACATTCTCCCACATGAGGCTGCTTGGGTTTTAAGATCCTCAGAACAGGAGACGCCCTTCTCTCTGTCCTGTGATCATCAAACACACATTTGGTGAGAACGTGAGAGAGGGACTTCTCGGTGGCTGCTCTGGAACTTCCTGCCAAGGGAGACCAGGCTGACTCCATTTCCATTTTTCTGCTGATAGTCAAATACGTTTTTATTCAGATAGGCTTCTGGAGTTTAAGCTGACTTGCTGCTGAAGGAGATTTTAATCTGTGGGTGCTTTTCTTCCTTCCTTCCTTCCTTCCTTCCTTCCTTCCTTTGTGATTTGTTTTTATTTGATGGATTGTAATGTTTTGATTATAATTTTGTTATTTTATCTGTGTTTTATTTTTAGCTGCCTTGAGCACTATTTTGTAGTGGAAAGGCAGGATACACATTTAATAGATACATAATAAATAGATAATTATTGAGTTCTCTTTCCCCTTATCCAAGGCCAGCAGCATGGGTCAGCATCATTGGGTACCTGCCAAGTACCCATGTCCTGGCAGGGAGCCTATTACTGATCCTCTGGACATGTTCATCTTCCTCCTCCTTGCTGCCATGGCCTGATCATCGTTTCTTAACTCTGGCCTAGATGGACAAATCAAGTTAGAGAGTGGTGATGGGAGCAAGAAGAAGCAGTGCCTTCCACTACTGGCTTGCCCACTGTCTTCCTCTGGACAACAGTGTGGATTGATCCCGACCAGATGAACATTGATGACATCTTACCTTAGGGCCCCTGTAAAGGGATAAAATTGTTCAGCCATTTTGTGTTTGGTTCTTAGTCGTAAAATGATTGCTTTCTTTGTAGAGGCTGTTCATGCTCAGAGGTTCAAAAGGTCAGCCCAGGAAACTGAAACTTAAGCGAGGGGGGAAGTGGTGGAAGGAACTTAGTTACCATGGGAAGTAGAGACCATGGGAAGTAGAGACTGCCCTTCGAACTGGCCAAGAGATTGAGAGGAAAGTTAAAATAGTGTACACAAGTGAAGCTGGCAAGCAGGCAGGAGAGTCTTGGGTAGTGTAACTTAATGGGAATTAATCCCATGGAAATCACTGGGCTTATTTGTGAACAAACATGAGTGGGTTTGTATTTATCCCTGCTCCTCCCAATCCCACGAGGTTCGTGTTCGTTCTCTTTCTCTCTCTCTCTCTTTTGACAATATATGGCCACAACAAAGCCATGTTCATTCAGTCCTGCCAGGGGTTTCCCAGCCTCTTTGTTCTGTCAGAATGGAAGCAAATAAATGACCTTACCCACCTTCACAATGCTACATGTCCTTTCAGGTCATAGTACAACTACAGATTTAAAAAGTTTACAGTTTCTGAGCCCAGCTCAGTTTCCTTTGGGCATCCTCTGAGAGGAAACCCCACCAGGTTTGCCCATTTCCCTGCTTTTCTACTTGTCTTTCCTGCATAGCTTTACAGACTCTTAGATCACAGAGCTCAATCCCATGCATATTTAGAAGCAATCCCCTCCATGTTCGATGGGACTTAATCTCAGGTAAGTATGTATTCGATTGTCACTGTAATTCTGTACTTGGCCTACAAGCCCGATTGCGTGAGATCACAAGGTACTGAATAAGGAACAACTTTAGTCCTGTTGATTTCAATGCATCTACTCTTAAGTATGACTAAATTTGGATCCAACCCAGAATATTCTTTTCGGGCCCATGCTCCATGCCATGTAGAAGAAGAAGACAATGGCGTTGGAGCTGCAATCTGGTACTTAACCTTGTACTTGGCCACTTGGGTGCGTAGCACTTCATGAGGTAGACCTTTTCCCTATTCTCTTTTTATGTGCCTTGACAAAGGCATTGCCAGTTGATGTTCCAGGTGTTCTTACCTACCCATTCAGCATACGGGATATTTGATCTTTTCAGGCCCATGTTCCCTGCCAAGAAGACATGTAGAAGACCCTGGCTGGAGTGGACCCATGCAGCCAATGTACAACTGGAGTAATCACTTGGTGAGTAGCACTCAGTGAGCAATTCCCTATTGTTCCCTCCATGTCCGTGCTTTGACATAGGCATGGTCAGTTGGCAGTGTTGTATACCCACAGTTCCTCTTGCATACTCACTTGACATAGGGCTTGCCTGTTCTTTTCAGGTCCATACTCCACGCCATGGAGAAGAGGACATGTCGAAGCTAAGCAAGAAGACCATGGCTCTTGGGCCACAATTGTCACTACATGAGATAAAATGTCTGTAGTTCTCCACCTCATGACATGCACTCCAATTCTGGATGCGTATCACAAGGTGCAGAACAGCCATTCACAAGCCAGGAAGTTAAGTGACGAGGTCAGGCATTTTTCCTACAGGGCACTATCCAGTGGTGCCATTGTGCCAGCGGGAATGACTGCTAGTGCAATCGGAAGTGAGCACTTGCTACAGCAGCCCCCAAAACTAGTCCAAACCAGTGTTTCCAGGATGGAACAAGTCAGCAAAACTCACAGAAGGGAGATCTGCTGACCTGTCCCATTCCAGAAATGCTGGGTTGAGCTAGTTTCTGGGGTTGTGGGTGCAAGTGCTAGCTTCCTGTTGCACAAGCCGTCATTTCTGCTAGCACAACCTGATGTGCACTGCTGGACTGCCGGCATTGGCTATGGCCCATTTTCCCCTTTGTGTCGGTGTTTTTACAAAGCCATTGCAAGTTGGAGATGTCATATCCCACATCCCCTTTTGTCTACTCGTTTGACAAAGGGACTCCTGTTCTTTTCAGGTCCATGGTCTACTGAAAAGCCAAGCACATGTCAATGAGTACCCTAGATTGACAGAGGAAGGGGACCGTGGTTCTTGGGCTGCAGTGTAATTCATTATTCCAGCTCTAATCTAGATTAAATGAAAACAGTAATGGACATCTTCTAGATATGACAAGAACCACTTTGCATCATTTTCATTGCTATTGTCCTCTGTTGGCATGGTAAGCAATGACAATCATATTGACTTAACAAAAAGCCCATTGGTAAGTAGCTCTGAAGCGGCAAAGCTGTGTCTCAAGGAGGCTTCTGAGTGCAGGTGAGAGTTAACATACTTGAATGCTCTCCCATACTCTTGAATTGTCTTTTCTCCAGTTTCTAGTTTTCTACGTGCCAGAAGTGTGCAGTCTTCTTTTTGCAGATGTGTTTGTTTGGGTATGTCCATTGCATTCCTCAATGGAAATCCATGTCTAAGTTTAAAAGTCTTTCTTTCATTTACATTTTCAGCTGCAAAGAGAGCAATGACAAACATCGTATCTCAACAATAGGTACATTCATAAGTATAATTCAGTTCAACCTGTGTTTGGACAGTCCCATTTCACACTGCAGGTGGAGGCTCGCACACCTAGGGATGTTAGAGAATTCCACCACGGACTCCAATGAGGCCGGATTCTTTAGAATCTGGCCCCCCGGAGTCTGTGGCGGAATGGAGCAATCCCCACCACCACCTCGCGAAATTTCCCTGTGACGGACCCTACCTTTTGTCGTCCGTCCGCTGCCCCGGTCTGCAGCCGCGAATGGCTGCCACAGTCTGCGGCCGCCATTTGCCTCCCTACTTTAGCCGTGATAGGCTATATAAGTATTTACGTAGCCTATCACGGCAAAGAGCAGGGATGCAAATAGCGTCCGCTATGCCATTTGCGTCCCTGCCTTTTGCCATGATAGGCTACGTAAATATATACGTAGCCTATCACGGCTAACGCAGGGATGCAAATGGCGGCCGCAGCCCGGCAGCAGACGGAAGTCCAGCTGCGGGCGGACCCGTCCAGTGGCTCCGCCGGCTCGCCGCAGAGCGGAGCCGGCCAGGGAGGATTCCAGGGGGGAAGGACGGATCGCCTCCCCCCTACCAGCGGATGGCCCCACCTGGAACGGGGTGAGTAATCCGTAAACCCCTACGCACACCTGAATGGACCTTCATACAAAAGTTTTACAAATCTCTCCAAGGAAGGCTAGACTAGAATCCTTATAATTAACTGGAACAGCTCAGAGACTGACTACTTCAATGAGAATTAGGCCTCAGATAGGCCTGACCAAATGAGCTCTCTTTCCATTGGATCCTTGTCAGATCTAACTGTAGGAAAGCCCTCCGCCCACCCCCCACCCCCCACCCCATTTAACCTCACAGCACATGCACAGCCGGTTGCCTGCACTCAAACCAGTGTCAAGGGTAGGCATGGCTGGGCACCTGCCAAGGGCCTACCTCCCAGCAGGGGCCCACTGACAAGAGCCCCCCAAACCTGCTCCTCCTCTTACCATTGCAATCTGCTTGTTCACCTGCCTCTTGCTCAGCCCAGACAACAGAGCTGGTGAGAAAGAGCAGCAAATGCCACTGCCTACTTGCTCCCTGGCTGTCTGCCTGTCGAGGAAGCAAGTGTGAGCAATAATGAAAGCGGAAGAGAAGCAATAGCAGCTGGTGACAATGGCAGTGAGAAGGTAAATTCACTGAGGGAGGGGGCCGATTTAAAGTGTCTTGCCCAAGGCATCCAGATGCCATACATTTCATGACAATCCCTGTTCTATCTACACCTAGTCCGTAGGTAAATACAAACAACTTACCACAGAGTAAACGTGAGGAAGTTCGCTCATTTCTTAAACATGTGCTAAAATACAGCGATACAGTTGGCTGTGGCAGGTTTTGAACTATTTGGTGGTGGTGATGGTGGTTACTCCATCCCTAGTCACAGACTAGTTTGGTTGCTATAGAGTGAAGGCACCAGTTCTGTCTATCCCACAATGTGCTGCTGCCTCGTTTAATCACTACCTCATTTTTATGTTTACAGAAGGAGATGGTTTATTCTGTTTGCTCGCTTAAAAGCTTACTCGTACTGATAATGTTCTTGTGTGTGCATACTGATAATGGTCTTGTGTGTGCATACTGATAATGGTCTTCAAATACTATACAGAAGGTGTTTTAAAGGATTTTCTTTACTCAAGTGGATTTGGCTTTATTTTTATTCATTGGGGGGCGGGGGGCTCCACTGTGCACCACCTCCACAAAATGAAAATAATGAAGGGGAACCCTCACCCCAAAGGTTCAATGTACATAAAACATATTAGCACCAACAATATCAACATGAATTCTTAAAATAGATCTGTCTTTAGAATATTTAATAGTTAGAATATATTTATAATTGCTGATACTTGTGATGAGCTGATCACCTGAAAGCCTCACTCTCTTCTGCATTTCCCAGAAAGCATGAACCTACGAAACAGGAAAAGAGTTTCCAGACCTCATTTGTCCAAATCTGGGACACTATCATTGCACATCATGTACATCTACCTATCTATTTGCTTGTAATCCATATGGCATTTGTTCACACTGCTCTTTTTCTCAGTATAGTGCTCTTTTTTTCCCATCCAAAATATGTCAATGTGTGAAAACAATGTATAAAATAACACTTTCATAGAAATCTTCCTATGGGCGAAACAAGTGAGGGCTCATTTGCCATCCAGTTTCTAAAAGGATTAATCCAAACCCCAACAGCAGAAATGTAATAAGAAATTATTAAATTTATTTATTTATTCTGGAAGAAACAAGTCTAAGAGGGGGATATGACTTAGCTCTAAAAATTAATCAGGGGTGTGTGTGTGTGTGTGTAAGATGAATAGGCACGATGAATTATTTAGGATAAAGATTGCAGTGATGATTAGAACTGCTAAAATTCACTGCTAATACTTTTAGTTTTGAAAAAGTACTATTTCATGTTTTAGGTGTTAAACTTTCTAGAGCAGCAGAACTTCAGCAGTTACAAGGCTTTATGTATTTATTTATAAATAAAGACTTTTATTTATTCTTGGTACGTCATGTGCAGTTCACTGCAGGGAAAGAAAGATGTTATTATGCAGCTATGACTTTCCCCCCTTTCTATCTATAAAGCAGGGGAGGACAACCTGTGCTGCTCTAGATGTTGTTAGACTTCAACTCTCATCAGCCAAAGCCAGCATGGCTAATGGCCAGGGAACATGGGAGTTTTACTCCAACATTTGGAGGGCCAATGTTGCCCTCCCATGCAGTTGAGCAGGGGTGCAATACCTCAGGCCTAGGGGCCAAATCTGGCCCACCTGGAGTCTCAATCTGGCTTTTCAGGGTTCCCAGATGGCCACACACCCTTCCCCTGGCCACACCCCCTTCCCCCACAACCATTTTGTGTTTTCCCAGCTCTTGTGCAGTTTTCCTCCTATTCTAAACCATTGAAATGTTTAGCCTAAGGTTTAGTTACTGGCGGTAAGAACATTACGCTAAAATATGCTGGGCTTTGGCCCTGCTTCCTTTTGCCTTCAGTCCTGCTCACCACTGCAATGTGGCCCCCAAGAACATATCTGAAATGAAATTCAACCCTTGGTCTGAAAGAGATTCAACACTCCTGCCATATAGCATCAGAAATTGATCCAGAAGTCAAAGAGCCCTTCCTGGTAGGTACCCACCTTGAGTGCCATTTTTCTTGGTAGAAAGGTGGGGTACAAATCAAATAAATACCCACAGGATCTCCAAAAGCACAGTGCTATGGCAGGCATGGATCTTCAGGATTTCTGGAAGGATGGAGCATGAAAATGATTCCTAACCCTGGATTTCCACCCCCTCCTTTCCAGGCCAACCTTGTGTGCGTGTGCAATGGGAGCACTGTGAATATGGATCTCCCCTCACTGGATTGTATTTAGGATTTAAGGGGCAGGGAGTGGATTTATGCTCCTATAAGATTTATTTTTTGTTGGCTTCAGAGTCTTACTAGCAGCCACATGCAGTAGACTGGAGCTGATCGACTATAACCGAGTCATATTTTACTCCAATATAATCTGTTCAGAGTTATGAGAAAGCTAGATTACAAAGCACCACACAAAGGCCAGTGACCACGTGCCTTTGAATTGCACTGACATCAACAGGGAACTCCCTCCAGTTCTTTGTGATGCTGGTTTTGTTTGTTGCCTTAACACCTGCTTAACATTATGCTTAAGCATGCATAAGTCTGTGTTGGATTGCAGCCAAAGCCAAGGGCGTTGGAAAGCATCATTGCCAGAGGTACCAGCAGGAGAATAAAAATAAATTTCATTTTTTCCTGCCACTCCTCCAATGAGCTCAGGGTGGTATATGTGGGATCTACTCCATTTTTATATTCTCACAACCAGCCTTTGCCGTCTTAGTGGGGGATAATGATTGGCTCAAGATTATGTAGTGAGTTTCATGGGTTAGCAAGGATTTGAACCCAAGTCTCCCTAATCCAACTCTAACCACTACACCAACCGACTTTAGAGTCAGAAATGCTGAGATAAGATCACTTTAATTTAGGTGACATGAGCAAAATGACAGTGTGTGCATGGGTAGATATAGATTATCAAATCACCTTTGTTCACTCATTGGGATGGAACTAGAGTTACTCATACTTAGAACAGATCCATTGAAGTCAATGTAACTTAAGTTAGTCCCATTGATTTCAATCGGTCTGCTCTAAGTGTGACTAACCCTGGATCCAGCCCATTGTGTTTAATATGATCAATACAAGATTTCATTTGGAAATCAACAGTTGTTCTTCTTTTAGTCTCCCATGGCATTTCTCATCTCTGCGACATTGATACTTCTGTAGTATAAACTCAGCTTTGACAGCCAAACTTTCTGAGCAATCCTCTTTCGCCTGGTGCTGCAACTAGGGATGTCAGAGAATTTCTCCACGAATCTCCGGGAGGCCGAATGCCAATGCATTCGGCCCCCCGAAATTGGTGGAGAAACGGTCTCCCACCCCCCCGCCACCCCCCCAGGATGGGACTTACCTTGTGCGAATGTCCCTGGCGGCGGCAGCTCTCGGTGGCGGTTTGGCGGCAGTGGCTGCGGCGGCCGGTCTTCTGACCGGCTGCCGCCGCCACCATTTCCAAGTAAAAAACAAAACAATAAACATGATAGGCTATGTAAAGATTTACGTAGCCTATCACGGCTAGATTTTCAAAAAACACCGTGATAGGCTACGTAAATGTTTATGTAGCCTATCACAGCTGACTTTGGGGGGGAAAAAAAAGCACGTACGTAAATGGCGGCGCCCATGGGCACCGCCATTTGCGTTCCTTATTTGGGCATGTGTAGTCTACGTGAACGTTTACGTAGACTACGGCAAAAATAAGGGGAACGCTATTTGCGTTGCCCTTATTTTCACCGTAGTCTACGTAAACGTTTACATAGACTACACGTGCCCAAATAAGGAATGCCAATGGCAGCGCCCATGGGCGCCGCCATTTGCGTATGCACTTTTTTTTTTTTCAAAGTCAGCCGTGATAGGCTACATAAACGTTTACGTAGCCTATCACAGCTGACTGCAGGGACGCAAACGGCGGTGGCTACGGCCGCCGCAATTTGCGTCCCGGCAGATGACGAGGTTTTGCGGCCGGAGGGACGGGGCGCCTCCCCCCCGGCCAGAATTTCGGCCGGAGGGACGGGGTGCCTCCCCCCTGGCCAGAATTTCGGGGGGAGGGACGGAGCGCCTCCCCCCCACCACGAAGCAAGCTGCGGGATCAGGTAAGGGACTTTCGTCCATCCCTAGCTGCAACCACCAAATGGCCCCAGTGAAATCAACAATGTGAGTGTTTGACTGCAATTAACATCCTCCTCTTCCAAACAACTAAAGCTGTCAACTGTTAGATGCAGAAAAGTTTAAATGGGAATGAGCTGAGCTCCCTCCAGTTCTTTGTGATGCTGGTTTTGTTTGTTGCCTTAACATCTGACAAGAACATCCAGTGGATGTTGATCTAGTTAGGATTCATCTGTACAAGAAGGTAATTGTGCTTCTCCCTCCGCTGTTAGTGCTAAAATGAAGCTAAGTAGGAGAAACGGCCCAATACAAGGAGAGACATGACCTGGTTTGCATGCAACAACAACTCAAGAGTATGGGTTGTCAGTGAATCATAGGTTGTCGTTCCATGCGAACCCTGCACTATGGTTTAACTATGGGTTGTTAATCACAAACAACCCATAGTTCACAACCCAATAACAGGTCATGGGTTCTTTTTCTGGTTGTTTGTGGTTCACAATGCATAGTTACACCGTAGTTCATGGTTCATACATAATTACAACCCATGATTCAACAACAATCCGTGATTCAGCAGCAACCCATACTCAGCCCATACTCTGGGTTGTCGTTACAGGTGATTCAGGTTACTGTGTGGTGCAGCTTTAGTTTTCCTGTCATGTAGGTAGTACAAATTATGCTGGCCTCAACCAGCCCAAGAGTGGTGGTCAGAAAACAAAAGGGGTAGGGGAAGCACCAAGTTGAAAGCAAAAAGGGCGGCAGACCCTAAAATGGTGTTATGGAAATGTTTATTATGAAGAAAGAAAGAAGTAAAAGCTGGAAATGTTTAACTTCCAAGAATAATTCCTCAGTAACTGTTTCTGAGGAGCAATTGTGTGGCATTAGAATTGAGTCGACTCGAAACAACTAATTGTATTTTCAAATGTTTTTTGCAGTATTGAAATGTACTTCCCTCTTTTGACAATTTTTCAGATGTACCTTAAGAAAGGTTTATTCGTTTTATTTTCCCTTCTATCCTGTCTCTCAGTTGGCTATATTTGGCAACATGATGTTGTCACATAGCTAACAAGATTGGCTATATGGCCTTGTGCAACATCCCATTCAATACATGACCACTGATTTCCTGGAACTGCCTGTTTGAGTGATCCAAGAAACACTGCCCTCACTCTCAACTGACTTTGTTTGCCCTTAGCACCATTAACAGGTAGCCAAACCTGATTGGTTACATAGTACCATGACACCATGCCATTCATCAGTCATCCCTGATTGGCTGCAAACACTCATATGATTGAGCCAGACGTAAAAGCAGCTCAGGCAACACAATTACACAGACATACCAAGAGACAGATATTGCCTCTTTTACTGTAGGGAATTCTAACAGAACAGCCCCTCACCCCTCTGCATGTGAAGATACAATACAAAGAAGCATGTATGTAAAAACCTGTGTGTATTAAGTATAATTACTGTCCCTCAGAAGCAATTTCTCCCTGCCCTCCCCCCTTGGCTATGTGATGTCACCAATAGAAGCTTTTTAAAGAATGAATTGCCAAATTGGACAGATGGGGTGGGGGTAGGGAGTGTCACAGCACAGAGACTTCTTTAAAAAAACTGCAGAGTGAGGGTGCGGCCAAGGAGAAGAGGCCCATGGGCTAGATGGGGGAGGAACTGTGGGCGCACTAACATATCAGCAGACCTGAAACCTTTTCAAGATGAATGTAGGTATTGGGGGAAGAGGAAGGGGAAATCAAGCAGACATGAAATAAAATACATCTGGAAATATTGTAATCAATTGTGAAAAGTACAACTAACAAGATCCTTCTTCATCACCTTCTGAATATTGTTAAAATGTTCGGACAATAGCACATAACAAAGAAAGCATTTTAGCACAAACATATAAATTGATTTAAAAAAAACACAACACTCTCTGTTTAAGGGCTGTCCCAGTTCCTCTCATTTCTTAAGGTATGCAACTTATCCATATTTCTATAAACTGGGTTGGATCCAGATTTGGGCTGGATTACCTACCCTGGCAGAAATGGACTTCCTCATCCCTAATGCATTCCCTAACGTAGCACACTGTTTTAACTGTTTTATTGTTTTAGATTTTAATTGGTATTAGCTTGTTCGTGGTTTAATGTGTTTAATGAATATGAACTTGAGCACACTCTGGGAGAGAGCGGAGGACAGGAAGGCCTGGCGTGCTGTGGTCCGTGAGGTCATGAAGAGTCGGACACGACTTAACGACTGAACAACAACAACAAACTGTTTAAATTATTTATTGTTTTATACTGTTTAAATTGATTTTATCTGTAAGCCACCGTGAGATCTTAATGATATAGGACAAGATACAAATGTAATAAATAAATACACAAATAAATAAATAAATAAATAAATAATCCCCTCCTTCCTATGGGAGCCCCTCCAACCCCCTGAAAATGCCACACAAAGAGTCAGGAACCCCAGCTGAATGGGGTGAGCTGTGGTGTGTGTGTGTGGTGGGGAGAAGAGATCTCCAAAAATTGGGCAGAGGGACCTTCCACGAGTTGAGCTCTTCCTCTGATGGAAGGCAGATCCATGGATCCAAGAGACCCCCAAATAATTTGAGCTACTGTTTGCACACATGTGCGTGCACACACATATTACTCTTTGCCCCATAGAGCCCCTGTCAAGCATGGGCCACAATGTCCAAAGGTACAGAACAGATATGAGTCTAGATAAGTGGGGAAGCCAAAGGCATTAGGCAAAGAGCTAAGGAAAGGAAAGGACTCTGAGAATAGAGGGCCAAGGGGAAAACCTCATCCAAGGCATAGGGATCACAGGAGTTATGTGCTCTTTGACAGGAAAAGGGATGCCTGGGTGATGGAGGCTTGAAGGCTTGGAGTCTGTGCGCCAAGCCAAAAAGGCCAATTGAGCATGTCAGGGATGTGTGTATCTCTGAATGTCATTTATTAACTGGCCAAATCTTTAGCTGCAGGACTTCAATAACATAAAATATCAAAAGCTGTTATATCATCTAAACACCAGAGTAAATTCAATCTTGGCCCAAAGGATAAAGCAAAAGAAAAAAACAAGAAGAGTGAAAATTATAGTGGCATATTTTAGAGGGCTGCTTCTAAGCAGCATCAGCCTGCTGCAATTAAAAATATGAACTGTGGTGTTAAAGGAAATGTGTTCCTTATCTGCATGGGATATTGCTAGTTAGCCTGATTAATTGTTTGTGGCTCTGTCCCCACTTCTCTGATCCTCATGTCGGAACAATTGATTTAAGCCAAGCCACCCAACTAAACAGATTCCTTTTCCATATCTTGCAGAATTTGTGTGCGTAGACTCTCTTCCATTTGTTCTCCACAATTTTGCAGTTGTATTAACTGCTGAAAAGGCTGCACGGACCCTTATAATTTCTGAACAATATTGAAATGCCTTAACATTATACACACTCTTCCTTGCTCTCAACGTGATGTGCAGCATAATCCTGTATATGTCTGCTCAGAAGCAAGTCCCATTGAGTTCAATGTGTATGCATAGCAGGGCAGGGGGAGATGTGGTCTTCCAGATTTTATTGGACTACAACTCCCATCATCCCTGATCATTGGCCATGCTAGCTGGGACTGATGGGAGCTGCAGTCCAGCAATGTCTGAGGGGCCACAGCTTCTCCACCCCTGGTGAAAGGATTTCCGCCTACACCATTAACACATTCCTTCAGTCAGTGCTGCTGTGAGTTCTGCTGAAGGGCAAGACTCCACTGCAGAAGAGGAGTAAGAGGAAGAAGAGGGTGGGAAGAATAAGAATAGCATTCAGACGGAAGGTTCTTGCTGTCCTGGTCTTCAGCCATCCTTCCAGATTTACACTTCCATCAGCACAGTTGATCCAGTGTAAATCTGGATCCAGCTCAAGGTATTTGGAGATGCAAAGCTTGTCAGCATCTGTAAATAGTCTCTTACCATGTTCTTCTTTGAAAATCCAAGCAATAGCAAATCCAAGGGCTATTACAATTACTGGACACAGGTAAAACATGAGACAGCTTTCCTCAGCTTGGTAGCCTCCAGATGTGTTAGACTGTATCTCCCATCATCCCCAGCCAGTGTGCCTGTGCTAGCTTGGGATGATGGGAGCTGTAGTCCAACATAACTGGAGGATGCAAGGTTGAGGAATGTGGACACACAACTATCTTCATGTGCATGTTCCTGAGGGTGGAGTAGAATTCAAGCTGTCTTGAAGGCGTATGGGGACATTTTTCTAGGGATACCACGATTCTTTAACTGCTGCTTCTCATGTTGGGACGGAAGGATGCACCCCAAAGATTTTCTTCATCCCTGCCCAATCTGAAGTTGAAACCGGTCAAGCAAGCAGGAAGGGCAGTTTCAAGAGGCTGCTCCCAGCAACTGTTACATCCCTTATCGCTGGACTGATACTCTGTTCCAGCCGCTCAGCCGCTCTATAATCTATTTGCTCACCTTGTCATGAACACATCCTTTTGGCAATGGCTCAGGCAATGTTTGTGAAACCCCTTGCAGTAATCTGCAGATGAAAAGCCGACTATATAAATGCAAATTTAATGTATTCATGCCTGCCATATTGAAGGTTTGCAGGAAGGCCAGGTAAATTACACCCCCACAGCCAACCTGTCAGCAGGAACAATAAAATGTCACTTGATTGGTTTGGTGTGATTTTTCTTTTGTGAACAGATACTGACCACATTTAATCAAACTGTGTTCCTTTAGGGCAGTAGTGGGAACATCTGGCTCTCCAGATGTTGGTGGATTACAACTTCCATCAGTCCTAGCCAGCATAGCCAATGGCGAGGGATGATAGGTGTTGCACTAGTTTCACTAGTCTTCAATCTTTTCAGATTTGAGAGCAACCTTAATCCCCAAACTACAACATGGAACTTCCTTTACATCTGTTTTTTCTCCTCTCTCTTTAAAAAAACAAACAATATTGTGATTTAAATCTTGTTTTGTGAAGCAACATATAAACCTTCAAAATTAGTAAATGCATTAGTTTTTAAAATATATTCGTCTTTTGTTTACAGGTGAAGGTTTACATATATTTAATTTTAAACCTGTAAACAAAAGAAGTGGTACCATGTTGTATGACCCTCCTTAAGACTTGGTCTACCCATGAATCAGAATGAGGTAGAAAACATCTTGAAGTGATAGAAGGGCCTGTATCATGTCAGAGCATGGGTAGGCGATCACATTTTTGAATGCTCTCTTATTAAAAACAAGAACACCAGTCTGCAAACAGAAAACTAGCATAGCAGGAAATGGGCTGGGAAAGAACCTCTTTCCCTGACATGCTAGTTTCGTTTTGGTTTTTTTTTTAATATGTAGGAAGTACATGGGAGAACAATAAGCTGGAAGAGGAGTAAGCTGGAACATTGGGGAATGTGGCTATGCTAAAACTTTCCCCCTGGTCTGCTCATTTTTTTTATCAGCAGGGAGTGTGTTTTTTTTAACAAGGAGAAACACTCAAAAGTATGACTTCCTTGCAGTCTCGAGTAGTGCAGTCTGGATGTCTGTGCTTCACCACATGTTCAGATAATGTGCAGATGGGGTCTTTCTCTTGCCTTTTCAGAGTTGCAAAATTTACTCCTGAATCACCATTAACCAAGCAATAACTCACCTTTCCAAACTCCTGCATCTTCACGAATTCAAGGTCTACAATTTCCCTCATGTTCCCTGAAGACTGGGATGTGTAACTTAACCCCACACCTTTTATTGTATGTAGCTCAGATCTTCTTTATGAGAAGCACACTTGTACTCTCTACTAGCAAGGTGAAATTATTATAGATTCCAGAATTGTTTAAGAAAAGCAGGATACAATCATTGCATTAAAAGGTGTTGTCGTTGTGACAGCATGAACCCTGGGTATTTAGGTTCTGGGAATTAAGCCAAATGAAGTAGCTATGAAGCCTAGCAAAGATGCATCATCTTCTTTCAGAAAAAGCCTTTGGCAAAGATGCAATTGTCTTGCTAACAAAAGAGAGGACATTATTACTTGGCAGCATAACACTTCCAGTGGAATAATAGCTGCTAGTCACACTTCAGAGTATGTTTAACAAGATCCAGAGATAACATCTGATTTTTCCCCCATTAAAGAAGATCGTTCTCAGATATATTGGTCCCAGGGCCAGCCCAACCATTAGGCAGAGGAAGGTGGCTGCCTTAGGCAGCTGGTTTGAAGTGTCATGGAAGTTCAGCCAATTGAGATTGATGGATTATATTTTTACTGCTAGGGTAGGGGAGAGGCACCTGTGGGATTTTCTGGCTCTGATGCCTAAATAACTCGACCAGCCTTAGGTACTAAGCACGTTGACATGCGTGGAGGGCCACAATTTGCTTCATCATTTTAGGAAACAAAATGCCATGGGCTGGCCCTGGTCTGTCCAGAATTCTGAATAGGAGCAAGTGACTTCCCTGGTCCATTTCGCACATTACATTTTCCACAATGCAGATGGGATAATCACCAAACCTGTTGAGAGTGATTTGTGCCCCAGGCGAGTCAGAAATGCCATATCATTCCAGATATGAGAGATGAACATAAGTTAGCTAATTTAGGGCGCAATCCTGTGGCCGCTAGTAAGTGGCTAGACAGCCATGGGATAGGTCAGTTCCCGGGAACCAACCACAGAGCCCACGCTCTGAGGTCGGTTCCTTGAGAACCGACCTTCACCCCCTCCCACGCTGCCTCATAGGCAGCGCGGAATGGCCCTGTGCTCTGCACTTGTAAGAGGAGTGCGGAGTGGCGGAAACGGGGTGTTCCTGGTGATGTGCCAGGGCGGGGAACTCAGAAATGCCAGTACGACACATCCAACAGGTTGTCCGGCCACCACTTCCCCCACTCCGAATTCCCACAGCTAGACAGCGGAAATCGGCTGTCTGGCCACAAATACAGGGCGGCTGAAATGTGGAGGGGATGATCCCCTCTGTGCTTCTCCTGCCCTGCATTGGATAGGTGGTTGCCTCCAAGTTTGGAGGCGGCCACCTATACAGTAAAAGTGCTCCCTTTTCTTTCAAAGAACAAGTGGTTGGATCCAGATTTAGTCATAATTAGAGTAGGCCCACTGAAATCAATAGGTCTTCAGTTACTTACCCTAACATAACTTCTATTGATTTCGGTAAGTCTGTTCTAAGTATGACTAAGTCTGAATTCAACCCAAGGACTTTGTAATGAACTAGTGCATCAGCCAAATGCTGCATGGTGCTCTGGGGGTGTACCCTACCAAACACATTAAAATATTAAATCCATGAATGAACTTAAAAAGTTGGGTATCTTTCAGTAAACCCAATATATAATCAGTGAATGCATCTTCTTAGTTTTCAGTAGAAATAACTTTCTGCAAGAAATGGATGAATACTCCTCCTTGAAGCATGTTAAAAATACTTTTCATTCAAATTAATGTTGCCTTTATTTCAGCTTGAAATGGATGGGGACTCATTGAATGATGTTGCAATAAAATCTGCTTCATACACCCACCAGGATTCACTTTCTGCTAATTGGAAATATTAATTTCAATACTGTGGTGCTCATCTTGTTCTCTTTGAACTTAATAGGTGCATCTGGCCCACATCCAGGGCTACCCATCAAACACAACAACACACGCCCACAGCTGGACTGGGGCCAAAACCTCACATTTTTCCAGCTTCCATTGGCCACCAATTATTGCTATTTTTTCTACAGATATTTTTAATTGGGTTGGATCCCGATTTAGCCATACTTAGAGTAGACCCATTGAGATCAACGGCACTTACATTAGTCATGATTAACAAATCCCATTGATGTCTAAATCAGGATCCAACCCACAATTTTTAAATATGTTTCCTTTTTACCTACTTTTGGCCTCATTTGTTTTGCACTAGTCCTCTTTTTCTTTCTCCCATGCCCATCTCTATATGTGCACTATATGTGAAAAATACATATCTCTGCACAGAAATACAGGAGGATGAGCTTGGTAGCCCCAGAGCATCTGGGTTAAAATTAGGGATGTACAAAAGTCACTTACCTTTTCGAAGGGTGACATTCACAGTGCAGGGGGAGGCTCTCCGGCCCTCCCCCCGAAATTCTCTCTGGCCAGCTCCACTCTGCGGAGATTCTGCAGAGCCACTGGCTGGGGCTTCCCGCAGCCGGACATCCGGCCACTGGGCAGCCTGCAGGGACGCAAATGGCGGCTGCCGTAGCCACCGCTATTTGCGTCCCTGTATTTTGCCGTGACAGGCTATGTAAATATTTACGTAGCCTATTGTCAGGGTGGACACTGAGCCCATAGAACCTCAGAGCAGTTCTGGTTCTGAGGAGGAACAGCCGTCCGTGGGAGAGGAGCGCGCTCTTCCCTCACAGGCTCTGCAGCTGGCAGCGTTTCCTCCTACCGGCATTCCAGACATAGATAGCAGTCCTGGGAGTGAAAGAGTGTGGGAGGAGGACTGGCTGGATGCTCGACGCAGATGCAGAGAGCGACAAGCTATGGAGGGCACGGAAAGGCGTAGCGCCCGTTTGCCGCGCAAGCAACGGTCGCGTCCAGAGGATCCAAGGGAAAAGGGGAGGGACCCCCTCCCTAGCCCATAAGTTCAGGGTCTGCAAGTGATTCTCATTCAAACGGGGACCAACTGTTTCCAACCTGGCGCATAGATTACTCTGCTGTTCATAGCTTAGTTGCTGGTGATAGAGTTATTAAGTTGTAAAAGGAATAAAGCCTTGAAAAGAATCCTTTGTCTGTGTCTGGAATTGGCTACTGGAGTAGACTGAAAGAGGCCGGCTAGGGCCCCCTGACAGCTTGGTCCCCGTTTGAACAAGAATCACTAGTTGGACCTAGGATATTCAGGACCCTAGAGTTAGGCCAGCTTCCTCATTTAGAGATTAGACATTTTAATACTCCTTTGTTGATGACTTTAGTATCTTCTGTAACTTGGGTTAAGTGTTCACTTGATCCAGAAAGCAAGCCCCTACCACTTTTAGTTTTAGATACACATGATGGCCCTGGCTTCTGCCAAGGCAATGGCACTTTCGGAACCACCACTGGTGCAGAAATCGCAGTTGCCAAGGTACAGCAAGGACCTGTAAGGGCTGATTCAAACATAAGGCACCTCTATGTAAGTTTACACAGTTGCTTCATCAGTACTGATCCCACATACTCCCTGAGGAAGTTGCTTGCTGTCTGCCATCATGTGTTTAATGGGAGGGCCAGGGCTCAGGGGCGGCACTGTAGTTCAGTGGTAGAACACATCCTTTGCATGTAAAAGGTCCCAGGTTCATGCCCAGCATCTCCAGGTAGGGCTAGGAAAGAGCCCTATGAGAAACCCTGGAGAGTCACTGTCAATCAATGCAGACAATACTGAGGTGCAGGGACCAATGCCCTGACACGGTATGAGGTAGCTTCCTGTGTTTCTATGGCTTATAGACAGTGTTGGAAAATGGGTGAGAATGCACTGGTAAGGAGAAAGAGGAGCAAAATATTTCATCCAGATTTATCTCTGTGCTTTAGAGTTCCATATAACATTTTGGGGCTACCTACCTAACATGCAACTCACTTTCCTCAACGAATGTAGATCATTTTGCTGATGGAGAACTGAAGTCCCATGATACCCAGTTCCCCTTGGTCAAGTCTCAGAGTCCACGGCCAAAATAAGGTCCCCATAGTCGACATGGTTTTGTGCATCCTTTAGGTCAGGGATGGGGAGAATGTGGCCCTCCCGATCTTCTGATTCTAACCAAATTAAATTGGGCTTAATTTAATTTCCAGGCCTCAACACGTGGCCCTCCATATGTTGCTGGAGTGTGTGACTAAATGGTATTTTGTTTCGTTGTTTAATTGTTTTCTTAATGTTTATTTGCTTGCTTGCTTGCTTGCTTGATGTATTCCAACATGTCCTTTCTCCTTAAGGCTATGGTAAGTAGGGGGAAGGGGGGAGTTAGAATGTTCAGATTTAAATGGTGTCTCCTGATTGGCTGTTGCTTTTTCAGTTGGGGGGGGGATAACAGGCACTTGGTTTTCTTTAGAGGGGAGGTAGGGACTGGCTTTCTGAGGGGTCGGATTAGAGCACTGGGCTCTAGTTTTGGGGGTGGTTCGATTCCCCTGGGAGGTAGAGGGAGGTATATTAATTATTTTGATGTATTATTATTAGAAAGGGTAGAGTAGGTAACAGGGCCGCAGTGGCTTAGTGGTTAAGACGCTGAACTGCAGACCGGAAGGTCGGCAGGTCAGCAGTTCGAGACCCGAGTGCTGCGTGACGGAGTGAGCTCCCGTCTTCAGTCCCAGCTCCTGCCAACCTAGCAGTTCGAAAGCAAGAAATTGCAAGTAGATAAAAAGGTACCGCTTCGGCGGGAAAGGTAACAGCGTTCCGTGCACCTCGGTGTTCAGTCATGCCGGCCACGTGACCACGGAAGCGTCTTCGGACAGCGCTGGCTCTTCGGCTTAGAAACGGGGATGAGCACCGCACCCTAGAGTCGGACACGACTGGTTGGGGACACCTTTACCTTTTTACCTTTTTAGAGTAGGTAAGGAATTAATAAAATCTTGAAACAAGCATCACATAAAACTCAAACTGTACATCTGATGCCATGTAAACAAAATTTCATTTTTAATTTGTTCTTTCAAACCACACCGTTCTTGGTCTCATTTGTTACCAGTGAAAGGGTTAGATGAAGCTATGAAAGAAGTAAGCCATGGGCTATGAATCTACACTCACACACACACAGAGAAACTGAAGGTTCTCTTTTCAAGAGGAGGAGGGTGGTGGCGGCATCCTAATAAAGTGGTTGCTTAGGTTATAGTTTATGTATTCCTTCCACACACACTTGCTCTGAGGTATAACCTCAAGGAAGAGGTTGAGAGATTATAGAGGTACTGAAATTCGGGAGCTAGAATCAGTACTTGGTGTTGTAAAAATATTTATGAGGAGTGGTGATGTTATAATAATCACAGGTAAGGAAGGGTGATATGTCACAGAGTGCAATTCCTATCATCCCTCGCTATTGGCTAAGCTGGCTAGGACTGATGGGAGTGGTAGTCCAACAACATCTGGAGGGTCACATATTCCCCGCCCCAGCTTTAGGTCCATATGCCAAGGAACTGAGTTTCCTTCTTCCATATATCTGGCTGTAGACTTCATTTCTCTAGATGTTTTATAGTATATAATATCTTTACCTCATTAATAAAATAGATTCATATTGCAACTGGCGGGGCTCCTTCTGCTCCTGGTCTATAATTAGAGGCTCGTAAGTGGGTGGTAGGGCTGGCTAATTGCCTCTGTTCTTTAGTATTGGCATCGTGCTGCACCTAATATTTATGATGAGACTATTACATAGAGGAGCAGATGGAGAGGAGATAAACAGAAGTACTGCACGGCAGAAAAGGAGTGGGATGAAATAAAAATAACAATTCAGATTTCATTTCAGGGGCCCAAGGAGGGGGCTGTTACTGCTGCTCGTGCTGCTGTTTGGTGGAGGAGAGATGGGCTATGAATTTCCTGCCTCTTGCACAAGTTGCAGCTAGGCCACAGATACCAAACTTCTCCATATCAAGAGAAGCCCCATCCTACTCCTCCCTGATGTGGGATTTACACTGGTGCACTATTGTACAGACTTCACCACCACCACTCCAGAGTAGGATGGCTGCGTGTTCTACTTTATAGAGGATAGTCCTCTGTTTGAAGGGCTGCCCAGTCCAGGTCCTTTCAAGATAAAGAAGGATAAGATGGAAGCTCAGGGAGGGGCCATGAAGTTGTCCATCCACCTGGACAGCAGAGTGAGCAGGCACACAGCTCACCTGCTCACAATCTTCCCCACTGTGGTGAGATGTACTGTGTCTCTATTTAAGTAATGGTAATAATGTCCACATTTGGTTCTATGCATATGAATGAGCACATGCACATTTTATGCAAACCTTTGTCCCCTTTTGTCCTCTTTTTTGGCAATGCAGAAGTGGCCACCCTTCTCCAAAGTCTGTTGTGCTGATACAGGAGCTATAAGGATTCTTGCTTCCACTGCCTCTTTGAATAGAAACAGAAGGGATGATTTCAGTCACTGAAAGACATGATAATGGTGTGCTTATAAGGCTTGAAGGGCCACCTTTCCAGATAGCTGGACCTTGCTGGGAAGTGTGCACTTGGATGGAGGGAGATCCAAACATCTCCACTCCCCCATGCTTGCATGTCTGCTTTGTTGGTGGTGTGAGCCCAAACGGCTTTTGGTAGAACTTCAAGTTACGGGGAACTCTCATTTTTGAAACACACAAGCTTAAATTTGCTGTGGCTTGGCAAAATGTTAATTCTATTTTCCCCAGCCTCTCATCCTCCCAGGCACTTCTACAGGGCCACCAAGCGGATTTATGGCACTTGGGGCAGGTGTGATGTTGGAGACCCTCCATGTGTGGAGCTCTGCAAGAAATGTAGCAGGGCCAGGTCATGGGCCAATGGTACACACAGATGCTGAGGCCAGAGGATCCCTGCTTTCTGAGGACCTGGTACCAATTTCCCTAGTTGCCCCCTCCAGAAAGCCCTGCACTTCCATTGAAATGAGAGGTGCAGTATGGATTGGGGTTGTGCAAGTACCATGGGTTGGACCTCTTGGCTTAGACATGCCACAAGACTGGTGATCAGTGTATGGGTTTGAAAAGATTGCCAAATTGTGACCCAGAAATATTGTCCATCGTTTTAATAGCTGTGTGGAAATGGCAGAGGATGCAGCTATAGTTTTTCCAGGCCTACGTCCCATTTCCCACCTTCCAGTACTACATGCCAAAGCAAGCTGTATTCTCATTTTGCCTCACAGTAGGCCAGGCCAAGGAAGGAGTACTGTGAGGGATGCCACAGCTCCACCCTCTTCTGTGGCTTTGAAAAAGCTCTCTGGGTTGTGACCTGGCAACCCTGGGTTTTGGGATGCTCTGTGGATCACTGCCTGTGAACAGATGCTGAAAGGAGATTAATTACTCCAAGCAACATCTCTAAGGTAATCGCCTCAAAAGGCAAAATATGCGCTCTCTCTCTCACACACACACACACACACACACACAGTCCTTGTTGACAGCAGAGCAGGCAAACTTTCCCAAGTCTTGTGTCATTCCAAAACTTCAAACCCAGGCTGAAGAAGCTTCTAGTGATTACTCTGGGGAGTTTGAAAGCGCTTACCTTGCAGCTCGTAGGTTCCTTGTTAAAAAATCTTCCTTCATCCATTGTTTGCCTTTTGGACCTTACATTTCATTGCTGCAAAATATCAGATACACTCCAGGCAATCCTCAGATGCTGACTGTGGGCGGGCAGAGACAGCACTGAAGATGGAAGTCACCTTGATTTTCCTTCAATTTTTTTTGCCATTTGTGTTCCCCTCTTCCCTCCCCACAACTGCAAATTCAGTAAGCTGGCTCTGTTCTGAGTCCTTGACAGGCTCCTTTTGAGTGATTTAATATCTGACCTACTTCAACCTGACATTTCTCCTCCAGGCTTCTTGACTAGGCATTAATAGATGGATTCAACTCTTCAAGGCTGGGCATGTTGCTGCTGTGATTTTTGGGGGGCGGGGGGAAGGAAATTCTTTGTAGCAAATAAATGGAACAGCTGATGAGAAAAGAGCTGCAGCTCTTCCCAGGTCTTTCCCCCGCACTGCCTTGATCAAAACCTTTTACAGGACTGGCTGTGTAGGAGATGTCCTAATGACAATTATTTCCTTTTCCTGTTAACGTATAGCGGCAACAGATCCAATCCTTTTGCTGCACTCGGAGGTGCTACACTCACTTTGAGGGTCTGGGTTGCCTAACTTTAATTGGATAGTTTCACGGCAGGGCTGGCTAGCCACAGGTGCAGGCACATTTAAATTCAAATAAGCCACTGCTTCAGAATGGAAAAAGGTACAGCATTTCAATTCCAGATGCGGTGGGGTGCACAATAGGAGAACAACGCTCTGGAAGCAGGAGGAATGTTCTCTTCTGTGGAGATCACGTCAAAACTGAGATAGAGGAGTGACAGCTTTGCTTGGTTTCATGAAAGCCTTGATTTTATTAAATTGATCCTCTCACACCAAAAGTTTGCACAACTCCAAGGAGCAAATGTTTGTGGTGATGTGGTAAACAGCTAGAGCACAGACACACACCCTATATGGACTCTCAGTAGTTTTCAACAGTGGAAAAGACAGGCCATTGATGAATGCTCTTTAATCCGTTGATCTGGATTCTATAAGAAGTACGGAATTTACGAAGGCCATGATCCAGCCAAAGTTAAGCACTTTTAAAGTCCCATCAATTACAGTGGAAGCATTAAACTATTTCTAGAGGGGTAGCCATATTAGGCTGTAGCAGCAAAAACAGGAGAGAGTCTTGTGGAACCTTAATAATAACATATTTATTTATCCTGGCACAAGCTTTCATGGACACTGTCCACTTCAGCAGATGCATGTGGTTGAATTGTCAACCTGAAATTGGCCAATAAGTTTTTCTCCAACCTAAATCAGTGGGATTTAAAAGTGCCTACCCTTTGCTGAATCAGTGAAGAGTTTTGTGACACCTTAAAGTTTAACAAGTTTCTTATGGCATACGTTTTCATGGACTTAGGGTGCAATCCTAATCATGTTTAGGCAGAAAAAGTCCTACAATGCCAAGCATTCTCCAGCCAGTATGGCTAGCTGGGGATTGCTTGGAGTTGTAGGACTTTCCTTCTGTCTGAGTATCCTTAGTTGTTGAAATGGCTTCTGGGTCATTTACAAAGGTTGGTTACAGCCTGGCAATGCAGCCCTGCACATTTCTGTGATTTTGTGGGCCACAGCAATAAAAGTGTTTCATGTCTTCCCAGAGCTGTGTCCCCTCAAGACACAGATTTGTATCACATTTGCGTATGATAATTTAAGTGCACATTTAGAAATAGTGATTATAATTTAAATAGAACTACAATTTCATAATGGGAAGACTATGACCCAGTAACCTGTACGCCTGCTTATTCATTCTGCTGTCCAGGTGCTAATTGTTCAAGGCCCCTGGGCCTCTCCCTTCTTATGGTTCTTTATCTTTTAACAAGACTTGGACTTGACAGCCCTTCAAACAGAGGATGCTTTCAAATAGAAGAGTGACCTCTATAAAGCAAGATATGTGGCTGCCCTAGCAATAGAAGCCCCATACATCCAGTGATCTTTCAGTTCCTGCCAATGTTTCCTCTTCCCACAATGACTAACTTCAGAAAGTGAGGCTGTGATATTAAACATACCAAAGAGTATGAATTCACATTTTAATGAACCAGTTTTGGGAACCAATTTTTGTAACACATACTTCCATACCAGTGGGACTGTGTTTTTAACCTCCAGTGAACAGAGGACACAGCACAGGCTATTCCAGTACAATCAGAAAGCTAGAAAGGGAATAGAGACTATGGAAGGAAAAGATGTTCCAGCGGTGGCGACCTGCAAGGTCTGTGCCATGTTTGTTTTCTTGCCTGAGATCAACATGGCTGTCAGGAGCGCTCTGGTGGCTTCTCCCAGTAGATTCCAATAGCCAACTCAAGACACAGACGAAAAGATTTCTTTTCAAAGCTTTAATCCTTTTACAACTTAATGACTCTTTCAGATGCTAATCACCAGCGACTAAGCAAGAAACAGCAGGGTAGCCTAAGTTTCAAGTCGTCAGTTGATCCCTGTTTGAAAGAGAGTCACTTGAAGACACAGAACTTATGGGCTAGGGAGAGATCCTCCCTCTTTCCCTTGGGTCCATGGGAGGCGGCCGTTGCTTGCACGCCAAACGGCCACTACGCCTCCTTTCCACGCCCTCCATCGCTCGTTGCTCTTTGTGTCTGTGTTGAGCGTCTAAGAAGCCCCCCTCCCACATTCCCTCACTACCTGGGTCGCTCTCTATCTCTGGAATGCTGGCAGGAGGAATCTCTGCCAGGTGCTGAGCCTGTGAGGGATGAGCTGGCCCCTCTCCCATGGATAGCTGTTCCTCCTCAGAATCTGAACTGCTCTGAGGCTCTCTGGGCTCAGTTTCCACCCTGACAATGGCCTACACGTACAACAAGTGCAAGTTGATCACGCTGTTGGAAGAAAAAGTAAGAGGACTGGAGCGGCAAATGTTGACCCTCCAAGGAATAAGAGAACATGAAGAGTTCTTAGACAGAACAACGGAACTACAGCAGCAAAGTGAAGAACAGAAGCTAGAAGAGCAACAGCAAGATGAGGCAGAAGAGGAAAATGCTGAGGTGAGGAAAAATAAAGTAGAGGATACTCCTTGGAAAAGGGTGATAGTTAGGAGCAGAAGAACTAGAAGCCACTCTACACCAGTGGAAGCACTGGAACTATGGAACCATTTCCAGGTACTTGAGGATGAGACTGGAGGTCAGCGTGCAGAGGAAGAATTACAGGGGAACCTGCATGAGAGTGAGCAGGAGGCTGAAGGTCAGTCAAGCAGAGGTGATGAAACCAAGGCCTACAACAATAAGAAGAGAGTAGTAGTAGTAGTGGGAGACTCCTTGCTGCGTGGGATCAAAACCCAAGTATGTCGTGAAGACCAATGGACTCACCAGGTATGCTGTCTCCTGGGAGGTTGGATTAGAGATGTGACTAAAGGGTTGCCTGCACTGATAAAGCCCACTGACAGGTATCTTTTTCTTCACATCCATGTGGAAACAAATTATATCGCCAAGCAGAGCTATGAAGATATCACATCAGACTTTGAAGCTTTGGGAAGGAAACTCAAGAACTGTGGGACCCAGATAGTTTTCTTATCCATCCTTCCATTAGTTAGAAGAGGGATAGAAAGGGAAAGAAAAATGCTCCAGATGAATGACTGGCTACGAAGGTGGTGCCGGCACGAGATATTTGGATTCTGGGACCATGGGCTATACTTCCTGGAAGTTGTTGGCAAGGGATGGGTTGCACCTCACAAAGGCTTGGAAGAATATGTTTGGCCACGGTGTGAAGAACTTCATCAGGAGGGCTTTAAACTGAATCCTACAGGGGAGGGAGATGTAAACTTGGGGGTAACAATGGATGAAGGCTCATGCACCACAATGGAGAGAACAGCTCTAATAGCACCCAATAATAGTCTTCAGAAACATGTAGGAAGAAAGCCAGGCTATAAAGCACATGGTCTCCGATGTCTATACGCCAATGCCCAGAGTATGGGAACAAACAGAACAAACTTGAACTCTTAATACAGGAGGGAAATTATGACTTGATAGGTGTAACTGAATCTTGGTGGGATGACACCCATGACTGGAATACAGCAATTGAACGATATAACTTGTTCAAAAAGAACAGGAGGAACAGAAAGAGAGGTGGAGTTGCACTATATGATAAAAATACATATCTCTGCACAGAAATACAGGAGGATGAGCTTTGTAGCCCCATCAGGAGCATCTGGGTTAAAATAAATAGAGCAAAGAATAAAAGGAACATGGTGGTCGGAGTCTACTACTGGCCACCCAATCAAGGAGAAGGCGAGGATGGAACTTTGGAAAAGCAAATAGCCAATGTTTCAAGGAAGCAAGATGTAGTAGCAATGGGGGACTTCAATTTCCCCAATATTTGTTGGGAGATAAATTCTGCAAAACATGCCCCCTCCAAGAGATTTCTGACTTGTGTTGCTGATAATTTCTTCCTACAGAAAGTAGAGGGAGGAACTAGAGGATCAGCTATCCTTGACTTGATCCTAACCAACAGAGATGACTTAGTGGATAAAGTAGCAGTTACAGGGACTCTGGGGGAAAGTGACCATGTTATACTTGACTTCCTGGCTCAAAGGAAGCAAAAGCCAAGTGTAGCCAAACGCATACCCTGGATTTTAGGAAAGCTGATTTTAATAAACTCAGAACAATGATAGGTAAGGTCCCATGGCAAGCAACTCTAATGAGAAAAGGAGTCCAAGATGGGTGGGAGTTTTTAAACAAGGAAATTCTCAAGGCACAATTACAAACAATTCCAACAAGAAGAAAAGGCAGAAGACAACAGAAGAAGCGAACGTGGCTTCACAAAAAGCTTAGAGATGACCTGAAAACAAAAAGGAACACATATAGGAGGTGGAGAGAAGGCCAAGCTACAAAGGAAGAGTACAGGCAGGTAGCATAGAATTTCAGGGATGGAGTCAGGAAGGCTAAAGCTGAGAATGAGCTGAAGTTAGCAAGGGATGCTAAAAGCAACAAAAAAGCTTTCCTCGATATGTACATAGTAAAAGACAGAGGAAAGAAATGGTTGTTCAGCTATTAAATAAGGATGGCAAAATGATAACAGATGACAAGGAAAGGGCAGAAGTGCTCAATTCCTACTTTGGCTCAGTTTTCTCCTGAAAGAGGGTCTATGACCCCCCTGGCAAAGGTGAAGTACAGGCTGAAGGGGCAGGATTGCAGCTTGAGATCAATAGGCATATGGTCAAGGAACACCTAATTACTTTGAATGAGTTCAAATCTCCAGGGCCAGATGAACTGCATCCTAGAGTCATAAAGTAACTGGCAAAAGAACTCTCAGAACCATTGTCTATTCTTTTTGAGAAAGCCAACATGGATTTGTCAAGAACAAATCCTGCCAGACAAATCTGATCCCATTTTTTGATCAGGTCACCTCCCCTGCCGGAATGCTGTGGACATAATATACCTCGACCTCAGCAAAGCTTTCGACAAAGTGCCCCATGACATTCTGATTAATAAACTAGCTCAAAGTGGGCTAGATGAAACAACCATCAGGTGGATCCACAGTTGGCTACAGGATTGGACTCAGAGTGCTTATCAGTGGGATCTTCTCAAATTGGGGAGAGGTAACGAGTGGGGTACCGCAGAGCTCAGTCCTGGGCCCAGTGCTCTTCAACATTTTTTTTTAATGACTTGGATGAGGAGGTGCAGGGAATGCTTATCAGATTTGCAGATGACACAAAATTGGGCGGGATAACTAATACCCTGGAAGACAGAAACAGAATTCAAAGTTATCTTGATAGACTGGAGTGCTCGGCAGAAAACAACAGAATGACATTTAATAGGGATAAATGCCAAGTTCTGCACCTAGGAAAAAGAAACCAAATGCACAGTTACAAGATGGGGGATACTTGGCTCAACCACACTACAAGCGAGAAGGATCTTGGAATTGTTGTAGATCACAAGCTGAATACGAGCCAACAATGAGATGTGGCTGGAAAAAGGGCAAGTGCTATTTTGGGCTGCATTAATGGAAGTATAGCTTCCAAATCCCATGAAGTACTAGTTCCCCTTTACTCAGCACTGGTTAGGCCTCATCTGGAGTACTGTGTCCAGTTCTGGGCACCACACTTTAAAAAGGATGCAGACAAGCTGGAGAGGGTTCAGAGGAGGGCAATGAAGATGATCCAGGGACTGGAAAAAAAGCCTTAGGAGAGAGTGAAAGAACTGGGCATGTTTAGGCTTGAGAAGAGAAGACTGAGGGGAGATATGATAGCGCTTTTCAAGTACTGGAAAGGTTGTCACAGAGAGGAAGGCCAGGATCTCTTCTCGATCATCCCAGAGTGCAAGACACAGAATAATGGGCTCAAGTTTCAGGAAGCCAGATTCCAGCTGAACATCAGGAAAAACTTCCTGACTGTTAGAGCAATGGGACAATGGAACCAATTACCTAGGGAGGTAGTGGGCTCTCCCACCCTGGAGGCATTCAAGACAAGGCTGGACAGCCATCTGTTGGGGATGCTCTGACTTGGATTCCTGCATTGAGCAGGGGGTTGGACTCGATGGCCTTGTAGGCCCCTTCCAACCCTACTATTCTAAGATTCTATGATTCTATGAACCATTGCTAGAACCAATTTGTGAAGCAAAACACTTGTATCACTTGGTATTTGCACTTCTCCAAATGTTGCAATGCAGTTCTAAAAAAAAAAAAAAGTGTACAAAAATGCACATATTTGTGAAAATAACATTCAAAATTGCATTATATTAGGGAAAACTGCCTGTAAAAATGTGTAATTAGGTACAATTGCATACAAATATTTGCACATTTACAGAAATGTACACAGAATTTGTTTCATTTATTAATAATACTTACATACTGCTTAATATAAAAAATCTCTAAGCATACGAATGTTCCTGTGGACTTTCAAAAATAAATATTTGCAAACTGATGTGGACATGGGATGGAACAAACCTCAGACTGGGAGAATCAAAAAGGAGATAAATGGACATTCATCCATCGCTACCAGGGGGTAAGCCCCATTGTATACAGTGGGATTTACTTCTTAGTAAACAGGAACATTGATATTGTGTTGCAATGTTTGATTTTGCCTATTTTGTAATTAATCTGAAACATTATTACATTAGTATCAGTGAAATGAGTTGTTTATGATCGTAAGGATTGTAATGAGGCCCTATTATAATAATGTATTGGTATGCTTTTGTGTTGTTGTACTGCTGTTGTTAGCCGCTTCGGGCACTTTTTTGTGGAAAAGCGGCATATACATTAAATGATGATGATGAACAGGAAGGATTGTGTTGTAACACATCTCCATCCTATGCCTGCTCCTCATCTTTTCAGGTCACTACACAAATGTTTTCTGCATCCCATTGCTATGACAATGTTCCAAGTAGGCTTGCTTCCCTGCTTACGTATCCCATAGTATTTGTAGTCTTTTCTTTCCTTTGTGTGTGTGTAAAGACTGGTGTGTCTCTTAGGTATATTTTCCCCGTTATCATGCCAAGTGCAACAGCTCATTATATGTAGCTTTCTACCTCTTTATTGCACACAACCACAAAGAAGTCAATTAAAATTCAATAATGATACAGTGTTTATGCACTCATTAAGGTGTCATTACAGAGTCAAGAGACCTATATCCTTCTTTGTGAGCGCTTTCTTTTTCTCACAGCAAATATAACCCATAACAAAGTCGTTTTAACGCAAGCTGGAAAAAGTGATTTGCATTTTAATTTGCAACTTTGACAGAGATGCTTTCTGAGTTTCAGAGCCCATTGCTGTTGAGGGTCTCCTATGAGATAATGAGAGCCCTCATCTCCTCATTAATTAACTTCTAGGGATCCACCTTTGCCACCATTGCACCCACAGAGCTCATTCACAAGCTCTGCACTATGCCTGAGGAGAGGCGCAAGAGACAGAATGGACAGTTTTGTCTCTGTGACTGGAATACAGTCAGGGCCAGAAAGATTGGAACAAGGATAACTGTTTTGGCAGTTGGCCTCTGTACACCACCACACTGAAGCTGAAAGGAAACACACCCAGATGGGAACGAGGTCAGGACTTTCAGCTGTAATTCAAGGGGCTGGACAAAAGTGGGACACTAACCATTCAGGAAGTACAGCCGGTGGCATACACACACACCCATTGTTGGTGGCTCATAAGTAATGGAACAAACAAACATCATTTCAAACTTAAGGATCGCCTTTAATACCTAGATGAAAATCCTCTGCAGTCAATGACTGCCTGAAGCCTGGAACCCATGGACATGACCAAATGCTGAGTTTCTTCAATCAAGATGCTTTGCCAGGCCTTTACCACAGCTGCCTTCAGCTGCTGCTTGTTTGTGGGTCTGTCTGCCTTCAGTCTTGTCTTCAGTAAGTGAAAAGCATGCTCTATTGGGTTGAGATCAGGTGACTGACTTGGCCATTGAAGAACATACCATTTCTTTGCCTTGAGAAACTCTTGGGTAGCTTTAGCTGTATGTTTTGGGTCATTATCCATCTGCAATATGAAGCGGCATCCTATCAGTTTGGCAGCATTTGGCTGAATCTGAGCAGAAAGTATAGCCCTATACACTCCAGAATTCATCCTCTGCTTTTATCAGCAGTCAGGTCATCAATAAACACCAGTGACCTGGTTCCATTGGCAGCCATACATGCCCATGCCATAACACTGCCTCCACCATGTTTGACAGATGATGTGGTATGCTTTGGATCATGAGCTGTTCCTTTCCTTCTCCATACTTTTCTCTTCCCATCATTCTGGTACAAGTTAATCTTGGTTTCATCAGTCCAAAGAACCTTATTCCAGAACTGGGCAGGCTTTTTAGGTGTTTGCTGGCAAAGGCTAATCTGGCCTGTCTGTTCTTGAGTATTACCAGTGGTTTGCACCTTGTGGTGAAGCCTCTGTATTTACATTCATAAAGCCGTCTCTTGACTGCAGATTTTGATAATGGCATGCCTACCTCTGCAAGAGCATTCTTGACCTGGCTAGATGTTGTGAAAGGGTTCTTCTTCACCCTGAGTAGAATTCTGTGGTCATCCACTTTGGTTGTCTTCCATGGTCTTCCAGGACTTTTGCTGTTGCTGAGCTTGCCAGTTAATTCCTTCTTTTTCAGGATCTTCCAAACTGTTGTGTTGGTCACTCCCAATGTTTTTGCGATCTCTCTGATGGGTTTATTTTGTTTTCTCAGCCTAATGATGGCCTCCTTCACTTGCATGGACACCTCTTTGGACCTCATGTTGGGAGTTCCAGTGAACAGCTACCAAATGCAAATGTAACACTCAGAACCACCTCCAGGCCTTTTATCTGCTTGATTGGTCATGGGGTACCCAGGAAACAGGCCACACCTGGCCATGCAGCTGCTTGTTGGCCATTCGTTCCATTGCTTATGAGCCACCAACGATGGGTGTGTGTGTATGCCACTGGCTGTCCTTCCTGAATGGTTAGTGCCCCACTTTTGTCAAACCCCTTGAATTACAGCTGAAAGTCCTGACTTCGCTCTCATCTGGGTGTGTTTCCTTTCAACTTCAATGTGGTGGTATACAGAAGCCAACTGCCAAAAAAGTTATCCTTGTTCCAATATTTCTGGCCCTGACTGTACGTGCCTTTATGGCATCTGAATGGAAAGCAAGCAAAGCCCTAATGGGACAGCTATCAGAGGTGTGCATGTTGAGCCCGCATTAGCAACCCCACCACCATTATATCTAGTTTATAGTTCCTGCATGAAATACCAAACTGCCCTGTACCAGACATGCCCACATGTTAACAGTTTCATGCCTTTACCAAGGGCTAGCCCAGGACATTTTGCTTCCTGAGGTGAAGGACAAGATGGGCCCTGCCCATTCGATGTACAGAAGCCAACGGGACTGCCATTTGAGTCCGATTTCAAGATTGGAGACAAGACAGCATTCTCCATGCACCTGAGGGCAGCAGGCTGGGTTAAGGACACAGAGCACTTACTGGGGCACACATAATTCTGTCCTCCAACTTCTCACCACCATTCCCCCACCCCTTGCATCTTCCATCTGAAGTAGCTGCCACACTCTGCCAAATGGAAAGGTATCTAGGGATGGCATGGGCACCTGGTTGTAGGGATGTACGGAAGTTCCACCACGGATCTCGGGGAGGCTGAATGCCAGCGCATTCAGCCCCCCGAAATCGGTGGCGGAACAGCCCGCCACTCCTCCCACCCACCCCGGGACGGGACTTACCTGGGGCGGATCTTCCTGGCGGCGGCGGCAGCTCCAGCGGCGGCTCCGGCGGCAGTTCGGCGGCGGCGGCAGTGGTGGCCAGTTTTCCAACCGGCTGCCGCCTCCGCCATTTCCAAGTTTTAAAAAAAACAAAACTTGATAGGCTACGTAAAGATTTACGTAGCCTATCACGGCTAAATTTAAAAAAAACACCGTGATAGGCTACGTAAATGTTTACGTAGCCTCTCACGGCTGATTAAAAAACAAACAAACGCGCGTACGCAAATGGCGGCGCCCATGGGCGCCCCCATTTGCGTATGCGCGGTTTTTGGGTTTTTTTAATCAGCTGTGATAGGCTACGTAAACATTTACGTAGCCTATCACGGCTGACTGCAGGGACGCAAATGGCGGTGGCTACGGCCGCAACCATTTGCGTCCCTGCTAGCCAGTGGCCGGATGTCCGGCTGCTGGCGGAGCTGGCTGGGGGCTCCACAGAATCGCTGCGGAGCACAGCCGGCCGGCCAGGATTCCGGGGGGGGGGGGGAGGAACGGAGCGCCTCTCCCTCCGGCGAGGATTCCGGGGGGAGGGACGGAACACCTCCCCCCGCACCATCAGCATAATCCTCGAAAGGTAAGTGATTTTCGTACATCCCTACCTGGTTGGGGCTCACAGCCCAGTGAGAAATCACTGGCTCCCCCCCCCGCCCGCCCAAATGCCAGTCCACAAACCCTAGTGCCTGCCTGGCTTGGTACATGCCGAGCTGGGCAAGCATGTGGGTGTCTGCTCCCTCAATGAACACCATTTGCCACGCAACAGCTGCTCCTTCTTTTGCATAAGTATCCCATCTACACATATGGGGGTCTTAAAAGGGCAATATCCGCAATGTTACAGGCATAAATGCCTGTAATATTGCAGACATTGCCCCTTTAAGGCCCCCATTTGCGTAGGTGGGATACTTATGGAAAAGGAGCAGCCATCTGAGTGGCAAATGGCACTCAACAAGGGAGAAGATGCCTGTGTGCTGCTGAGCACCCCACGAACTGCTCAGCAGCTCACCCCACACCGCTCACCAGGGTCGAGTAAGTGCTGGGGGTTCAGTGAGCACTGTAAGGGGCAGGGGCAGTGTCGTCCGTCCATCCCTAGTTGTGTCCTACTTGACAGAGGATAGCCCTCTGTTTGTAGGACTGTCAGAGGACCGTCCTCTATTTTAAGGTGTCCTTTCTTTGAAGGGCTGCCCTGCTCAGTTCTGGCTTAAAGATAAAGAACCATTCAGAAGGAAGAGCTCAAGGGCCTTGAAGCTGCCCAGCCAGCACCTGGACAGCAGACTCAGCAAGGCACACAGGACACCTGATCACTATCTGCTGAGATATATTGTATTTCTATTTAATTCTGTCACGATTTCTAAATCTGTATATATATATATATATATATATATATATATATATATAAAAAAAAATTAGTATGTGCAAAATGTATGTCCTCTTTTGTTCTCCTTTTGGGTGATGCATTAGTAGTACAGGAGGGGGGTTTGCATCAAACTCTAAACCACGCCCAGTTTTTGAAGGTGACAGTTGAACCGCCCCCCATTGAGACGGGAAGTCCCGCCTAGCCGGAAGCCCCAGTATGCGATCAGCTGTTCTGGTCATATGACCTTCAGGGTCACCTGATGGGGTTCATGTGACCCCTCTACAAACTCGCCATGCCACTGTGGACCCATAGGAGTTGGTTTTAAAGCCCTAGGGGGCATGGCTGCAGAAATGGCCCGCAGGGCCATTTCCAAGCTGCGCCTGGATTGGCCCGGTGGGGTTATGTGACCCTTCTACAAACTTGTTACGCCACCGTGGACCAATAGGAATTGGTTTTAGAGCCCTAGCGTGTACGGGCGTGGAGATGGCCCGCGGGGCCTTTTCCAAGCCGCACCTGGATTGGTCCTGCGGGGTCATGTGACCCCTCTATGAACTTGCCACGCCACTGTGGCCCAATAGGAAGAGGTCTTAGAGCCTAGCCCTGTAAGGTCACGCCCCACAACTCCATTGACCAATAGGGACAGCCTTACCTCTAGAAAAACAGCCTTTTTTCATGCCCAGACACGTTTTCTGCACAGAGAACATGGCATGGCCAAGAGTGACTGAGGGACCTTTGGGTTTTACTCATCCCCCGGTACCCTTGTGCATTCAGCCCAGAAAGATGGAAACTGCACCTATGACACCTGGACTCATAAACTTTACACCAGGGAAGGGAGCTGGTGTCACAGTGACTGTAACAGAGAGCTTACATTTAGCTGTATTTCCCATGGGGCAAAGAACTTTTCCTGAAACCCACTTACATGCCGCTTGGAGTATGGATAGCACTGAGGTGAAGCTTGTTGAAGACATGGATGGCGGGGTGCTTATGAAAATAGCCACCTCACCTTTAGAGAAAATGGAGCTGGGGGATCCTGACACAACCTGGTCTACTTACTGCACATCCCTTGAGGATCTGGAAGAGGAGATGGAAGTTGTGGCAGAGAAAGGAGGCACACCAGTAAGTGTTTATTTCTGAGATTTGTTCTTAATAGCATTTAGAGTAGGGGTGGACGAAAGTCACTTACCTGTCGTCGAAGGCCGTTCGCGGTGGGGGGGAGCACTTCGCTGCTCCCCCCGTGAAGTTCAGGCCAGGGGGGGAGGCTTCCCGCCTCGCCCGGCCGAAATTCAGGCCGGGGGGGAGGCTTTCCACCTCGCCCGGCCGAAATTCAGGCTGGGGAGAAGGCGCCTCACCTCGCCCGGCCGCGAACGCGAAAGTAAAAAAAAAAAAAGCCCCCTGATAGGCTGCGGGGGGGGGGTGCGGAGGATTTCTCCACAAAACTTGTTCGGGGGGCCGAACACGTTGGCGCTCGGCCCCCCGAAGTTTCGGGGAGAAATTCTCCGCCATCCCTAATTTAGAGAGCAATTCTGGTGTGGGTGGTGGGTGGTGGTGCGGGGGGCGGTACATGCTGCTGACTCTAAGCTTTTCATTGTGTTACACAGGAACATGGAATGTGTGGTGATATTGAGAACCTGAACATTGAGAGTTCACCGACAGTCAACATTTCCTGCCTGTCATGTATTTCCCCAGACACGGGCATAGAAAGATAATGCTTTCTGTGGTGGTTGTTTCTTTTGCACCAATAAAAATGCTTTGTAGTAACCCTATGTGTCCATTCTTGTGTTAACCTACAAAATGTCAGAGCATGAAGAAATCCTAAAGAAGATTTACTATACCCTTGGTGATGTTGGGAGTTTGGGTGGAGTGAATCCCTTATTTTAGGAGGCAAAGAAACAGAGCAAAACGCTGGCCAGAAGAGAGGTTACCAAGTGGCTCTCAGATCAGGAGGCTTACACACTTCATAAACCAGCCAGGATCCATTTTGGTGTAGTGGCAAGAGTGTTGGACTGGGAGCTGGGAGATCCGGGTTCTAGTCCCCACTCGGCCATGGAAGCTCACTGGGTGACTTTGGGCCAGTCACACACTCTCAGCCCAACCTACCTCACAGGTTGTTGTTGTGAGGATAAAATGGAGAGGAGGAGGAGGATAATGTGAGCCGCCTTGGGTTCCTTGCAAGAGGAATAAAGGCAGGATATAAATGCAATAATAAATAAATAAATAAATAAATAAATAAACAAACGAAATAGGACCATAGTGTCTGAAGTGGATGCACAATGGCAAGCCGATTTAGTCAACATGAAGCAATTTTCTCAATAAACAGCGGTTACAAGTATATTTTAACGGTGATAGACATTCTGTGTAAATATGCCTGGGCTTGTGCTCTAAAAGGCAAAATGGGCAGGGAGGTGTCTGGAGCTTTTAAAGCGGTTTTCACACAAGACGGAAGGCAGCCTATCAAAATACAGATGGACAAGGATGTGGGTCATCTATCAAAAGGGGAACTGCTTTTCGGAAAAGGCTCCTGAAAATCCCACCAATCCCCACTCTGTACATAACAGGGGCGCCATGGAATCCTGGCAGCGCATTTCCGGCCTGGGCCCTATAATATCCCCTATACAGGGTAGGTTCCCCATAAGTTTTTAGGATGACCATTTTAACTTTAAAATACCTGGGACCTCCGGGGGTGAGAGTGCAGCTTCACAACCACCTTACCAAAATGAAATGGTACACTTTTGTTCTGATCCATTTTATTTCAACAGTGATGGTGTCAATTTGATGCTTACTCACAGGTATGTAGTGAGGCTTGTCATACCCAATGGTGACACATTCCTTGTTCTGTCTACGCACCAGCACACAGCGCAGTAAAGGTACATAAAAGTCCCCAATGATCTGGTGCTCCACAATGTCTGTGTAGACGTTTATGGTGTTAAAGCTGCCAGTAATGTCAGGATTCCAGTTAACGGCCCCAATATGTGGACCAACTCTGTACTGGCTACTACGCTATACGGTGGTGTGGCTTTAACAACAACTTTTCCAGACACCACATTGTTGTGCATAATCGCTTCCGGGCCACCCAATTTATCTAATATAAGCTTGTTTATATTTTCGACCAGATCAGGAATGCTCGCATAATTAGGGATGTACGAAAGTCACTTACCTTTTCGCAGGGGTGCTTCGCGGTGGGGGGGAGGCACTTCGCTTCTCCCCCCGAAGTTCAGGCGAGGGGGGGGAGCCGTCCCGCCTCGCCCGGCCGAAATTCAGGCCTGGGGGGGAGGCTTCCCGCCTCGCCCGGCCGAAATTCAGGCCGGGGAGAAGCGCCCCATCTCCCCGGCCACGAAACAAAGTGTAAAAAAAAAACCCAAAAAAACCCATGATAGGCTACGTAACGATTAACGTAGCCTATCACGGCTAGATTTCCAAAGTCAGCCGTGATAGACTACGTTAATCGTTACGTAGCCTATCACGTGTTTTTTTTTTTTTTACACTTTGTAATGGCGGTGGCGGCAGCCGGTCGGAAGACTGGCTGCCGCCCCTGCCCCCGCCCCCGACGAAAGGCCGACGAACCGCCGCCGGGACCTGCCGCCGGGAGGGACATTCGCCAAAGGTAAGTCCCATCCCGGGGGGGGGGGGTGGCGGAGAATTTTACCACTGATTTCAGGGAGAAATTCTCCGCCATCCCTACGCATAATAGCCACTGCGCAGAAAAAAAGGTCCACTTGCTTTTCCCTTGATGAATTTCAATGTGTGCATCGCTAGTTAGAGTGTATCAGCTGTGCGGGTATTGTATCTCAACCAGACCCACTTCCCATGACCCTGGAAGGTCCAGAGATCTTGCTAGGCGTATAGTAAATGCAGAGATGGTTTTCTGTGGGAAAACCTCTGCACAGGCGTTACTAGGCAGGGTAATGTAAAACCCACTGTCACCCATCCTGTTCTGCCTTTCTATACAGGTTCACAAAGATCAGAAGTGAGCACCCAACTGTTGAACTTGCTAGGCCAGCCTAACCATATCACTAGGTGATACTTTCTCCTACCCCTACCTTTTGTAGCCAGAACGTCTTCGATTCTGTACACCCTATCCTCCATTACATTAACCTTCTGTAATTCTTCAGGATAGAAGGTCCCCACTACTGTGTCTCCTTCATAATCTTTTAACTGGTAGACAGGTCTCTTTGCTCTTTGGATGCCTTGAACCACTATAAATAACTCTGTGGTGAAATTCTGTTCATAACTCTTTGCAAAGACACCCTTGCTTTTAGAAATCCGCACATGGTCCCCTTTTATGAGCAGGGGTGCCTCATGTTTCCTTTTTATAGAGCTCCCATAGACTACTTTCCAAATGGCCAGGGAGTTAGACTGATTAACATCCACAGGTCTAGCTTTGATGGTTCTGTGAAAGCTATGGTTATAACTTTTTAGGAATTGCGGTAGCACATCTATATAAGTGAAGGTATTGTTGGCTGTGAAATACCTCCACATTTTTGTTTTTAAAGTCCTGTTGAACCTCTCAACAACCCCAGCTTTGACCTCACAAACAAAATGGTGTACCCCGTGTTTTTTGAATAGATGACCCACATCCTTGTTTAGGAACTCCGTTCCTTTGTCCATCTGTATTTGGATAGGCTGCCTTCCGTCTTGTGTGAAAACTGCTTTAAAAGCTCCAGACACCTCCCTGCCCATTTTGCCTTTTAGAGCGCAAGCCCAGGCATACTAAATACTATTAAGAACAAATCTCAGAAATAAACACTTACCGGTGTGCCTCCTTTCTCTGCCACAACTTCCATCTCCTCTTCCAGATCCTCAAGGGATGTGCGGTAAGTAGACCAGGTTGTGTCAGGATCCTCCAGCTCCATTTTCTCTAAAGGCGAGGCGGCTATTTTCATAAGCACCCCGCCATCCATGTCTTCAACAGGCTTCACCTCAGTGCTATCCATACTCCAAGCAGCATGTAAGTGGGTTTCAGGAAAAGTTCTTTGCCCCATGGGAAATACAGCTAAACGTAAGCTCTCTATTACAGTCGCTGTGACACCAGCTCCCTTCCCTGGTGTAAAGTTTATGAGTCCAGGTGTCATAGGTGCAGTTTCCATCTTTCTGGGCTGAATGCACAAGGGTACCGGAGGATGAGTAAAACCCAAAGGTCCCTCAGTCACTCTTGGCTGCACCATGTTCTCTGTGCAGAAAACGTGTCTAGGCTAGGGATTTCAGAGAATTCTGCGACGGATCTCAGTGAGGCCGAATGCAAGTGCATGCTTGCTGACCCTGAACAACAAATACTAGACACCCTGTTTTTCAGCAGTGGAGAGGTGACCCCCAGGAGAGAACCCAGATTACAGTGTTCCTCATTGTAAAAGAGGAAAAGAAATGTTCTTGATGAACAGTAATATTATTATTTCAAGGCTTCACTATAGACAAAAAAGGAAGACATGGCCCTATCACATCATTTGCAAAGAGGTGCCTAATCAGATTTCAGTGGGGTGATGGTTTCTTTCAACAAGGTTCAAAGGCCTGTATATTTTAAGTGTATTGTGGGGGGGGGGTTAAGAAAAGAGTCTGATCCCCTGCCCCGCTTTGCTTTTGTAAAGAGAAGGGCTCTTGCAAATTGAGCGTCTACACATATGGACATCAAACAGAGCATTACTATTTTTTATTAAAAAAATTTCAATACTGCCTTTCAACATAAAAATTCTGAGTTTTAAAATCCCCCTTAAACATAACAAGATGATGATAAAATGAAAAAGCTTAAAATAGCAGATTAAAAACTGGCCACAATTTAACAGAAGCCTGTGAAAATAACAAAAAAATTCACCTGGCACTGAAAAGATAACAAAGTAGGTGTCCGGCAAGCCTCTACCTGGGGAGAGAACCACTAAGGCCCTCTCCCTAGTTGCCACACGCCTCAGTTCTGATTGTGGGGGTGCCCAGGGGAGGGACTTATATGACGATCTCTGCACACTGGCATACTGATATGAAGGCATGCGTTCCTTGCAGTTCCCTGGTCCCAAACCATGCAGGCCTTGAAAGATAAGCACCAGCACTTCAAATTACACTTCAAAGTGTTTTTCATTTTAATTGCTGGGGGGGGGGGTGTTAATGAATTGTTTGCCACTTTGGAAACCTTTTTGGGTTGAAGAACAGGGTAAAAACGGACTAAGCAAACAAACTTGCATGTCCACCCTGTCTGCCCGCTCATGCCCTGCCTAGTCACTGCTACTTTTTCATCTTTTGTGTACTCCCTGCCCTATTGCTATGCCTGAATCAAATTGTAGGATTGTGATTGTGTCCTTTGCGATGTTACTCTAACCCCCAATCCACATACAAAATCACTTCTCGGTATATTATTTCTAGCAGACTTTGGCCTTTGTGGGTCAATGGCATTAGAGGTATGTAACGCCCTGGGGAGTGAGGGGACTTAATCAAAGAGGAGAAGAAAAATAAACTCTGCTTCAACAGGGGATCAACCATTCAGTAGAACACCCTTGCCCAACCTGGTGCCCTCCAGGTGTGTTGGACTACAATTCCCAGCATCTCCCAGCCACCTGCAGCTGGCTGGGAGATGCTGGGAGTTGTAGTGCAACACACTTGGAAAGTACCAAGCTGGAGAAGGCTGCAGTACAATGTTGCAGAGCGTGTGCAGGCAGCCGACCTTACAGTAGAAGTTCACAAATTAAGCCCTCAGCTGCTATGGAGGTTGCTAGCTATGTGTGCTGGAAAAAGTAACCTCTCTCAGGTAATGAAGACTGCGTCTGGACTACAGGAGACAATAACTAGCAGCCTCCCACGGAAAAGGCTCGCCACCTTGCTCGTGAGTGTCTTTCTCTTTTTTCAGAAGGGGGAACATTGGTGTGGAGCGCATAGCGAGAGAGCACAAAATTAATTCAGTTTATCGCTGACTGGGGCTTAAGGAATTCACACTGCAGCACTGATGATGATCGACTTTCAGAGTTCATCTTCAGGGTGGGGGTGGGGAAATGGTAGCAATAAATATCATGGGAACAAGGTAAGGAGAGCCTGGAGGTCTGTGGAGGAATTTAATTCCCATAGAATTGAAGTAAATGAACACCAGTGGAAAATTCCATCTTCCAGGTACTCAGCCTTGATGTCATACTTCGTCTAGCTGGCGGGATTGTCATTTAAAAAATGGCCCTGCTTCAATGCCTTTAACAGCAGTCTCTGGCACAGAGAAACATCACAGATAAAGGTTTTCCCATCCCCTACCTAAGATCATCTGCCTGCCTACCTGCCTAATAGGGGTGTCGGAGAATTTCTCCACGAATCTCCGGAAGGCCGAATGCCAACGCATTCGGTCCCCTGAAATTGATGGAGAAACGGTCCGCCCCCCCCCCAGGATGGGACTTACCTCGTGCGAATGTCCCTTGTGGCGGCGGGTCCCAGTGGCAGTTCGGCGGCGGTTCGGCGGCGGTGGCCGGTCTTCTGACCGGCTGCCGCCGCCGCCATTTCCAAGTAAAAAAAAAATAAAAGTCTAGATTTTCAAAAAAACACCATGATAGGCTACGTAAATCTTTACGTAGCCTATCACGGCTGACTTTGAAAAAAAAGAAAAAAAGAAAGCACATACGCAAATGGCGGTACCCATGGGCGCCGCCATTTGTGTTCCTTATTTTGGCATGGGTAGTCTACGTAAAGATTTACGTAGACTACGGCGAAAATAAGGGCAACGCTATTTGTGTTGCCCTTATTTTCGCCGTAGTCTACGTAAATCTTTATGTAGACTACCCGTGCCAAAATAAGGAACACAAATGGCGGCACCCATGGGCGCCGCCATTTGCGTATGCGCTTTTTTTTTTTTCAAAGTCAGCCGTGATAGGCTACATAAAGATTTACGTAGCCTATCATGGTGTTTTTTGAAAATCTAGCCGTGATAGGCTACGTAAATCTTTACGTAGCCTATCACGTTGTTGTTGTTGTTGTTGTTTTTTACTTCTTCCCGGCAGAAGAACTTTCATGGCCGGAGAGGCGGGGCACTCCCCCCCGGCCAGAATTTCAGCGGGGAGGGATGGGGCGCCTCTCCCCCCGCCAGAATTTCGGCGGAGAGGGACGGGGCGCCTCCCCCCCACCGCGAAGCAAGCTGCGGGACCAGGTAAGGGACTTTCGTCCATCCCTACTGCCTATCCATCCATCCTGCTCCCAGAGTGGCTTACATATAACCAGTAAAACAAGACAGATTTTGCCCACAGGCTTACAATCTAAGAAGACATGGCACACAAGGAAAATGGAATTGGGAGGGAAGAGGGGAAAAAGTCAAGTCTTTTAGCAGGGCTGGTGGAATGGCCCTTTTTCCCCCTCTCATCTCCCATGGTACAGCAAGGTGGAATGGCTGCTGGTAGTGACAACAGCAAGACCGTTTGAGATGTATATAGTATTTCCTCTTTGCCTGTGGGTTCCAGGGTGGAGTACTTACTCAGGCTTCCATACCCCAATAAGTTCTGTTCTCAGGCCATCACTCAGTCAGCAGAGATGGTTAGGTTGATAAAACAGCTTCCCTTTTATTAGGAACAGCACATGGAAATGTAACATACTCTTGCAGCAAGACAGAGCAGCCACAGCTGGCCCTACCATTTGGCAGAGTGAGGCAGTTGCCTCAGGTGGCAGGTGCTTGATGGTGTGGTGAGGGCAGCAGCGGCAACCCTCTAACCATTTCCCTCCATTGGAGGACAGAGCAGCCTCCCAGTGTAGCAGCCATATCGGGGGTCAGACTAAGTAGCCTCATGCAGTCTCATGCTTCATGTTCTTGCTGAGCTCTTTCTCCCTTGAATATATTATTGTAAGCTGACAAGACACAGGAATTCCTTATCTTGTCAAAGGTCATACAATTGTATAACTTGTTCTCTGTTGTTCTCTTCTGTTCTCTCCTTATCATAGCTACCCTATAACCCAGTTCTTGTATTATAAACAATGGTGCTAGGAGAAGAAATGTTGAGGACTGCAACCCCACATGGGAGGGAGAGGAGGAGCCGTTTCCTATGTGTCACAATATCTATAAAAACAATGTGCTAATGTAAATCGGGGCTTCTGGCTCTTTGGAAATGATTCCAGCCTTAAGCCCGCGCGTTAATAAAGAATCTCTTTTTCCTTCACTCCGTGGTCTCTCTGACTCTGAGTTCTGCAACACCAGTGCTGCGAAACCGCAGCAGGCAAATTTCAGAGAGGAAACCAGGCTGTTCCATTACAGGCCCCCATTCAATATACCACAGTGTGTACTAGACTTTCAAGAAACAAAGAGGAAAAGGCCTTCATATTGATTGATATTGATATATGCTACCCACTTCCCCAAGAGATGAGATACACCGGGGCAAATCTACTGGGATTTGGTTTCCTTTGGATGAGAGAACAGGGGAAATGTATGGTGCCTGGTTTGGAATATTTGCTTCATTTACATATATACAAGCAGAGCATGCGTGGAGGCAAAGATTCAAGGCCACAGATCCACTATCTCACATCAATCTCCAGAGATGCACATCTCTCTATGCCCCTCTCCTCTTTCATACTGCAAACCGCTGTTTTCCATATACACCCCCTCTTACATGTGCCTAAGCATTTCTGAGACACACACACATGCTGCTGCCACTGCAGGTAAACTACCCACTCAGGAAAACATCCAGAGCTATTTAGGTTCTTTTGCCAAATTCCAGACTCCCATGCAGAGTCACTTTAGGCAAAACCATAGCAATAGACTGAACAGTCATGACCGCCCAAGGCGGAAATTTGCTGCCGCATGAAAGGAAAAAAGGCAGCCTTTGACCCATAGGCCCCCAAAAGGCCACCACAAAATGAGACACGGAAGTGCTAAAATAAATAAAAATACAAGCAAACAGGGCAGAAAATGGAGAATGAACTAACGAAGAAAGAAAGATTAGGAAAAAGAGAGACATTCCCCAGAAGCTACCACTGTGTACGCTGAAAGAGAACTATACAGGAAGGCGGGAGCCACACCCTCTTGAGCTTGGAGAGTATGGGTGGGGCTCCTGCCAAAACTTGAGCATAGCTATAGAAGTTTCCTAAATAGAGCTCTGAGCAGACAGAGAAGCCATATGTGGGACTGCACAGAAATGACAAAGAATCTCTGTCTCGGCCTCAAAAATTATGCCATTGTTTTGTTCTTTTCTCAGCAACTGTATAGTGATCAGTACACTCCCATGCTTGAACATTTCTACTCCAGAATAGAATAGAAATAGGCTTTCCAGAAATGACTGTACACAAGTTCCACTTCATCGGTGCAGAAAGCCCTGACAGTTAATTAATTGTATTATATATGTGCCCTGTCTTTACACCAAAAATGGCACTTAAGGTGGATGCCACTGGAGACTCTTGGGCTTCTTTTTGGGATAGGTGTGCATGTTGAAGAACACTGAAGCTGGTTCCTCTGCTCCATTTGAAAGATCTGGAACACAAGATCCATAGGAAACTTTCCAAATTGGTGTAATTGGCTGTAGGCAGTTGGTGAAGTTGCTACAGCACAGAATTCAGTTTCCCTGTATTGGCAAGGGGGAAATCGTTAGGGCTGTGCACCTCCTCGTCACAAAGCCTGAATAACAAGGTGAAGTGGGCTTATTCGGAGTAAAATCCTCATGATATGAGGTGGGTCAGAACAGTACTGAGGCGCCCTGGGGTGAAGTGCCCCTCTCCACAAAGTGCCTCCTCCACCTTGTATATTCAGAACTCTACTTAATGCCTGAGCAGCCCAGACAGGTTGTCTCCAAAATGTATCAACTTCTGAAAGCTCACACAGAGGGGCAGGAGGAGGAGGGAGGAGGGAGGAGGAAGGGGGAAGGCGAGTGGACACGGAAAGGCAGAGGGAGGCAGGAAGGCAAGCACAGGAGGAGGAGGGAGTGTGCGTGGGTGAATAGGAACTCTTGGCCAGGACTGATGCCAGCAGTCTCCAATCAGAGAGAGTGGTGGAGGAAGGGGGGTATATATACTTTGGAGAAAGGCTGTGTTGGTTATTGAACTGTCACTTGAGGCACAGGTGAACTCAGTGGCACGGAGCACTTTTTATCAGCTTAGGCTGGTATACCAACTACGCCCTTATCTGGACAGAGATAGCCTAGCTACAGTTATCCATGCTCTGACAACTTCTCGTCTGGATTACTGCAATGTGTTATATGTGGGGCTGCCTCTGAAAACGGTCCGGAAACTTCAGCTGGTCCAAAATAGGGCAGCAAGATTGTTAACAGGGACTGGCCAGCGAGCTCATATTATATTATGCCAGTACTTTTCCAGCTGCACTGGCTGCCAGTCCACTTCCGGGCCCGATTGAAAGTGCTGGTATTAACATTCAAAGCCCTTAACGGCTTGGGGCCAGGTTATCTGAAGGATCGCCTCCTCCCATATGTGCCTGCCTGGACCTTAAGATCATCTTCAGAGGCCCTCCTCTGTGAGCCCCTGCCAAAGGAAGTGAGGTGGGTGGCTACTAGGAGGAGGGCTTTTTCTGCTGTGGCACCCCGGCTGAGGAATGAGCTCCCTAGTGAGGTTCGCCTGGCACCTACACTGTATTCTTTCCGGCGCCAGGTGAAGACCTTTTTATTTTCCCAGGCATTTTAGCATTCTAGATGTTTAGCTTTGCTGTTTTAAATCTGTATTTTAAATCCCTGCACTGCTGCTAGGTTTTATTCTGGTTGTATTGTTATACTGTGGTTTTAATGTTCTATATGTTTTATATTGTTTTATTATGTGCTGTTTGGTTTTAATTTTTGTGAACCGCCCAGACAGCTTTGGCTATTGAGTGGTATAGAAATGAAATTAATTAATAAAATAATAAAATAATAAAATGATTATTGCGCTAGCTGTGTCTTTAGGAGAGGGCTGGTATATGGGTAGAAGATCGTGTGTGCGCATGCACGTGCAAGCATTCCTTGGGGCTGTTTTTCTTCTATTTTTTCATTTTTGATCACCACTAGGCTTTCCTCAATATTTAAATTAAAAGGAAACAGCTTGGTTGTAGTAGGATCCTTCCCTCGCTCCTTGCTTGTCCGTCCCCTTTGGGATGGTATCTTTGCAGCACCCTTTCCAGCCGCCTTCTCCTATTTCTTTCTACTTCTGACTCATTTGTTATTTGTATTAGATATATTAATCTGTCCTTTCCATATTTTTTCAAACTAACATAGCATTCCCTCGCTCATTGCTGCTATGCTCCCCTCCCCCGCCATTCCTGTGTTTGTTTGTTTATGTCACTTGCATTGGACTCGGGCAAAGGCTGTGTTTGTTGTTTAAGGTTGACCCTCACTTCTGCTTTCTCCATTCTATTTCCTTGTTGTTTTTGTCTGTCAACCTGTCTCTTTTAGATTTTTAAAAACCCAGTCTTATTTCGATTTTTAAAGCAAACATTGATTTCTGGGCATGTTCCCCCCCCCCTTAAGTCATATTCAAGCATTTAGTTTTTTCTTGCTTTCTAAATTCTTAAAGAAAGGCGTGTTATAGCAGCCTACGTGTGTAGTGTGTGCCCCCCCTGTGCTGAAGTGAACTGTCTGTGTCTTCTCTGTGTTGATCCCCCAGAACAGAAATTAAATAAGTTTTTTTTTTAATTATTGTTTGATTGTTCTTGGCCCTTATCTTATCGCCTGCACTGTCATCCTGTATTTCTTGAAGTTACCCTGTCTTCCGTAAAAGAACATGAAATATAAATCAATAAATTAAAGACACCCATCATTTGCTTAGGTAGTTCTGCTTTTCTTTAGCTCTTGTGTGTCTGTGTCCATGTGTGTAAGCACGAGACACATGGTATTTATATTAATTACCTTCTTATTCCAATAACACTCCACTGTGTCGCAAAGCAATCCAGTGCAATATGAGGCTTCTTCAGGGTGTTGGTGGGGCAGAGGTGAGTGAGGTGCTGGTGTCACTATTAGGCGAGCTGTCTGTCCCCTAGTCCAGATAGGGCATCCCGGTGCAGCAGGGCAGCAGAGCGCGGAGGCCAGTTGCAGTGCTCGGAGACCACTGTTCGAGGAGGCTGGCGTGGGCAGGTGCAGTAGTCGCACTCTTGCCCACGGCGGAGCAGCATCTCCTTCTGTAGTGGAAGAGGGGAGCCCACTGATGGACGTTAGGTCAGGGGTGTCCGACGTCCTCAGCGTGGTGGAGGGCGAAGAGGAGGAGATCCTCCAGGGTGTGTTGGAGGAGGAGCCATAGGCAGAGGCTCCAGCACCTGACCCCTCTTCCATTGTTCCCTCTGCTCATGTGGTGCCCCCCCCCGAGTCAAAGCAGGCAGTCTGCATCTCCTCCTCCCCCAAAACGTCAGGGCAGCATTGTGTGGGACCACTTTGAGTTGAAGCCAATCCCAGCACTGCCGTGTGCTGCCACTGCAAGGCGTCTCTGAGCAGGGGGAAACAGCCAGGGCACTACAGCACCAGCAGCCCGCTCCTGCACTCAAGGAGGCAGCACCAATCGGTCTTGCTTGGGGAAGAGGCCCCCACGTCCCAGCAGGCTGGCAGCAGGGACAAGCATAAGGCTGGTAGTGTCAGGGTGGAAACTGAGCCCATAGAGCCCCAGAGCAGTTCTGATTCTGAGGAAGAACAGCAATCCATGGGAGAGGAGCTCGCTCATCTCTCACAAGCACAGCAGCTGGCAGAGATTCCTCCTGCCAGCATTCCTGAGATGGTGACCCTGGCAGTGAGAGAGCGCTGGAGGGGGGCTCGCTGAACGCTCAGCGCAGATGCAGGGAGCGGTGACAGATGGAGGGAGCCGAAAGGAGGTGCTCCACTCGTTTGGTGCTAAAACAACGGTTGCGTCCCAGGGACCGAAGGGTAAGAGGGAGGACTCTCCATAGCCCATAAGTTCAGAGTCTTCCCGCGCTTCTCCTTCAAACGGGGACCAACAGCCTTACCTGGAGCTTAGGCTACTCTGCTATCTATCCCCAGTGCAGTTCCTTGCTTAGTCGCTAGTGATTAGTATCTGAAAGAGTCATAAAGTAATAAAGGAATAAAGTCTTGGAAAGAATCCTCGTCGTCTGTGTCCTGAGTTGGCTATTGGAGGGGACTGTAAGAGGCAGCTAGGGCGCTCCTGACAGCTAGTGCCTCCAGAACCCCTGCAAGCTCTCTGTCTCTCACCCCCAAAAGGCTTAGGCAGGCCACCATGGAGGAAATGGGGTGGGGGAAGTATGGGTCCACCAGGTGGAGGTTTCCAGAGTTCAAAAATCAGTGGCCCTTCTGGGCTAGGCACTGACTGTGTTTTAAGATACATGCAAAATACTCATTTAGTGTGTGCTAGAAATAAACAAACGCAGACAAAAAATAACCTCTTCTAGCCTGCCTGCCAGGTAATGTGTGTATTCAGCCATAGAGAGGCTGAGCCAGTGATTCTTCTGAATAAGGGTTGTTTTGTACTTTAAAGAAACCTGCAGCAGGGATAAGGGATAGTGACCTCTGCTTCAACACACTTTCCCTTCTGAGTTTGGTCTGAGTTTCTGGGAATATCATTCATCCTGCGCCTAGCACACAAGCCAGTGGGCCAAAGTGCCTGGACTTTGGTGGGTGGGATGTCCTTGAGAGGGGCTGGGAGGGGCCCAGGTGTCACGCACCTCCATGGAAACAGGGAGACGTTATAGCTCTTTGCTTTGGGAGCTTTGTTCGAAAACATCAAATTTACCAGCGCCTAGCACACAAGCCAGTGGGCCAAAGTGCCTGGACTTTGGTGGGTGGGATGTCTTCAAGGGGTGTTGGGAGGGGTCCAGGTTTCACATGCGTGCATGGAGACAGGGAGAAGTTATAGCTCTTTGCTCTGGGATTTTCCTGGAAAACTCAAATTTCACCTGTGCCGAGCACACAAGCGAGTGGGCCAAACTGCCTGGGCTTTGGGGGGTGCAATGCCCTTGAGCGGGGCTGGGAGAGGCCAAGTTGTCACATGCGTGTGTGGAAAGAGGGAGAAGTTACAGCTCTTTGCTTTGAGAGTTTCTGTGGAAAACATCAGATTTTAATTCTGCTTAGCACAAAAACCACTGGGCCAAACTGTCTGAAATTTTGCAGGTGGCCTCCTCTCCAGGGTGGTGGAGAGGTCCCCAAATGTCATGCCTGTCTCATGAAAACTACAAATGTTATGACTGTTTGTGTTCTCCCATGTCTGTCAATGGGAAAACGCCAAAAATGGGCAATCCAGATATCCAAATTTCACTTTGGATTTGGATCCGAGTTGAAGCGGAGGGGGTCCAAATCGATCTGAGGCAGATAGGGGTCACTTCAGAGATTCTAAAGCGGCATCCGAAGCGGATCGGGGGGTCCATGCACAGCCCTAGAAATTGTGTCTTCCACCAACAGAAATATGGCTATGCTCCTTACTTGTCTTAAATGTTGCTTTTCCCAGCATGCCAAATGATGCTGCAGATTAGAACTGGTGGCTTTCAGAAGTCATAATTCCAAGACAAGAGTGTTAAAAATATGACTTACAATCTTCATACAACTTATGAACCCACATCTGATGCAATGGTAGATTTGAGCAATTTCTTTACTTCCATAAATATGTTAGTAGGATAGCAGAGATCTCTGCATGCTCTGTATCCCATATCGACCTGTTTATGGGTGAAAGAGCAAGGAAAGGCAGTGAAATACATGGCTACATTTGTGCCCTGCTTACAGTATCACACATTGTTTTCACAGTTTCTCTTTTCCTTCTTCTAGTGTTTTATTCTGGTTGTATTGTTATATTGTGGTTTTAATGTTTTTAAATTTTATATCATTTTACTGTGCGCTTTTTGGTTTTAATTTTTGCGAACCGCCCAGAGAGCTTCGGCTATTGGGTGGTATAGAAATGAAATGAATAAATAAACAAAATAAGGCAAAAAGCTCAAGTGCACAATCATATGCATGTTTAGAGAGAGAAAACTCCTACAACTCCCAGCATTACCCAGCTGTTTAAGCATGCATGGGATTGCTGAAGGCAAAGACAAGGAGCATCTCTACATTAGCCTAAAATCCCACATTTAAAATGGGCTTTCTGCTTCTGTTTTAAATGCAGGATCACAACAACTTCCCTTTTCACGTGCTTCCTTTCCCCCCCCCTTCCCCCTCCTTCTCCCCGGTATCTGAGTCTTCCATTATCTTTCATTGATCTCGCTCCTCTTCTTGCCGCTTTTCCTCTTTTCACAGAGGGAACTCAAGCGGAACACAAGGGGGTAATTTGATAGCTCATTATCTTCGATCTATTTAAAAATGGAACAAAGGGCATTTAGTTCAGGAGACGCCCTGGAGGGTCACAGAATCATGTAAAGAGCCCGCAAACTTCCATGAGAGAGCCATCTCAATAGCAGGATAAAGCTCCATATGAAGAAAGCCAGGGAAACAGGGAAAGATAGAGAGAAGAGAAAGCAGGAAAGATGGCTAGAAAGAGGCAGTGCTTCTGGAACTGAAGACCTGGTTGAAAAAGTGTTGGTCCTATGACAGGAAGACATTGTTTAGATAAAATAGGGACATAGTCTAATTAGGCTGGATGCATGTATCCCTGGTTATTTTACTCCCCTAATACTCATGTGGTTTTGGGCGTGGTGTGTGTGTGTGTGTGTGTGTACATTGTGTGTGTATATATCCATTCAGACCTTAAAACTTTTTCTTATTAATGTTGTTCTTCAGCAAACATTTAAATATTGTTGTTTGAAACACTGGGGTCTCTTTTCTTTTTGGGTTACCCACTGCACATATAATACTAAGCCCCACACTACGTGAAGTAGATACCTGAGACTCAGATAGTTTTAAAGCTGGTTTGGTGGAGGCAGCCAGAAGAAAAAAGAATTCCACCTGGGTGGCAGCAGGAAAGGCCACAGGAAGGGAAGGGCAAAAAAGAGTGGGGGCACACTATTTTGCCTGTTCTCCCTTCCACTCACAGAGCAGGATGTCATGGTCTGTGACTCATACACACAGGGAAGGAGGAAGCACTGGTTGCCTTTCTTCTTCTGTCCATTTTCATCTCTTTCTTTAGTAGCTCCTTTTCCTTTAGAGTTCTCCATTGAAGCTAAAAGGGGGTGGTAAATGGGGTTAAACAATAAACAGAAGAAGAAATGTGATACACAATTCCTTTTGTCATGTGTCTGCAATTGTAGTTTTCTCCATTACAACTGAGAAATTGAGTAGACATTGCCTGTAGACATTGTTTACAACTCATGGATTATTGGAAGGTTGTTTCTCCCTCCAACAAGCCATGCTGCCTAGGTTCAAATGACATGACAAGCTGCGCCCAGACAGAGATAATTCAAACTGTGCCCTGCGCGGGCCGCAATTTAAGGAAGCAAAAATGAGCTTATTTTGATCACGTGAACCATGTTGTTGTTGTAGTGTCTTTCCAGATACCCAGATCTCTCTCTCTCTCTCTCTCTCTCTCTCTTTCTCTCACTCAAGACATAAAAAATGGTGCACTCCTGAGAGCGTTTCCCTGAAGACTGAGTGGGTAGCCAGAACATTATTTCCAAACTGTAAAGGTTACTGTTGATGAATTTTGGAGAGCCTGCCTGCTCCAGGGAGTCTAGTTCACCCACAGGCTGTTCTTTTTGGCTTTATATTGCAAAAGTCCCAGAGGTTGATGACTCTAATACTGTGATATTAAACAATCCTTTAAAATTATCTAGGTGATGCTTGGAAGCTGCAAGGGATTACTACCAGCTTATTCAGTAGATGAGGCTGTAGCACTTGGCTTTGATGTACAGAGGAAACCTAAGGAGAGCAATGCTGACTGTGAAGTGTACCTAAAAGAAATCTAGCAAAATTCCCCAGGGGTGGGGAACCTGTGGCACTCCAGACGTTGCTGAACTACAGGGCCCTGACCACTGGCCATACTGGCTGGGGCTGAGAGAAGTTATAGTCCAGAAACAGCCAGAAGGGCAAAAGTTCCCCATCCCTGGCAAAAATGGAACGATGTGGCATTTACTGTTTTACTTTGCGTTTAATACACAATGATGCAAAGTTGCACTTTACAAAATGAAAAAGAAATGCTGGTGTGAGGACTTCTAGTTTCAACTTGGCCATATATTACTGATATAAAAAGAAATATGCACGATATATTTACATACTACGTGTTTTAAAAAGCAATAGATTTTACTCATGCTAAGCCACGATGGGGAGGTGGGTTTTGCAAAAATTTTCTTCCCCCCCTTTTGGAGATCTTTTGGATAACCTAGTTTTTCATGGAGGTGCTGACCCTAACACATATTCAGGCAATCTTCTCTCCCTACCCGCAACCTGGTATAAGAGGGCAGTGGCAGCAGATGGCAGCAGACAGTGGCAGCAACGCTCTGTTTTGAGCCCCTTTGTGGTCTTGATGGGTTGTAGCTTTAGCACAATTTTAGGAGTTCATCACATGGAGCTTTTATCCTGCTGTTGATACGGCTCTTTCTCAGAAGTTTGCGGTCTCTTTACATGATGCCGTTAACCTCCAAGGCACCTCCTGCAATTTCCCCCAGCTATCTTGTGTTTTCCCCAAATGCAAAAAATGTGGTATTTTTTCCAGCCCATGGAACAGGAGCGTCATGACCTCCCCGTGAAATTCTCCAATAGCAGAAGAAGCCGCTGTGTCTGTCTGCTGTGGGCATTGGTTTTCAGTTGTTGGGGGCAAGGTCAGGATGACAAAGGTATTGAGGATGGGAGCGGGGCTGCACGGAAGGAGACCTGAGCAGATTTGACAGGCGCGAGGGCAAGAATCACCTGCCGATTGCGACTCCTGCTTCTGCATTTCTGAATTGGAGGGAGAACAGGGTAAAATGCCTCCCTGCAACAAAGGGAGACACATCTGATCCCCCACCCCACCAAGCTCAGAAGCAACGTCCTGTGTTGTTTCAGAGGACCCCATTAAGTTCAATGGGGCTTACTCCCAAGTAAGTGTGCTGAGGGTTGCAGACTTACAGCACAATCACACGTCTACTCAGAAGTAAGTCCCACGGCATTCAATGTGGCTTACTCCCACGTAAGTGTGCCAGATTGCAGACTTACAGCACAATCTTACATTTTATGTCTACTCAGAAATAAGTCAGAGGTTTCTTGGGGGCTGCAAGAAAAGAGTACAGCAGAAGTTAAGCTACGAAAACAAGACTCCCTCCCTCCTTTGCACACATGCCAGGGAGGGAGGGAGGCACTCCCTCAGTTCAAACCACGTGTCTTCCGTGTAAAGAAGCCCTTCCTAATTCTGCAAAGAAACCGAAAGCAGGAAGCTCCAGAAAGGATGCGGGGGTTTGCGGGTTTGTTTGTTTTTTAATGTGGAGACACTCTGAGTTTGAAAAATAGCTTCATGTTCCTAAGAACAGTTATGTTATTATGCAGAGAATCAGATATGGCTATGTGTCATTGCTGACAGAAAACAAAGGTAGTTCAGAATGTGGGAAATGCCTATTCAGGAACCATTGCCCTCACCCTGAATTAGCTTTTTTTTTTAACCCTCAGTGATGTCATCACATTGCCAAAGCTAATTTGCTGTGTGAGGACATCAATATACTAGAAAGGAAGAGGTCTCGGAGGGAGGTGACTCCTTCCATTAAAGAAGAGAAGAGAAGAGAAGTGGCTCTCCTAAATGCTTCAGAGGGAGGCACCATCTCAGGGTCAAGGAATGGCCTTTGTGAAGTTCTGAAGAACAAGAAAGGCACCAAAGCTGCACACACACACAGAAAAGGTACATTTGGGGAGGTCTTTCAGGAAACATTTCCCTCCACTAAGCCCCCTTTTCACTCTGAAAATATTTACTGGAGAACATTCAATTCAGCCTTAATCTTTACAGTCTAAGAAGTGTTAAATCAACTGAATTCCCAACTCCATCTTTGCATGACAGGAGTAAACCAAAGCAAAGTGTTTTAGTTCCCCTTCATCCTGTGTTATACTTCCACCTTATGTATAATGCTTCTCTTTGCATTGCTTTGAAACATGGGTGAAACACACCCATTGAACACCACAATTTCTCCTAACAGAGTAATCAAGCATGCATATGTATGATTGACAACCATAAGCCAGCAATTTTCAAGGAAATGATTAGTGAGAACTGTCAATACTGCTTCTGTAGGAATCAGTCAAAAAGCTCCCATTGACTTCATTTGGAGATGGAAAACAGTGCTCTTTATCTCATATAACAAAATTGCATCAATTCTGCTAGTCATTCCTCTAACCATATGACATGGGGCTTGCTTGCTTTCAGCTGAAGATTACCCTGTTCACTGATCTGAAATAATCCAAGTAAATCAATTCTGAGATATATGACACACTGCAGCATCTTCTGAAGCCCGAAGCTGGTCTTCAAAATAGAGGAGCTGATCTACTTCAAAACAGTCACTTGCCCGAGACACCATTTTTTCCAGGTGTTCCTTGATTTCATCTTCATTTGCATTCATCCGTTTTGCTCGCTGGAGGAATTCGTAAACTTTTTCAAAAACTTCTGTTCCCAGCTTCTGAATGGCTGACCTGCCAACGGGAGACAAATGTCGGCAACTTAGCTAGATTATAAATAATGTATAGGAGTCCATCATTTACTATAATTGAATAGATATCTGGCACCATTCGGTAGCACTTGAACAAAATGGTTCTCTTCGACATTAAAAGAATAATAATGAATGTATCTTGAGATACATATAAACTATATGGAGAGAATTCTGACATCTAATTCAGCAAGATGCTTTATCATCACAATCCCAGCTCATGCATGCATATTTACAACCTCTGGATTTTATAAAAATACGTTAAACAATTTCCCTGGAATAAGTAGAGAGAACAGTCACACTTCATAAATCATCCTTTAGACACTTATCAAATGAAAGGAAGACTGTAGTTAACAAAAAAAGTGGGAGAAAAGACATTTGTCTTCTGATAATAGAATTTCCCCTATTTTAAAATCTAGTACATATGTACTTCATTACTGAAAAGTGCATATGTGATCTAATACTAATTTAAAAGAAGGTTCTAGCTGAAGAGAGGTGAATTTGAACAAGTGCTGTACACACCCATCATTTCTGTATACACAAAGCAAAAAAAAGCATTTCAAGGGCAGACCAAATGTCAGCCTCAGGCAAGTGCTGAGGCCCAAGCACCCCAGAATTCCCACCATGGCTAACACCAGCAGCCATTAATTACATTGGAGGTGGGTGACCATGCCATACAGCCAAAGCCACTGCCACCTTACTTCACCCAGAATACCTCTGGGTCCTGCCCCCAACATAATATCACTGTGCAAGACTAGATTGGGGTCCAGAGGCACTCTTGAGCAAAGTAAGATGGTGGTGGCTCCAGCCACATAATATGGCATTTCTCCTTTCAGTACTAGGTGGTGATTATGGAAATCGCGCCTGGCATGGGCCCGGCGCATGCCACGATTTAAATTAGCCACCAAATAAGCTTATTGTGATAGTGGCCCAATAGCTTTTGATCTCCAATTGAACTCTGGGTCTATGCTGCAATATTAGAAAATGAACTGCAACAATAAAGAGCTTTCAATCCGATAAAAATAATTACATCTTATGACTAGTTCCATGCTTTTGTCTAGTGTTCTTTTATACATTCGGATGGTAATATTTGCATGTATACACTGAGGATATAATTGAAATTGGGTAATTTAAGATGATTTCATACAACTAAATCAGCAAAGGGTCTGTGTTTCGGGGGTGAATTTACTTCCTCTTGTTTTAACTGATCCTTTGGCAAGAACATGCTAAAATGTTGACTGGGCATGGTGAATAGTTCTACAAACATCTCTGTCCACACCCACCCACTACCCAATCAGCGTCCTGATGTGAATGCTATGGGGACTTATAACGAATACAAATTTGATTTTAAAATACCAGAGCACTTCTCTGATCTCCTGCATGAATGCCTATGAAACATTCAAGAAGAAAAATACACAATGAACCCAAGCGAGGGTGGCCCCTCTTCTGCAGCGGTGCTTTCTCATTTCACAACGTTTACTTATGGTTTTTCTTTATTCGAAGGATAGCCCCCCACAACCCCCACTCCTGAAAAATATCCTTTAAAAAGTATACGTTAATTTGCTACCAAGGATAAAAAGATTCGCTGTGGCTGGCAAATCCATTATATATCACAGTGGAGTGACAATATGAAGCCCTAGAATAATGTGAGGATGAAAGTGTGCTTATATGTTTGATAGAAAGCAATGATAACCTTTCATCTGTGCCATCACAGAAAACACTAACATTAGATTACTCTGCTGTTGCAAAAATAAAGATGTTCACAAAGTCTATACAAGCATTAAAAATAACGGGGGTACCAGAAATATAATCAAACCAACTTGTGTCCTTTATGGATGGGTTGTTAGTGTATATTTTAGGATCTTACAGTTGTTACCCATTTATCAAGCATAGTCCAAATTTTTTAGTTGTGAACCACCTCCCACTCTAAAATCCAGCACTGGAGCAGTAGTTTTAAAAAGCCCAGAAAGAAGCAAAGTTGGCTACCGCCCAATGGATTGCCCCACCATTTTAGAAAATTGTGCCTTGTTTTTCTTTTTTAATTTTGTGCAGAATCATCCCTGGAATGCTTATTCAGATTTTTTTTAATGTTGTGAAGAGCAACATGTTAATATTCAGACAGCATAGCTATTTCCTTTCCCTAACATTGACCCTCCCCGACATTTTACACGAAAATGACCAACTGTGCTACTGAAAGTACGCTGTGTTTAATATAACGTGCAGTTTGGGAACTTTGTTTTGATCATGTGCAAACCTTAGATGCACCAGAAACTGACTATATTATAACAGGGGTTACACTCTAAACGTGTGCTTAGACTAGATTTTTTTTTTTTCCTGGTGATGCATCCTGATCGCAACTGGTACAGTCTGTATTTGCCCCAGACAACGCCCTTGATTTGGGGTTCCATTTCCAGGTCCTATAAAGGGAAAGACAGTACCTCAGGCTTCTCCACCCTGGTGGCCTCCAGGTGTTTTGGGCCAACTACCATCAGCCCTAGCCAACATGGATATAGGTGGGGAATACTGTGAGCTGTGGTCCAAAACATCTGGAGGGCACCAGCCCCATCTATAAGGGGGATTTACTCCAGTTCTACTGCACCTCACCGATGGACATGGCAGATGATGTAACCCCCGCTCTGCATCAACTGCACATTTTGCTTCCTAAAAAGCCACTTCTTTGCAAAGTTGTTTTTCATCGGATTTTCCCATCACAGCGGCCTCAGTGCGGCTTGGGAGTCTGTGTGACCTCAACTGGCTTCAACGCAGGCTGGGAGGAGCAGCACTGATAGGCGGAAGGGAAAGTGGCATCATGAAAGGATAGACATGAGGAGTGGTGTTGGCTAAACATGTCTACTCAGAAGTAACTCATTCCCTTCCATTGCACTTCACTAAACATGCGAGCCGGGAGAGGGGTGGGAGCAAGTGTGTTGTTATAAATCTCTGCTTTCATGGAAGAGTGAAGGTACGCAGGGCTGTAATGATTTTAAAAGCTGATTGCCCCCAACTGACCCTTATTCCTGCTGAGCAAGGGTGGACATTGCACTTCCATTGCAATTCACTGAGCACAGGAGCAGGGAGAGGGGCAGCGAGCAAGCCTCTGCTCATTTATTGCCCCGCACCTATGCAGTTGGTGACGTTCAGTTCTATTCATTTGTCTTCCCTACTATGGCGAGATGTACTGATCTCAGAAGTTAAGCAGGGTCAGCCCTGGTTAGTACTTGGAAGGGAGACTTCCTGGGAATCAGGCTTCCTGCAGTAAGCAGGGGGTTGGACTCGATGGTCTTGTAAGCCGCTTCCAACCCTATGATTCTATGACTCTGCCCACCCAACCCTGAATGAATGCAGCTTCAGGTATTGTTTGCCCTGTGAAAGCGGTTTTTTGAAATTAATACACTGCCTTACTGGCTGCATGTGCCACCCAAGAAGCAAATTCAAATTCCTGAAAATCCAGATTTACACGGAATTGCCTCATAAAGAGTCTCCATGTAGATGGGGCCACCAAGTGGGGAAGGATTAGTACCTTATTTAAAAGGTGCCATAGGCTTTATCAAACTGGATTTTTAGTTTATGATATCTCTACCGAGCAATGGGTTTCAAACATGAATAAACTGTTGTGGCATCATTCTCAGCTGAGGTTCACATCCATGAGGAAATGGACTAAAATCACCAAGTGGTTTTACTTAAACTTTATGGGACTATGCTGTCATCAGAGATGACTAGAGTTCACTGCTGATCAAAATTTCACTCAAGCACATCTTTTTTGCGTTAAAGTCTGTGAATTTGTATCAGGATCCCAATTTGGTATACAAGTTCAGGATTTATACATCAGAATATGCTTCACATACTCCTAAAGTACTAAGGTTAAGATGATTAATAAACATGATTTTGTGCATCCCTTTTTAAAGCTTGTTCTATGTACTTAGCCTATAATCTTTCTGAACATTTTCACAGATTAAACATTTTTGGTCATTTACTGAATCTCTTTGTGGCAATGCTAGAATTCATCTTTAACATGTATAACATTAAATCAAAGATGCCATTCTCCTCTATTGGTATGATTACACAAGAACAATGTTCATAACTTTTAAAAGATCTTCTATTTTCAATCCTTTTTTCCCCACATTCAGCAGGGGGCAAAATGACTATTGTGACATGAGTCCCAGTGTGTTAATTCTATATCCTCCGCTCCACATGTAATTCCGCATGTAACGCTATAGGGAGCCTGTTGAAACAGGGCAGTCATTGGAATATATTACTTTCTAGAGAATGTTGAGTTTAATCAAGCACTGTGTTTAATTTTTTCTAGAAGGACGAAAAGGCTAAATGAAATCAGTTCAGCTTTGCAATGGTACTATCGAGGCTGTAATTCAATTTGGCAGCATAAAACGGTTCAACTTGTGAATGTTTGTTATATGAGACTGATTTTGAACTGAGCACAATTCCAAAGGAGAACGGTGACATCACCCAGCAGATGTCCCCAAGATTTTAGGATCTTCCTTAAAACAAGCTTTTCAATAATACAGTGGAATAGTGAACATTACATTTACCAATCATCAATGTCTGTTGATGATTGAAGGTGATTAAAAAAGAACCTAGCAAGAACCCTCACTTTCCAGTTCACCGATTGCCTATATATGACATAATATGGAGTTATTGCATTAGTCACTGATGCAATAAACTCCATAATCCACTACGGGTTAGAGGAAGCAGGCCCTCTTCTACCTCATACTAATGCAATAATCAATAGACAGATGCTAGAAAAGGGAAGAGCACCTTCCCTGTCTAGTTCTTATGGGCTGTATCCAATGCTGTCCTTCTGTTCAGGGAAAGCTCTTTGGTCCAGCAGAAGTTTCCATAAATGGAAGGAGCCGGGTTTTGCAAATTCCCTCTGCAGCCCTTTGTGACCCCTTCCAATTTGCTCCAAGGGGTTGGCGATGCTCTGGAACAGCATGGGAAATGGTAGGGGGGGGGGCTGCAGGAGAATAGGGAATTTGTGAAAATTTAAACCTGTGGCTTAACACTGTGAATATCTTTTTTCCACTGTAAATAGCAGCCACTGGGAAGCCCAAGCACAGCCAATGGGAACTTCTCTCTATGCAAAATTGCAGCTTTGGAAGGATTTAACATTTTTTGTTGGGACTGTAATGTGGGAGAGAAGGATTTAACATACACACTCTGCACACCACAGTCCCAACTAATATCACGTGCCCTCAGATTCCTTGAACCATGTGACAGCCATGAGCTAGATCCTCTGGATCAAGACGTAGAGTTGTTGGGTCTTTTGTCTTTGAGAGACTCAGAGAAACTCAACATTTATTTCCCTTCACAATCCAATGTGATAGATGCCCAATCTCGGAGCCCTCTGCCCATCCTAAGGAGGAATGGCAGGGGCTTTTTTAGCCTCTCTGCCCTCTGATTTAGCATTTTTTGGTAGATGGGCCTCTGAGCCCATCTAGTGCACTCAACTTGCCAAGGGCAGGGATGGTGGCTGAGAGGCCTTTGGATCTGGCGAATCCATTGCTTTTCCTCTCCCCCACCCCACTCCACCCACTGGAATACCTCCATCCCTCCCCCTCCTTCATCTTCCTGAGGCTGGAGTTCAGGCCTAAAGAAATGCAGAGTTGGGAGGCATGGGGAAATCCAAGTGGGGATTTCTCCCTCCAAGGTTGTAGCTTTATCTATGGCCTCAGAGGGGAAAATCCCCAGCGACCTATGGCCCCTCAGACACTGTCTAAGGGCCACAGGAATGCTCTCTTACTGAGGTTTTCTGCAGTATACTCCCTTTATCAGATGCATGCCTACAGCTACTTTGTTGTTATACAGGCCATGGTAAGAAGACATGATAGTAAATGAATTAGCATTGCTTCTAAAGCACTGAATTGCTATGCTGGCACTGGAGACCTCCCAGGCAAAACCTGCTGCCCAGAGAACATCAGCACCATCTGCTATAGATTGCTTCAAGCTTAACATCATTACTGATCTGGAAAATTAAATATTGCACACTGAAATGAAAACAAACAAACAAAATAATTATTGACAGCGAAGTTCAAGTTAATGAAGAGGGATATTAGATAATTAAATAGCTAGGCAATAAAACAGATACAATTCAGTGCTGCTGAATACAAAAAAATGCACTAAATATATATATTATAATATAGCCAAATAATTTTTGACTCTAAGTAAATACTTGGTTGGCACAGCAGATTCTAGTTCACAAGAAGTCTCAGCTGAGAACACTCCATTGAGAGCGAATGGTGGCAAGTATTAAGAAAGAGGGCAACATATATTTGTTCGTTATTAAATGTTTTTGCAGTTATTTACATCCCTCCTTTCAGGATACAAAACCTCCCAAGGCAAAAATCAAAGTACATTAATACAATCACAGTAAACAGTATCTGCTGGATCCAGGCCCCTCCATTCCTCAGAACCAGGCTGGTGCCAAAGGGAAGAGAAAAAAGAAAAAAATGTCATCCCCTTGGCCAGCGTGAGCTGGCAGGGCTTAGGAAATGGCAGGCGACCCACCACTTCACACACACACACCTGCCACCCTACTTAGGTTTGCTCTACCAATAAAGACTCTCATCAGCTCAGGGGCCAATCTACATTGCGCCCGACATCGCAACGAATTCGGTGTCATGTTGGGTTAAACGCTCTCGCATTAAAACGTGATTATCTACACTCACCCATTTTCCCCGTTGCGGTGCTTCATCGAATGCGTGAGCTCGGTTCACACTTGAGCGCTGTGCTGTTTTCCTGCTCTTAAAGATGGAGGCTCTCATTGGAGGATCAGAAACTCTTCCTGTTTGTGCTGATTCCACGCCCACCATGCTCACAGCTCTCGATGGCCTCATGTCGTCTTCTGGCTACTGATTGTATCACTTCCTCAGCACTCAATGTTTCCTCAGCAACAAGCAAAGGGCTGGATGTGTGTGTGCTTGTCTGATCTCAGAAGCTAAGCAGGGTCGGCCCCGGTCTGTAGTGAGATGGGCAACCGCCTGGGAATTAGGCTTCCTGCATTGAGCAGGGGGTTGTTGTATTCCCCTCAAATGAGACTAAGTTTTACCCCCTTCGGCTTTTAAAAAATTAATTAAGGCGTTATCTTCGAAGAATCGTGGCTTCTCCCCGATTTTTTTTCTAATTCAGGCATGATCTTTGAAGATTTGAATCTTCGAAGATCATGCCTGAATTAGAAAAAAAAAAATCGCAGAGAAGGCACAATTCTTCGAAGATAGCACCTTAATTAAAAAAAAAAAAACGCTGAAGGGGGTAAAACTTAGTTTCATTTGAAGGGATAGAACAACCCCCTGCTCAATGCAGGAAGCCTGATTCCCAGGCGGTCGCCCATCCAACTACTGACCGGGGCTGACCCTGCTTAGGTTCCGAGATCAGACAAGCACACGCACATCCAGCCTTTTGCTTGTTGCTGAGGAAACATTGAGTGCTGCGATCAGTAGCTGGAAGACGACATGGGGCTGTAGAGAGCTGTGATTGGACAGGAGGGAAATACAAACACCGCCATATATGGACAGGCAGGGGAGGGGACTACGACCAGATACGGTAGTGAAGGCGGAAAATCAGAGCACATTAAGGGGAAATACCGGGATATCAGGGTATTGAAAGCAGGACTACGGAAGTGGGAAATTCCGGTTCCAATTCGAGGCGTGTACCGCATAGTGTGAAAGACGGGCAGTGAAACCTCATTGGAAGCGAAAAAAACCATACGTGTAGATCAGCCCAACGTTAGCCCTAGTTGAGTGGAATGGTCGCTGTCAACTGCCCCACATTTCTCCATATATGATTACAGAAACACCTAATATCAGAAAGTGCCAGGAACGAGATACTGGCCCAGAAGTACCATTAAAGATCTTATGAACTATGATACCTAATCAGAGCAATAATGTGCTCTGATAATTGGATCAGTCCAATGGGAGGAAAATATTACAATTCTAACTTTAAAGCTCTTTAGGTTTTGCTATTTATTTATTGCATTTATACCCCGCCTTTTTTCCTCTTGCAAGGAACCCAAGGCGGCTTACATTATCCTCCTCCTCTCCATTTTATCCTCACAACAACAACCTTGTGAGGTGGGTTGGGCTGAGAGTCTGTGACTGGCCCAAAGTCACCCAGTGAGCTTCCATGGCTGAGTGGGGACTAGAACCCGGATCTCCCAGCTCCTAGTCCAACACTCTTGCCACTACACCACACTGCTACAAAATCTCCTAATACAAAAAGAAGAAGAAAGCTATTTATGCTGGTCTGCAAAACTGTTTTCCTCTAATGTGATTACTGGAAAGATTCTATTCACAAGAAATGGCTAAAGAGTTCCACTGAAATCAGTGGTAAAGCATCCTTTGAATTTAACAGGAGAAAAATAACTGATCACATTTGAGCTACTTAGAAAGTCTTAAAATTATTTACAGCACAATCCTATCCATGTCTACTCAGAAGAAAGTGCCACTGAATTCAGTGGTGGTTGACTTCCTGATAAATGTGTATAGGATTGCAGCCTTCACCTCTCACAGAAACTATGTATCACCTCATACAGAAATGCAGAATGTTCCTTCACTAGGCTGTCAGTTAATCTTAAAGATCATGCAGTGTGCAATCAATTACTTCAATACGACCTTTCTTTCTGAATTTTTAAAAGAAATCATGCATTTGATGCCAACATCATATGCACAAGAATCTTACATACATAACCTCATGAATCTTAAGCAATAGTGGCATGGCCATTCATGATGGCAGAACAAAAATACCACCAAATGCCTTTCTTTCGCAGTTTCTCAAAGACAATTTTACTTACACTCAGCAGGTAATGATGGAGCCTTCTGCCTGATCCAGGCATGCTGCTGAGTGGAAGACACTGGGGACTGAATGAGAGGCATTCACTGCTGTGCTGCAAGATTTTAATTTACTTAAATGTTGGTCCATGAAAGCTTTTTTCATTTTACCCATCTACATTATATTTGAATTTTTAAACTGCACTCTAAAGTTCATTGCCATTAACCTATGACTTACTGTATGCATTCTTAAGATTCTTTGTCAAAGAACATGAAAGCCTATGTATTCAGAGTCATTTTCTTCCTTTCAGTGCTTTTATTTCTTTTGATTCCATCACTGAAAGAAAAAGATATAAATGCCTATGTGTATGTCTCCTGTTATTCTGTAGTCAAGCATACATGAAGACCCAAATCATGAAGCTACGGTTGCCAGAATAAAGGCAGCCCATAAAATTGTGGGAGTTTCAGAGGTACAAAATCCCTATTTCCCAAACATGAACTTGCTGTTAACAACTAATAGGACAAGATGCATATCACCTCCCAGTAGTACATATACCAACAGCATCAAAAAGCTTTCAAACATAGTTCACCAGTTTGGTTAGATAGAGGAGATTCATGGGCTTTAATCTCCCCTAAGTATATATGGCAGGGGTGGCAACAACTAGGGTGTTGCTGGACTACAACTCCCATCATCCCTCACCGTTGGCTAAGTTGGCTATAACTGATAGGAGGTGCAGTCCAACAACATCCGGAGGGCCAACAGCTGCCCACCCCTGATGTGAGGGGAGAATATTCCCTCCCCTGATAACACTATAAAATTGGAATGAAATAATTTCCAGGAGTAAACCCAATGGTTCTCTACTTCTGGCAGTGAGCACCACTCGTTCCCAATGTGAGCACAGCTCGCCCTGGAGGCGGCAATGTAGCGCTTCTTAGGGCAAGCCCCCAAATGACCGGAAACACATGTTTCTGGAAGGTGCAACCAGCCCCTTCAAGAAACTTGTGTTTCCAGTCATTTGGGGGCTTGCCCCCAGAAGTGCTACACCACTGCTGCTGGGGGGCTGGTCACACTGAGAACTGGCAGTGCTCGCCGCTAGCGGCAAGGCACCACTGGATCCTGCCCCTTGTAATATATCCTTTCCATTGAGATTACTTGTCTCTTTTACTCTGCAACTCTTTGTCCATGATTTACTGTGCATCATTTATTGTGTATGTCTCCTGTTATTCTGTAGTCAATCCTACATGAAGACCCAAATCATGAAGCTACAATCGAGTCTCAAGAATGAAGGCAGCCCATAAAAATGTTGGGAGTTTCAAAGGTACAAAATCCCTATTTCTCAATCATGAACTTGCTATTAACAACTAATAGGACAAGGAGCATATTAATTAACATTTACTACAATAAAATTTGGTTGTTGGACAACAAATGGAGTTCTTTGACTCTGTTGATGGGATTTTCAATAATAGCTAAAGAGTTCCACTGCAATAAGTAGTAAAATATATGGGGTTGTATCCAATGGTGTCATTCTGCTAGCACAAAGCTTCTACCACTTCGATCCTTGTGCAAGTGTCAAATCCAATACTTTGATTCCATTTGTACAAGCCATTGCCCAAGGCATTCCCCAAGGCATTCCACAACTCATTACAACTTCATCGGGCTAGGTGTTTCTTGCACTAGTTGTGTTAGTTGTTCTGCAAGCAGTTGTTCAACTGCTAGTGGAACAATGCCAATTCTTGTAATTTTTCTGCTAGCATGTCGTTGGATATAACCTAAAGTTGCAATATCTAGTTAAAAAAATCACAGTCCACAGTCTGTATAACATTACAATACAGAAAATTACAAGTTGTAACAGCATCAAATGTTCATATTTCAATTTCTCACTCAGCAAAGCGTGTGTTTGGATGGTCATTGCACACATTTGATATTGCAACTACCCCTTGTGATTAGAGCCACATGTATCCTTAAATCCTCCCCCTTTTGCACACTTGCAGCTTTTCCCCAGTATATAAGAGTACATAAAAGCACAACTATTGTATGATATTTATTTAAAAGCAATCTGGAACAATATGGAAGGATAACAAACCTCCTGCTCATTCAGTCCATTTACCTCTGCGTAACCCAATGGCTGGAGGCAAAGCAAAGAAAATTTGCACAGAAAGGAACAGCCAATACTGGGCAAATACACTACAAACAATCTGAATCAAAATCACACAAAATATTATAGTGATATCATTCAATATGTAAACTAAATGATTAACTACTTGCTTTACATCTCTCTGACTATCAGTTCCTCAGTATATTATGAATTTGTCTGCCAGGGCACTAATTCCCACTGGTGATTTAGAACTCACAAGTGGGTCATCATGGGAACCTATGAGTGGCTCACCAGAAGAGTGCTGTGGACAAGATGACATGAATTTAATGTATCATTTCACATTATTTTGTACTGCTTATTTTAGCCAAGACCCTGATTGAGGTTGCTAAAATACAACAAGGTAAGACAGGAATATAGAACCAGTGTTATTGGATGGTGGTAAAACCCACAAGATTCTGCTACTTAAGTCCATAAGTATTAGTAAAATATATACTTTCAGCACAGAATATGATGAATTCTGGTCATTTTCTTGTGTTTAAATCATGCAGATGATCTGCTCACCATTTGCCTGATTCTAATGTGCATTGTCCCACACATGGACCTGCTTTGCACATGTATAGTGAAGAGCTCTCCATCTTCATTTTGTGGATGATGATTGGGAGCTGAAACTTACTTGAAGCAAGTTGCTGGATTATCTTAGACAGTTTTGAAAACTGAGTATGCCACAAGGAAATTGTTGTTTGAACTAGTGTGTAATAAAGGACCCCTTGGCAGAAAGTGAAAAATATGGACCAAGGAGAACAGGCAAGAAAAAAGCAGGAGTTTTGAATATGACTGTCTAAAGCAAATTGATAAAATTTGCACACAGATCATAATACAGAAATGAAGAATGACCACTTCTGAAACAAGCAGAGACTGATGAGATGCCGCGCTTGCGCTTCAAAAGAAATGACATATACTAGATAAAGTACAGGAAAATGATTCTGATGCAATAGGCAAACACTTACTCTTTGCCATTGCAGAAAAGTATTTAGTTGTAAATTAATATTCTTGGATCAAAGTTATTTTTGTTTTACTGTCATGCAAAAACCAGCATCTTGGTCTATTGTTAACATTTAAAAAGGCAACTTACTCTCTCATACGTCTCAGTTTGGTTGTCGCCATGGTGCTGTTGAGAGCTCTCGATCCCTCTGGTCCCAGTGGAGTCACTCTGGTGATGGTTCCAGTACCTACAAATCAATGCAGAGATGCACAACTTTATTCACCTTGCTCTTCTCAGCATTCCTGCAGATCCAAAGTGCTATTCAAGGGCAATCAAGAAAGGGATGGCAATTCACCTTTGTCACAGGGAAATGCTGCATTAACGAACAATGAATTATCTTATTAAGGACACATTAGGGCAATTTGGTTCAGTGAGTGAAGGAAGCACAACAATGATTTTCAATTTGAGAGTGCATACCGAAACAACAAGACAGTTTGTAAAAGAACTTTCATGTGGGTAACTGTTAAGACGGGGAAAAAACTGCATCAAAAATAAATTTGGATGAGACCTCATCTCTCTCTCTCTCTCTCTCCCCGCCTCTGTGTCTCTCTCTGTGTGTGTACATGCACAGATATTTGTAGGAACAAGATATTTCTTCATGTCACCTCATTTTGGTAGAAGTGCATACTGGAGCTGCTGTAGTGTGCATGGAACTTCGGGTGCAGTGGACTACAAAATTGCCACAGCTCTCTCAGAAAATGGTCTGTGAGATTATCTTTCAACCTTTTAGAATGGGGAAAAATTACACAAAAGCTGGGAAACCACCAAATGATTGGTTGTTGGGGAAAAGGGAGAGTGGCCCTCAAAAGAACCCCAGAGGGCTGAATTGAGACCCCCGGAGGGCATAATTTGGCCCCCATGCCTAAGGTTCTGCACTAGGCTGTAACTGATAGCAGGACTGCATCTTTTGTTAAGAGTCGTCCCCCCAAGAAAAAACACCCCCTGCATGTGTGGTAGCACAGTTATCAGATTTTTTTGTAAAGTAGGTAATGTGTAGCCTGTGGACCTTGACCAAGGCCACTAAAGTATTTCACACAGTTATGCAGTTCCATGCTGCTGCCACATGGCAACACGGGCCAATCATTCCGGGGGGGGGGGGGGCTTTCCCAGAGGGAAATACTTGGTGAATGGATACAGCCTGAGGGCCTTATGTTGCCTACACTTTTGAATATACAACAGGAGAAGGTAAATGGAGAGATTTTAATAACAGCATTTATTATTCTCAAGGTACCTTATGCTTATAAACATTCAATTTCACAGCAACTAATTTTTGAGATACCTTTACCTCTCAATTATTTCAAGAGCTTAACTGAAGAAACAAGAGTCAGAAGATGCCCTTGTTTCACTCCCTTCAAGCAGTTTTGAGAAACTTTATGCGGACTGGTGAAGTTCCATTGATGCCTGAGGAGTAATACCTAAAAGTAAGCAAACCCCTTTTGCCAATTAAAGGTATGAGGGAAATAATCTAGGGAGGTGGTGGGCTCTCCCACACTGGAGGCATTCAAGATGAAGCTGGACAGCCATCTGTCAGGGATGCTTTGACTTGGATTCTTGCATTAAGCAGCGGGTTGGATTTGAGGGTCTTGTAGGCCCCTTCTAACCCTACTATTCTATGAATCTTCTCAGTGCTGGCACCCTATACCTTTAAAGGCACAGAGGGTCTTTAAAGTCCAGACACAATGCACAACTGTTTTTAAGCTACTTGTGGTTTTAGAAACCCTACCAAGGACAAGGTAGGACTATCACTACTATCTAGCTAACTGTGCAAGATGTGTGATGGTGTTATGAGCAGTTTGCATACTTTTGTTCTAGCAATGTCCCAAGTGTTTTTATTGTTATAATACTTCAGCTTCTTTTAATCTGAGATTTTGTTATTAAAAACATATTTCTTGGCTTTTCTGGGACCTCAAGCTAAATAACTTTATTTTTATATTGTTTTGCCTTCATGTTGGCTGTTGGCCAAACAAAACTTGCCCTCAAATGCAACATTATCTCCCTCCAATTTAAGGTATGACCTTGCACAACTGTTTTGCTGAGGGACAGACTTTGGATTACAATGGGCACTTTATGAAGTTAAATGAAAGGCCAGTTTATTTGATTTTAACAAGTTTTGGGGTGGTAAGCAGCAGATGGGTTCTTTGAATGAAACAAAAATATCATTACTACAGAGGAGGTATCTGGAATAATGCTTTGAAATGTGTATTCTGAAATTATAAAATGATTACATATACAATTTTCTTTGGGGGCAAATTTCTACATATGACTACAGCAAAACACTTTACTAGCTAAACTGGATCAATGGGTAAGACCTGAATCGGTACTAGAGGGTAATGTACATACCCCAATCTAAGTGCCTAGCCGCATAATTCTACTGAACAGTAGCAGCAACAAAGGCTGGGTGGAGAGCTCCACAAACCACCCTGGCCCTTTCCTCCAGCATGGGGGCTGCTGGGACAGGACAAGGGGTAATCCCATGCACAACTCAGATGTGTCATCCAAGAGACATTTTTCAGGCCATACCATGAACTGATACCATTGGCCATTGTCACAAATGCCCAGCCCACTGACACACATGTGTCCAGAAATGCAAATGAAAAGGGCCAGAAAAAAAAACAATGAGAAGGAAACACACACAGCAAAGGGGCCACAAGGCTGCAAATACCACAAGACAGGATTCTTAGGGCAGCATCACAACTGACATATTTGCACTTACTACTTTACACATGGCAGGGATCTATTGTCAATCCTGGATTCATTTGGCTTCCTGATAAATGCATTCCCAACATGCTTTACTTGTGTTCATCTTTTATATATTTAGGTGTACGAACAGGACATACATTTCTGTATGCACCCCTAAACATCAAAATATATGAAGCAGTCTGCACTAGGATCAGGTGCTGACTGGCTTGCACTAATGTAATCACTGGCAGCCGTTCTTTGCAGGTACCATGAAAGTTGGGTTGCACTCTTACCATGCAAAGTGGTTTCCACACACCAGTTAGTTCCTGCAGCTCTTCCTTAACCTTTTTTTAAAACGGTGTAGCATCTTTTTAAAAAAATGCACATCAGAAACAGTTAGAACGTTTAATCTTTGCCTTCACCTTTCTAATCCCCTACCTCCCAGTGGAAACCTACTTATACAGGAAAACATTGTAGCCACACAATGCTGCTGCATTACTGATGTTTGAATGCTGCCTTTATAGGACCTCTAGCAACTAGAACGGTAAGCATTTCCCCTCTGAAGAAAATCCATGCACAGATAGCTTGTGATTTGAAAGGTGATTCAACAGCAACATTGCTTTACTGACTAAAGGGGAGAGGTTCAGGCTTATCTGGTCCGAATAGGACAGATTTGTCATCAAAGGTTGCTGGGAACAACAAAATATTCCTGTCCAGCCCTAATATTTTATCAGCAAAATGAACCAAAAATAATTCTTGCTAACACTATGAAACTGACTCAAATTCATGCAAATTTATACTATCACTGAGCAATTATGTGACAATGAAATGGATACCCTTCATTGTGCATTGTGTGCATGCTCTGCTTACAAAATCACTTTTGGAAACGTTCGTACAATAAAATTAGTGGGGAAAAGAGAAGCTTTTATGCAACGTATGAGCTCAAATTGTTATATAACTTGAGGCACTGCAGAAGACATAAAACACAGTCTCGTTTGAGCATTATTCATAACTACATTGCATTATATTGCAACTTGCCGTCAGTAACTGTTTGGATGTATGTAGAAACAGAAATTTAGGAGATCAGAGTGGCTTATTTGAGGCTCCAAGTGGTCTCTCATCCAGGCACTTACTAGGGAAGCACTCATTGAGGTTCACCAGTGACACATCACGAGGTGGTCTCAGTCCTAGAGGGCAACATACTCTACAAGTATGCTATATTGGCATTATTAATTTATTTACTTATATCCCACCATTCCTTCAAGGCGCTCAACATGGCATCCATGTTTTCCCCTCCCCCTGATTTGATCCTCATGACAACTCTGTGAGGTAGTTTAGGCTGAGAAATAGCTATTGGCCCAAATAATAATAATAATAATAATAATAATAATAATAATTTCTAAACCGCCCCATAGCCGAAGCTCTCTGGGCAGTTTACAAAAGTTAAAACATCAAAATACAATATACAAAGTTTAAATACCATTTACATAAAAACATATGGACAATATATACAAATAACATATAGCTAAAAACAACTCTGAACTAAAAACAATTTTTTAAAAAATCCAACAGTATAACACAGCTTAAAACAACACTGCTTAAGACAGTATACAACATTCACCCTATAAGCTCCATAGCTGAGCAGGGATTTGAACCTGGGTCTCCCAGTCTTAGTCTAACAGTCTAACAAGAGAGTGGTTAGGTTCTCAGGCACATACAATGGCACAAATATTTAAAATGGGGCTGCCAATAAATGCTCCTGTTTGTATCACAAGACTTTCTTTGCTTGGCTCCTGATGATGAACTGTGTATGTTTCCCAGGCCTAAAAAACTATACTCTCTCTTATATAAATAACTTAATGAAGTGTCCGATATACTCAGTTTAAGTTACATAGATGTAAGTATCTTTTGCAGCTTTTAAACTTTGTACGAGAATGCTTCAACTTTCACAGGACTGTAAGTGATGAATAGGAAACTAACACATTTCTTTTTCAATTATCACTTCTTTAAAAAGCTAGATGAAAACAAAAGGAATTAGAGATAGACTTCCAAAAAAATAAAATAAAATCTGTGAACATTAATTTAATCCTGTAATCATAAGCACACTTGCTTGGAAGTTCCAATTATTGAAAGAAAGTCCAATTATTGAATTATTGGAGAGAGAGGGAGAGAGACAGACAAAGAAGACCTCAGGGCCTGCCCCAGGTGGACTCCCCCCACCCCCAATAGGGCTATCTACCATCAACTGCCTAATGGGAAGAATTCCAGGAAAGAGAGGGAGCAGCCCTAGCTCAAGGTCTCTCACTACCTGAAGTGAGAACACGCACTGTCGCCATCTTGCCCCCTTCCGGGCTGCAGGGCTCTCATGAGAGCTCAGTCTGCTAAATCCCACGAGAGCTTGGCTGACTGGAGCCCTGTAGCTGCTTCTTCCAACCACGGTGGCAGCAAAGCCAAGAGGAAGGGGGACATGCCACATGGGGGAAACCGAGAGCAGGCAGCTGTTCTAGAACCCTGCCACCCGCTGTCTCACTGCCGCAAATGCTTTCTTGTTTAGCAGTTGACTAGAGTTTATTTGAAACACGTAGTAAAGAAGTTCACCAAATAGTTCAACCCTCTGAATATGATTTACAAATGTATAAACGTGGACTGGGGGAAAGCAAACAAGTGCATTAAGCACAAGGAACTGTAAAAGACACTACTGAAGAGTTTCACAAAAATATTGATAAGGATGAATACATTTTTTATATTTAACAAGTATACCGGTTAATAACTGGTTTCAAAACGTCTTCAGAGAAATATTCCTCAAACACGTGAGGACTTCATTGCTGTTCTTACAGTTTATGTTCCAATGAGTCTCAGTTGGTTCAAGTGAACTCAGGGTTAACTATTACAAATAATAATTTTTATTATCTACATGCTGAAACTATACAGAAATTTATATGATTTTTAAATGAAAACTGTATATAAGAAATTATTTGCTTGAACTGAGCAAAAATCTCACTCTAGAGGATAGCAATGAGAAAACTGTAAAGAAGTGTTTTTCTTAGGGAAGAAAAATGTAAACAAATGTTTGTTTGAAGAAGTGTCTGAGGAATGTATTTTTGAAGAAGTTTTGAAACAAGTTATTAACCGGTATACTTGTTAAATATAAACAATATATTCACCTTTATCAATATTTTTGTGAAACTCATCAATAATATCCTTTAGGGTTCCTTGTGCTTTATGCACTTGTTTGCTTTCCCTTTGTCTCATGGAACCTTCTCCTGCTGGTTTTGCTAAATGTGGACTGGGACAGGAAGAGGACACGTTTAACTTAACTCCACTATTAAGCCTGGGCAGAGATGGACTTGAGCCCTGACATTTGCTGTTAGAGTCACAAGAGACAATTGTACCAGGTAGATAGCATGCTGGAACACTTTCTTAGTCCATACTTTGCTAAGCTATGGACTCATGATGTGACCTTGAGCAAGTCACAATAGCTTCTATATCAAGCTCAGCCTTCCCCAGCCTGGTGCCCTCCAGATGTTTGGGCTACAACTCCCAGCATTCCTGATCATTAGCCATGCTGGCTGGGGCTGACAGGTATTGAAGTCCAAAGCATCTGGAGGGCACCAAGTTGGGGAAGGCTGATATATTTTATGCAATGTATTTATTTGGCGATACGAACGCATGGGCAATGGGGAGCAGAATCATGCTGGATCATCAGCCCCTACACATTTATCTAAAGCTCTGAACACAGCCTGGGTTGTACGTGTGTAGGGTCTATTCAGAGTTTTGGGTGCATAAATGGACGTTGGGAGCAGGGGCAGCAGGCACAATAATTCCACTCCCTGCCTACATCTTATCCTTGGTTCCTTACAGTGAAGCATCTCACAGAGTTGCTCTGATTTAAAAGGATAAATGAGTTAATGGCTGTATATTTTGCATAGTAACTAAACATGCACATGTTGCATCCCTCCAATATGGTTGCAAATATAACAAGAATCTTCCATTTTGTTCTGACCAATCTTTGCTCTGATTGAAAATGTCTTCTATATCCAGGGCTCTTATGGAGATGTACAGGATGTTGAACTCATTGCCCTGTTCACAGCACTCTGAAACACATACTGCTGATCATCTAATGTACTAGGTTTCCCATAGCTTCATTTTAGCATTGCATGTTAATTTAGAATCGTTTCCCACTCAATATAAAGAGAAAGCTGGCCTTACTATTATTTCCCTTGGCTCATATTCTGTACACATGTTCTATAATGAAAGGGGGATAAAATGGGGTTTATGCTAGTAAGGCCGTCAACATGGTAATAGTTAAATATACTTTTATTTAGGCTGCAATCCTGTACACCCTTACATGGGAGTAAGGCCCATTGAATTTGATTGGTCTTAGTTCTGAGTAGACATATCTAGGACTGCAGTGCAAAAAATGTAACTCCCAGTGTATCTAGATAAATAACTGAAATAATTGAGTACACACACAGCTAAATATAGGCAAGAATTTAGGAGTTAAGTCTAGCACATTTAAATCTACAGCTATTACAAATTTGTCTAGAGGGACATATGGTATATTAGAAGAGAGTGATGCAGTATATCCAATCCAAAATGAATTCAAAATGAATTAACTTTAATGCTCTTTCTTTTCCTGCAACATGTGCTAATATCCATAGAAATTAATTTAGTATGACCATAATGTGATGAAAGACAAATAGCCAAATGTTCTTTTAATCATGTTTTTCCTATGTGACTCCAATTATTTTCCTTTAAAAAAAAAACACAGTACTATAGATGCATTAATAAAGAATACTTAGGCTGCAATCCCAAACACATTTCTAGGGAATAAGCCTACAAGGCCATCGAATCCAACCTCCTGCTCAATGCAGGAATCCAGGTCAGAGCATCCCTGACAGACGGCTGTCCAGCCTCGTCTTGAATGCCTCCAGTGTGGGAGAGCCCACTACCTCCCTAGGTAATTGGTTCCACGGTCGTGTTGCTCTAACAGTCAGGAAGTTTTTCCTGATGTTCAGCCAGAATCTGGCTTCCTGTAACTTGAGCCCATTATTCCATGTCCTGCACTCTGGGATGATCGAGAAGAGATCCTGGACTTCCTCTCTGTGATAACCTTTCAAGTACTTGAAGAGCGCTACCATATCTCCCCTCAGTCTTCTCTTCTCAAGGCTAAACATGCCCAGTTCTTTCAGTCTCTCTTCACAGGGCTTTGTTTCCAGTCCCCTGATCATCTTCGTTGCCCTGCTCTGAACCCTCTCCAGTTTGTCTGCATCCTTCTTAAAATGTGGTGCCCAGAACTGGAAACAGTACTCCAGATGAGGCCTAACCAGTGCTGAGTAGAGGAGAACTAGTACTTCCCAGGATTTGGAAGCTATGCTTCTATTAATGCAATCCAAAATAGCATTGGCCTTTTTTGCAGCCACATCACATTGTTGGCTCATATTCAGCTTGTGATCGACAACAATTCCAAGATCCTTCTCGCTTGTAGTGTTGTTGAGCCACGTATCCCCCATCTTGTAACTGTGCATTTGGTTTCTTTTTCCTAGGTGCGGAACTTGGCATTTATCCCTATTAAATGTCATTCTGTTGTTTTCTGCCCAGCACTCCAGTCTATCAAGATCACTTTGAATTTTGTTTCTGTCTTCCAAAGTATTAGCCGTCCCGCCCAATTTGGTGTCATCTGCAAATTTGATCAGCATTCCCTGCACCTCCTCCTCCAAGTCATTAATAAAAATGTTGAAGAGCACTGGGCCCAGGACTGAGCCCTGCGGTACCCCACTCGTTACTCTCCCCAGAGAGGTATACTCCCATGTATCTGTGAACAGGATTGCAACCTTAGTCTCAAACATGTTACTGTTATGTTTTTAAATCTATTGTTGTTTACTACACAGGACATTTTTACTGAACGGCGTTCTAAAAATTATTTAAAACATTATGTTAAAAGATATTAAGTAATAATCCTTTAATGCCATTTTAAAATCAAATATACATGACAGCCCAAGCAGGCACAGGTCTGCCACAGACACTATTCCTGCTAGTGGTAGGTCCCAAATGGGGGCTTTCCGTAGGCAGGGAGGCTTTGGATCTACTATATACCAAGCCGGTCTGTTCCCCAGAGAGGCCTCCAGATTGGGCCCCTCAGCTACACCAGCTTGAAGGTGTCATAGCTAATCCCCCCCGCCCCCGCCCTCCTGGAGGGGGGAGAATTTCAAAAATGAATATCTGCCAGGCCAAAAAATCCAGTAAAGCTGCTGCCCTGCATCTCCTACCTTTGCCAGCATGAGCTGGCCAGGCTTCACAAGTGGTGGATTTGTCCCTCACAACCCTGCCGACATAGGGTTGTTCTGCCAGTTCTGTTATAATTTATGAGATTTGTCATGACCCTTATGATTAGGGTGCAAAGGTGGATAAGCCAAGTCCCATTTATTTTTATAGGACTTCAGTAATCCAGTGCATCAGTCTTTTTATTATTATGCTGGGAACAGCTTTCCCTAACCAGGTGACCTCCAGATGTGTTGGGCTGCATCTCCATATCCTCTGCCAGCCTGGTCAATGCCCATGCTGGTCAGGGATGATGGAAGTTGTAGTCCAAAACATCTGGAGGGACCAAGTTGGAGAAGGCTTGCTAGGGATATGTAGTTTCCAGTGGTAGCTGGTGACTCCAGTTCTGGGGGGGGGGGCTGTGATTCCATTCAGGGTTTTAGTTACCACCAGCCAAAACTCTCATGGTGCTTTTCAAGGCACTGAAAGGTGCTATCCAAGATGTTCAGCCCTATCCCCAAGATGAATTCATCTGGCAGCATACTTTCATGGCCTCAGGGGTTTCTTCCAGCCCCCTATTCCTGCATCTTTCAGCAGAGGATTCCAGAGAATTATCAGGTAAAGTCCCTACTATTAAGCTAAAGCAGCCTCCTCCAACATGGTGCCCTCCAGATGTTTTAGATGACAACTCCCAGCATTCCTGATCAATGGCCATGCTAGCCGGGGCTGATGGGATTTGGAAGTCCAAAACTTCTGGTTGGGAAATTTCCCAGATTGGGAAAGGCTGAGCTAAGGCACCTCCACATTAGGCAGTCAAAGGATCAGGGCCCAAGTCCAAGTCCAAACCCTCAGAGGTATGTCTCACCCACTGGATTAAAATGACATGGGGGGGGGGGAATCTGAAAGAATATCAGTAATATGTAGCATCACGAAGCCAATGGCTACTGTAACCTTTAAAATATTGCTTTCTTTTGTATTGCAGCTTCAAAGGTACCACTTTCTTTTCCTCAAATCTAGGAAAATTAAAGGAAGAAGGGAACATAACCTGGTATAAATGAAACCCCTAATAAATCTTTCAGTCTGGTTAACCTTTGTGTTCGCTCCTCTGTCAGTGCAAATGAGTCCAAGCTGCTGTTATATGTGCAACACTTTTAAAGGAGTTACTTTTGAGGAGAAGATATTCTGGAAATCTAAATCACCATTTTCATTACAAACAATCAGATTACTTAATTTCCAAGTTGCAAAATAAAGCTCAAGATAACTACATACAGCAGGGTTGACAGTCTGGGGACAGACAAAAATGGAACCCAGTTTTCAATATTATTATCAAACTCTATTGTTAATTCTGGAAAAAAAAGTCTCAATATCTCACCTACAGAGCTGGTATTTAGGATGTTCTCCATAAACCTGACCATTGCTTCAATATCACTGTCCTGTCAATAGAAGAAAAAGATAAGATGGAAAATAAGTAATACGCACTTTGAAATCCCATTGATTTCAATGGAAGAGATTTAAGAATTTGCTTAATTTTTCTATTGAAATCAATTGGATCCTGAAGTGCATAAATTGTGCCCAGAATCTTTTGATGTTTAAATTACTGGCAATCTCTGCATCTTTCAATCTTAATTATCAATCAATTATTTGGATTATCAATCAATCCAAAATATATAAAATCACTCTGAGCTGAGGAGAAATGGGATCAGTTATAATGAAGCCAAAGCGTATCCAGACTTGTCCGTTGCCATATGGAACTGATAATTTTTGTTTTTTTTAAAAAAATGTAAGTAATAGGAAGAAATCCTGGACTTGTTTTTACCAACTCAGCATCTATTTTACTTTATTTAAAGCAAATTTGCATTTGAATAAAGAGTTGGATAAATTAGCCAGATGGTTCTATCATGTGATTCCTAATGTATATTATGCATACCGTGGCGGAAAGTCCAAAAAATTACTTAGAAATGTAAATGCTTGCACAGTGCCTATTGGTTTGAACTGGGATTGGGCAAAAGTTCTGAGTGGATTGCACCCTTGGATTATAGAATGAGAAGGTAATTTACTAGCCCTTGCTGTTCCTCCTTAGATATTTTCTCTCACTTGCTTTTACCAAGCTTCAGATCCAGTTGGCTGCTTGCTGCTATGGGGGAGAGGAGGAGAATATGGTCTATGCTGGAGACAAACTTGTTGTGTCCCTGTGCATTGGTAGAGAGGCAGCCAATGACTACATTGTGCATCCTACACATCATGAGCAGATGTTCATTCAGTCAAATGGTTAGATCAGCATTGACTGGTTCCTACAGGTAGTTAAGATAGTCTTTCCACACCAATATTATTTTTACATTTACTCAAAATCCTTGTTCTGCCCAACTCACATTAAAATTGACATTATTGCCAATTCCGTTCAAGGAGAAATCAGTGCTTGACATGTTCTAAAGGCCTGTTTACACAGTTGTGGAAAAAGGCCTGAATTCATTTCAATCTCTAATTTGTTTACATTGTTTAAGGGATGAATCAGAAGCTAAAGTGAACAGAAGAAAGAGAATCAGTTCCTAGGGTGCTTCAAGGCAGAGGGCTCCTAGAGCTACCAATCAAAAGACATTGTGCAGCTATTCCATCTTTTCCTTCTTAATGGAGTGTGTGCGCGCGCGCACGTGTGTGTGTGTGTATGTGTAAATAAAAGAAGACAGAAGTGGTAGGTGAACAAGGGAGGGTTACAAGTGGAAGATGACAATGTTTGGATGCTCTGTAATATTCCATGTTTGAGGTGGGGCAATTGCACGATAACAGCCTCATCTGGAAGCATCCCTAGAAAAACCAGGGGCTCTCAATTCGCCACACTTTCACCCAATCTTGAGTACTTCTAAAAGAGTCACTTTTGAATTGTAATTGTGTAAAGCCCAATTTTTATCAAAAATATTAAAAGCGTTTGGACTCTCTTATCAGTGACAGTAATTTTGAGGGCATATGACAGTATTTTCAATTTAGAAAACTGAAAACAAGGGCCTGTTTGATAATGAGGAACAGAGATTAAGAAAAACAGGATCAAAGATGCTAATGTAAGGGAAAGGTGATGTGTCTTGTTTTATTGATATGGTGCTAAATGTGATTGTGCCAGCATATGCTCTCATCTGGTTGTATAGCTGCTTCATTCATTAATGACAACAAAATTTATGTGTGTGCACTGGGTGGAAAGCAAACAGGCACAAATGGTGGAATCAAATTCTGACAGAGGTGTCAAATAAAACAGCTTCCATTTCCTCCAGCTCTATTTTTTTATTGTCACACAAATGAAAACCAAGAAGACATTACAAAATGTCACACTGTCCAAACCTGATTGCCAGTCCTGAGTTTACTCTGCTTTGTTAAAAATTCCTTTTATATTATACAGCTTCTAAAATACTAAAAAGCAGCCAGCCTGTTCAAAACACAATTGATTGCCACACTTATAGAATTCCTTTATATTTCCTTCTATGGAAGGAAAACTTTGGATTATCCAGGAGGAAAAAATACAATACTTATGAAAGTGAGCAATCACATAATTTGCAGGATACATCAGGTATACATCAGGATACATTTGCAGGATACATCAGGTTTTCAAGATATTATTCAGTCTGTGCAGTCCTAGCATTCTAAACATAATGGAAAATCACCTTCTGTTTGGCTGGGTTTGGGAAACCAGGATAACAAATTGCACTCAGATCTAGGTTAAGATCTCAGTTCAACCATGTTTTTAATGATCTTGAAAAACAGAAGGAGATAATATGACCCATAACTGCTAATGTCTCTTTCAGACAAATTAATATGGTCTAAAATGCTGTGCCTTCTCCAGTCAGTATTACTTGGGGAAAAAAAATTTTTTAAAGCCATCCCGCACCCATTCTCAGACAAGTTTTCTTGGCACATGAGTAGATATTATGTAATGAAAGAGACAGCCCATAAACATCTAATCAGATTGATCTCACAGGTTAAAACAATTTTGCTTTCCAGACAGAAACATGGAGAGGTGTTCCACAGTCATATTTCTTGTCAAAATTAGGGCATGTTTGCACAAGGCTTTTTGCACTAGTGCATCATAATCGAGCTGTCTACACAGGAAGAGGATGTGGAACCCAATGTTGACGGAATAGTGCCTACTTAGGGGAGTGACGCTACTTCCCACAACCTTAATTTTTTGCTAAAGTGATAAACCAGCAGCACAGACATATCCTTAGTGGGCTTTTCAAAAAGGTGATGTACTTTTTCCACTTTGTATACATTTCATAACAGTAAAACCTGTCCCCTATGTCCAGCACCTATGTGAAGAGTGAATGTATACCTGCTGACTTGTTTTACACACAGTTTGTGATGTGTTCATTTCTTCCACTTCTGTCTCCCCCTCCTCCTCCTCCTCCTCCTCACTTGTTTCTGAGCATGAATCAAACACATCATTATAATACTCTTCTGCAATGAGTGGATCTTCTGGGATCTCTGTAACAAGATAGGAATAGCCTATTAATTAAACCAACAGTTTAATACTGTTCACTAGTTCTGCACTAAGGGCTGTATCTAATGATGACTTTGCCGTTTTTGAAAGTGCTCCTGCTCATGCAAATAAGGGCACCCAGTTTCACACAGTCCCCCCAAAAGCTCTTCCTGAGGATTGGGAGACTCTCCAGAAGAATGGGATATGGTGTAGAGGGCTGCAGTAGGTAGGGAGAATCAATCAATGAAGATTAGGTGCGCCAACTTGCACGAGTGGAAGCGCTCTTTGCTAAGGCAATGCCACCAGGGGATACAGCCCTAAGGATCCATCACATTTTTTTTTAAATGACAAGGGAGTTCAAGCCACCTATGAGAAATGTAGAATGTAAAACACTGGAGGAAGAATATATGACCTTAATGCTGTACATCTTCAGAGACATAAACAAGACCACAGTCCTGAAAAAGCAGGCTTCAGGTGGCTGCCACGCAATGATTCTGAAATTATGTGCTTGCAAGAAAACTCTTCACAGACTTCCCACATGACAGTGTGCAACATGGCAGCTACTCAGCTTAATTGCATGATCAGTTGCACACACCAAGATCACAGCGAGCATCCCAGTTCAGGGCAAACAAGGTGATAAGAGGAAATGACAAGATTTTCTTAGAGCAAAAGATGCAATTTTGGAATCAGGCTTGGTATCAGCACTTCGCATACTCCAGCAACTGGTGAGGGTGCTGATGCCTGCTCTGGATTGGGCCCACCTGCCTACCCATCCCCATCACTTGGTTTTGATCTAGTGGCAAGTGGCTGCCGCTGCCTACCATTTTAAATTTCACACAAAGCCCTAGACCAATGCTATGTTGAAGCACTGTGGGAAATTTTAAATGGTGGAGGGCTTGTCACTGCCTTCCGCAGATTTGTAGTATTTGTTTTATTTGTTTATTTATTTCATTTCTATACTGCCCAATAGCCGAAGCTCTCTGGGCAGTTCACAAAAATTAAAACCAAAGAGCACACAATAAAACAATATAAATTATAAAAGCATTAAAACCACAATATAACAATACAACCAGAATAAAACTAGAATAAAACCTAGCAGCAATGCAGTACTGCTACTGCCCACTACTACTGGCAGTAAACCCACGGGGGTGTGGGTGGGGATTGATATCAAGGAGCCCCCTCAAATCTGGAGTCAGCCCTGTTTGGAATTGCAATAGTGGAATCAAGAGGGAGATTTTTTAAAAATTAACATTGCATTAATGATAAGAAAGTTATTCTCATTAAGAAAAATAAGTAGAAATGCACATAGCTTGTAATGAATACTGAGTTTTTTATAAATTTTTAAGTTAAATAATTGTGTAAGGAGTGAAACTTTGCAGCAGACAATGAAATATGAAATGTCTAAATTTTTGTTTGCCAACTACCAGCTGCCTTCTTTAGGTAGCATCATCTTTTATACCAACTGCAGTTTTTCCTTAGTGAGATAAATTTCAGTCTTTGAAAAATAGTTTTAATTTGCTCCTTCCCAGGAGTTCATTATTAGTGCATTAATGCAGTATTCTGAATTTCACATGGACTTACGAGCAATGGGAGAGTTCATTTATTTAAAACAAATAAACAAACAAACAATAAACTAGGGTGAACGTACAAGGTGAAAGAATTGAGCTAAAAGTTAACACGTTCATAACAAACATAAAGGACAAAACAAATCACTTGGGCTAATTTCTTGTCTTATGCCATCACCCTGCCTCATTCACAAAAATGTAGATGGGGTCCAGATTACAATGTCTTCCACTTCATCTGGAGTAAGAGATTAACATTAAAGGTATTCTGAGCATGTGCTAAAGCAGCTGGCTTTGGGCACATGGTCTGCTGAATGCTGATGAGACACATTTAACATTCCAAGCCAAAGAACAGCTTCCAAGGGAAATCACCCTCCATTCATAATACAGCTGAGGATGATGAACTGGACAAACCTGCAACTGAAGCTGGTCATTACAAACTTCAGCAGCCAGCATCACTATTCAAAATGTAACTTTTATAAACTCTGGATGAATCTTTAAATCACACAGAAATGAAGGTTTATGGGCTGCTCCAACCACTAATGAAGTCATGAAGTCATGCCGGTGCCATTTATGCAGTAATTTGTCACATATTCTTCGGGTCAAACATTCAAATGTGCCTGTGAATGGGCAAAATCAGCTAATTATGAGAAACCTAATTGCCAATAAAGAATAGATGGTGGCATAATATGCACAATTATCCACACTGTGCACATTCCATTACTTGTTTCAGTAACACAAAGATTTGTGATTTAAGTCTCTAGGTAAAGAAGAGGAAATTGAGATAACGCCACATTGGAAGAGTTATTTTAGATTTCTTTATGTACTGTAGATTTTTTTTTAAAAAAAAGATGCCGTCAAGTAGTGATGTAAAACTACTAGAGAGGCACATGGGAAAAGAGTGGGCAACATGAAATGGACAATATCAGAGGTAAGCAGGAGAGGTTGAAGTAACCAGTGAGGTGAATGGCCATCATTAGCTTCTCCACATACTGCTGCTTCACTAAACTTGGACTGGGTCCCTTCTCCTCTCATGGAGGCCCGGCCGCCCTTGATAGTAGTAGTAGTAGTAGTAGTAGTAGTAGTAATTTATTATGCTCAAATGACCAGCAAAATAGATTTACAACATTATACAAGATCCATAGAAAATAACAATTATTAGACTAAGGAAAAGCACATAGCACACAATTATACATAATAATACCTCAAATTAAGGCCTGGTGTATTTTAATCACTACTGCACAGAATTTGGCAACGTTAAGAGTGGTATGTACTTTTATGTCCGAAAGAAGTATATAAACATAAAAAGTGTCTGAACATGCTTGCAATTTAACTAAAAATGGTTCAATAAAACTTTTACGTGCATCCCGATAAAAAGAACAGTATAGGTGAACACGAGACACTGTTCATGTTCCAATTGCAATTTCCAATTGCAGTGGAAAGGCACCATGGCGTTTGGAGGATGGCCCTCAAAAATTTAGTTTGAACTACTTTGAGGGTGGAAAAAGTCAAATATGGTCCAGTTTGTACACCGTACAAAAGCTGGGTTATCACTTTGGCTTTAAAAAGCTTTATTGCGGCTGGAAAATAGTGGGCTGCCTAGTGCGAAAAAAAATAAATAGCACAAGCACTCCTATGGGCTGACTGCCTGACAAAGTCCGCATGTGCCTTCCATCCTCCATTGGCCTGGAAGGTAACTCCTAGATATTTAAAAAACTTTACCTACTCTATTTTGTAATTATTGATAGACTTGTGTAGCTTGTACTTGTGTAGCTTCGGTTTTTTGGCAAACATCATTACTTTTGTTTTCTGATAATTAATATGAAGATGTTCATTATGACAGTGTTGTGCCAAAGCCTGTAATGCTGTCTTCAGGCCAACAGGTGACTGTGAGAGAACTACTGCATCATCTGCATATAATAACACAGTTAGGTGCCTGTTGGTTAACTTAGGTGGATGGAAGTCAGGATGGTTAAGGACTCTAGCTAACAAATCTATATAAAAATTAAATAGCAGGGGGGCTAATATGCAGCCCTGCTTAATGCTGTTAGGACCAGATAGAGACCCCCTAGGGTTGCATCTAATTTTTAAGATGGTATTTTCATGAAGTTTCTATATAAGACATAACAAGCGGCGATCCACCATGGAAGCCTGGAGTTTTGACCAAAGTCTGTTTCTGGAAACACAATCAAGAGCTGCTTTAAGGAAGCCATTAGAACCAACTGCCCCATGAAGAAGAGAAGAAGCGGTGCCACTTCTGTCATCGTTGCCACCTCTATAAATACTGTGCTGTTTTAATGCCATGTTACTGTTCTTATTGACCTTATGTAAACCACTTTGGGAGCCTTGTCAGCTGAAGAGAAGGATAAAAATGTGTAAAATAATAAATATGATTTAAAGCTTTATTTCTCTTGACCAAAGTCCTGTGCAGGCCTGTGTGAGACTACTTCAGTATATAAGGAATGGTTTGCTGACATCACGTAGGGAGCAGGGTAGGCTTTTCCATTCCTGCTTTCCCCACTGAGAATCAGAAGGCTCTGCTGAAGGTGAGAAGTATCAATAGGCACAGGGCTTCTGCTTCAGACACATAAGGTTGCTTGCTAGCCTTCCAAGCATTTGCCCTGGAATCTGGAACCCTTTTTTGCTTTGGGTAAAATAGAGTTTGACCTGTTCTGGAAGTATCATTGATTTAGCACCTGGAAACATATCTCAAGAGTTTTTATTGCATGGAGTTTCTTTATCAGGAAATAATTTCAGACATTTCAAGAAGTGAGGCAAGTCATGGGGAGGGATCATACCTCAGTGGCCAAGCACTGGAAAGTGGCTCATCTAAAGCCAATTTTCAGAAAGGGATCCTGGAGGGATCCAGGAAATTATAGGCCAGCTAGTTTAGCATCTGTTCCAGGTAAATTGGTGGAAAGCATTTTTAAAGATAAAACTTACCAAGCATATTGAAGGATACATCTTGCAGAAGAAGAATCAACATGGCTTCTGCAAATGTAAATTCTGACTTGAGAGATCTTTGAGAGTGCTAACAGGAACGTGGGTAGGGGTGAATTGGTTAACATTGATTATTTAGACTTTCAAAAAGCTTTTGACAAAATTCTTCACCAAAGACTCCTGAGCAATCTTAGTGGTGTTGGGATAAGATAAGAGTTATTCTTATGGGTCAGTAAATGGCTAAAGAAAAATAAGCAGAGTAAGAACAAACTGGTAGTTCTCTCAATAGTGGGCTGTAAACAGTAGGGTCCTCGAAGGATCTGTATTGGAATTAGTGCTTTTTAACCTGTTCACAAATGATCTGGAGTTGGAGGTGAGCAGTGATATGGTCAAATTTCCTGATGATATCAAATTATTTAGGGTGGTAAAAACAAAATGGAATAATGAAGAGGTCCAAAAGGATCTCTCCAAATTGGGGGCGGGTGGAATGGAGAGGCTCAATACAAGCAAATGTGGTTCAATATAAATGAACTGACATTTGACAAATGTGGTTTAATACAAGCAACTGTAATGTGATGCATATTATGGCAAAAAATCCTAAGAACACATAGACTGATAAGGGCTGAGCAGGTGGTGACTAGCCAGGGAAGGCATCTTGGGTTTGAGGTGGATAGCTCAATGAAATCACTGACCCAGTGTGCGCCTGCTGTGAAAAGGCAAATTCCATGTTGGAGATCATTAGGAACGGAATCAAAAATAAAACTGCCACGATCATGCTTTCATAGAAATCTGTTGTGCAATCACATTTGGAATACTGTATATAGTTCTGGTCACCATACCTTTAAAAGGCTATTGTAGTGCTGGGAAAAGTGCAGATAACTCCCCTATGAGGAATGGTTTCAGCATTTGGGGCTTTTTGGCTTAGAAAAAAAGGCATGTAAAGAGGAAGGACATGATAGAAGTATATAAAATTATGCATGGTGTGCAGAAAGTGGATAGAGAGATGTTTTTCTCCCTCTTTCGTAATTTTTGAACTGGGGTCATTCAGTGAATCAGAATGGCAGGATATTCAGGACAGACAAAAGGCAGTACTTCGTCATACAGTGCATATAGTTAAACTGTAGAATTCACTACCACAAGATACAGTGACAACCGCTAGTTTGGATGGCTTTAAAAGGGGATTAGACAAATTCATAGAGGATAAGGCTATCAGTGGCTACTAGTCATGATGGCTACATATTATCTCCAGTATCAGAGGCACTATGCCTCTTTATACCAGTTGCTAGGGAACAGGAGTGGGAAGATGCTATTGTGGCCATCTCCTGTTTGTGGACTTCTCAGAAGCATCCTGTGGGAACAGAAGGCTGGGATAGACAGGGCTTCGGTCTGAACCATCATGGGTCCTCTTACATTCTTATGACTGCCATTTGATTTACACAGAGATGAAGACTGAACCAGAGAACTCAGCTGGAGCATCTCAGGATGCAGGTTGTTCCCATAGATGATCTGACGCAGAAACAGCAGACTATGGAGTGTCTACTGGAGTGTTAAGCTGTGTGCCTCCACCTATGCTCAGCCTGTATATTTGTAAATAACACAAATATTACTGCCAATAAAACTCCTGTGATTTCATTCCAAAGGAAACTAAACCCAAGATAAGCACTATATCCCTGAAGTGTTTCACTGCTCAGAGAACTGGGGTGCGCATAACACTGTTTACAGTGTCTCCCAAGAGTGTTAGAGAGACCTGGCCTGAAATACTGGTAGCTCCATTGTCTGACCACCTATCTCAGTGGGACAGGAAGTAAGAAGCTGGACAATGTACATGGTGATCAACTATGATCACCCTATGAGATCACCCTATGGGAGAAGGTTACAACAGATGGGATTGTTTAGCTTGGAAAGAAGGAGGGTAAGGGGAGACATGATAGGGATGTACACAATTATGCATGATGTTGAGAATGTGGATAGGGAGACATTTTTCTCCCTTTCTCAAAATACTAGAACCCGGGGTATTCCTATGAAGCTGATTGGTGGAAGATTCGGGACAGATAAAAGGAAGTACTTCTTCACACAGCACGTAGTTAAATTATGGAATTCACTACCACAGCATGTGGTAATGGCCACCAATTTGGATGGCTTTAAAAGGGGGTTGGACAAATTCTTGGAGGAAAAGGCTATCAATGGCTACTAGTCTTGATGGCTATGTGCTACTTCCAGTACCAGAGGCAAATGAGCCTATGTACACCAGTTGCTGGGAAATATGGGTGGGAGGGTGCTGTTGCACTCATATCCTGCTTGTATGTTCCTGGTTGACAGCTGGTTGACCATTGTGTGAACAGAATGCTGGACTAGATGGACCCTCAGTCTGATCCAGCATGGCTCTTCTTATGTTATGTTCTTATATTCTTAACTGTGCCAGAACTTTTCCTGCACACACTTGCATGGGAATTATTTGAAAAGTACTGCTATGGGAACAAATGTTATTTCAGAAGAGGACTATAGTGCTTGATTATTCAAGTGTAAATAGAGATGAATATAGGTTCTACCAATCATCAGTGTCAGAATTTAAGCACAGTCAATCAGCAAAATGCTTTAGAAAAATTACAGGAGGAGCAGAACAGTCTGCTTTCAGAACCATTAGTATCATTATTACCAAAGACATAGAATCATAGAATAGTAGGGTTGGAAGGGGCCTACAAGGCCATCAAGTCCAACCCCCTGCTCAATGCAGGAATCCAAGTCAGACCATCCCTGACAGATGGCTGTCCAGCCTTGTCTTGAAGGCCTCCAGTGTGGGAGAGCCCACCACCTCCCCAGGTAATATGTTCCATTGTCGTATTGCTCTTACAGTCAGGAAGTTTTTCCTGATGTTCAGCCAGAATCTGGCTTCCTGTAACTTGAGCCCATTATTCCGTGTCCTGCACTCTGGGATGATCAAGAAGAGATCCTGGCCTTCTTCTCTGTGACAACCTTTCAAGTACTTGAAGAGTGCTATCATATCTCCCCTCAGTCTTCTCTTCTCAAGGCTAAACATGCCCAGTTCTTTCAGTCTCTCCTCATAGGGCTTTGTTTCCAGTCCCCTGATCATCTTTGTTGCCCTCCTCTGAACCCTCTCCAGTTTGTCTGCATCCTTCTTAAAGTGTGGTGCCCAGAACTGGACACAGTACTCCAGATGAGGCCTAACCAGTGCTGAGTAGAGGGGAACTAGTACTTCCCGGGATTTGGAAGTGATGCTTCTATGAATGCAGCCCAAAATAGCATTTGCCTTTTTTGCAGCCACATCACATTGTTGGCTCATATTCAGCTTGTGATTGACAACAATTCCAAGATCCTTCTCGCTTGTAGTATGGTTGAGCCAGGTATCCCCCATCTTGTAACTGTGCATTTGGTTTCTTTTTCCTAGGTGCAGAACTTGGCATTTGTCCCTATTAAATGTCATTCTGTTGTTTTCTGCCCAGTGCTCCAGTCTATCCAGATCACTTTGAATTTTGTTTCTGTCTTCCAAAGTATTAGCTATCCCTCCCAATTTGGTGTCATCTGCAAATTTGATCAGCATTCCCTGCACCTCCTCCACCAAGTCATTAATAAAAATGTTGAAGAGCACTGGGCCCAGGACTGAGCCCGGTGGTACCCCACTCGTTACCTCTCCCCAGTTTGAGAAGGTCCCATTGATAAGCATTCTTTGAGTCCGATTCTGTAGCCAACTGTGGATCCACCGGATCGTTGTTTCATCTAGCCCACTTTGAGCTAGTTTGCTCATCAGGATGTCATGGGGCACTTTGTCGAAAGCTTTGCTGAAGTCGAGGTATATGATGTCTACAGCATTCCCATGGTCTACAAGGGAGGTTACTTGATCAAAAAATGAGATCAGATTTGTCTGGCAGGACTTGTTTTTGACAAATCCATGTTGGCTTCGAGCAATCACGGCATTGTTGTCAAGGTGCTTCCAGATGGATTCCTTTATCATCTGCTCCAGAATTTTCCCAGGGATTGATGTCAGACTGACTGGTCTGTAGTTCCCAGGTTCCTCCTTTTTACCCTTTTTGAAGATAGGGACAACGTTAGCCCTCCTCCAGTCATCTGGCACTTCCCCCGTCCTCCATGATTTCTCAAAGAGAATAGACAGCGGTTCTGAGAGTTCTTCTGCCAGTTCCTTTATGACTCTAGGATGCAGTTCATCTGGCCCTGGAGATTTGAACTCATTCAAAGTCATTAGGTGTTCCTTGACCATATGCCTGTCGATCTCAAGCTGCAATCCTGCCCCTTCAGCCTGTACTTCGCCTTTGCCAGGGGGGTCATAGACCCTCTTTTGGGAGAAGACTGAGCCAAAGTAGGAATTGAGCACCTCTGCCTTTTCTTTGTCATCTGTTATCATTTTGCCATCCTTATTTAATCGCTGAACCACCATTTCTTTCCTCTGTCTTTTACTATGCACGTAGCTGAAGAAAGCCTTTTTGTTGTTTTTAACATCCCTTGCTAACCTCAGCTCATTCTCAGCTTTAGCCTTCCTGACGCCATCCCTGCAATTCTGTGCTATCTGCCTGTACTCTTCCTTTGTTACTTGGCCTTCTTTCCACTTCCTATATGTGTCCTTTTTTGTTTTCAGGTCATCCCTAAGCTTTTTGTGAAGCCACATTGGCTTCTTCTGTTGTCTTCCACCTTTTCTTCTTGTTGGAATTGCTTGTGATTGTGCCTTGAGAATTTCCTTTTTTAAAAGCTCCCACCATCTTGGACTCCTTTTCTCGCTAGCATCGCTAGCCATGGGACCTTACTGATCATTGTTCTGAGTTTATTAAAATCAGCTTTCCTAAAATCCAGGGTACTCGTTTGACTACACTCGGCTTTTGCTTCCCTTAGAACCAGGAACTCAAGTACAACATGGTCGCTTTCCCCCAGAGTTCCTGTAACTGCTACTTTATCCACTAAGTCATCTCTGTTGGTTAGGATCAAGTCAAGGATAGCTGATCCTCTAGTTCCTTCCTCTACTTTCTCTAGGAGGAAGTTATCCGCCACACAAGTCAGGAATTTCCTGGAGGGGCCATGTTTTGCAGAATTTGTCTCCCAACAAATATCGGGGAAATTGAAGTCCCCCATTACTACTACATCATGCTTCCTTAAAACATTGGCTATTTGCTTTTCAAAAGTTTCATCCTTGTCTTCTCCTTGATTGGGTGGCCGGTAGTAGACTCTGACCACCAGGTTCCTTTTATTCTTTGCTCCATTTATTTCAACTATGCTCTCGATGCGGCTACCAAGCTCCTCCTCCTGTATTTCTGTGCAGAGATATGTATTTTTCACATACAGTGCAACCCCACCTCCCTTTCTGTTCCTCCTGTTCTTTTTGAACAAGTTATATCCTTCAATTGCTGTATTCCAGTCATGAGGGTCATCCCACCAAGTCTCAGTTATACCTATCAGGTCATAATTTCCCTCTTGTATTAAGAGTTCAAGTTCGTTCTGTTTGTTTCCCATACTCTGGGCATTAGTATATAGACATCGAAGACCATGTGCTTCATAGTCTGGCTTTCTTCCTACATGTGTCTGAAGACCATTATTGGGCGCCATCAGAGCTGTTCTCTCCATTGCAGTGCATGCGCCTATGTCCATTGTTACCCCCAACATTACATCTCCCTTCCCCGTAGGATTCAGTTTAAAGCCCTCCTGATGAAGTTCTTCATGCTGTGGCCAAACACATTCTTCCCAACCTTTGTGAGGTGCAACCCGTCCCTAGCCAACAGCCCATCTTCCAGGAAGTATAGCCCGTGGTCCCAGAATCCAAATCTCTCTCGTCGGCACCACCTTCATAGCCAGTCATTCACCCGGAGTATTTTTCATTCCCTTTCTATCTCTCTTCTAACTACTGGAAGGATGGATGAGAAAACTATCTGGGCCCCAAAGTTCTTGAGTTTCCTTCCCAAAGCTTCAAAGTCTGACGTGATCTCTTCATAGCTCCGCTTGGCGGTATCATTTGTTCCCACATGGATGAGAAGAAAGGGATACCTGTCAGTGGGCTTTATGAGTGCAGGCAACCTTTCAGTCACGTCTCTAATCTGTCCTCCCGGGAGACAACATACCTGGCGAGTCCATGGGTCTTCGCGACATACTTGGGTCTCGATCCCATGCAGCAAGGAGTCTCCCACTACTACCACTCTTCTCTTCTTCTTCTTGTAGGCCTGGGTTTCATCGCCTCTGTTTGACTGACCTTCAGCCTCTTGCTCACTCTCATGCAGGTTCCCCTGTGATTCTTCCTCTGCAGGCTGTCCTTCAGTCTCATCCGCAAGTACCTGGAATCGGTTCCATAGCTCCATTGCTTCCACTGGTGCAGAGTGGCGTCTAGTTCTTCTTCTCCTGTCACCCTTTTCCAAGGAGTATCCTCTATTCCATTTTTCTTCACCTCAGCATTTCCCACTGCCTCATCTTGCTGTTGCTCTTCAAGCTTCTGGTCTGCCCTTTGCTGCTGTAGTTCTCCCATTCTGTCCAAGAACTCTTCATGTTCTCTTATTCCCCGGAGGGTCGACAGTCGCCGCTCCAGTCCACTTACTTTTTCCTCCAGCAGCATGATCAACTTGCACTTGTTGCAGGTGTAGGCCATGTTGTTCTCAGGCAAGAAAACAAACACTGCACACACCTTGCAGGTCACCACCACTGGAGAGTCTTGTCCTTCCATAGCCTCTTTTCCCTTTTTGTGTCTAGCTTTGTGATTGTTCTAGACTAGCCTGTGCCTGCTCCTCTACTCAGTAGAGGTTAAAAGCAGAGTCCCACTGGTGTGAAAGTGTGTGCTCTTAGCCTCTGCCTCCTTTGTCTCCTTTGTCTCTTCAACCACTGCAACTCCCCTGGACAACTCCTGTTTGCTCCCCCTGTTCACTCGCTCTGTTCGCTCGCTCTCTGGGAGCTTGCCTGCTTCTGTAGTCCCTGGACCAGCTGGAGCAGCTTGCTCTGCTCTGCTCTGCTCAGCTGGGAGGCGGAAAACAGATTGAAGCTTCCCGCCCAGTCAGCTGCTGGGAGTACTCAGGCCACACCCCTCCAATTCAGTTGGAGCTCTCAGAAGCACCTGGTGAGCTCACAGCCAATCAGAAGGATAAAGGGCAGCCCCCTGGGCTTCCTGCAACCCACTTACCTCTTAGCCTCTGTCTCCTTTGTCTCTTCAACCACTGCAACTCCCCTGGCCAACTCCTGTTTGCTCCCCCTGTTCGCTCGCTCTGGTCGCTCACTCTCTGGGAGCTTGCCTGCTTCTGTAGTCCCTGGACCAGCTGGAGCAGCTTGCTCTGCTCTGCTCTGCTCAGCTGGGAGGCGGGAAACATAAGCTTAAAGTCATTCTATTCTTCATAGAATGACCACAGTAGTTAAACATGCACTTCTCAGCAGAACATTGCAGGTCAAGATGAGAAGTTGTATAAAGTGTGTATCAAACAATTTCCATCTCATATGGGTCACTAGAACTATGACAAATTGCAGTTCCATTTCTGCAGCATTGAAACTTTTATTGATAATTTGATTTTCAAGAATAAAATACTCTAGGAGCACATTCCTATGTATGTTTACTCAGAAGTCCCATGTGCTCAATGGGGCTTACTCCCAGGTAACTGTGTCTTGATTTGCAACCCTAGATGCAATTATCCTTGCATAAAGCAACCAGAAAATTGGGTTAAGCCACATGCATAACTGCATTATTTGAAAAGCACTATGTAGAACAGTCATAAGGCTAAATCCAGAGGAAATCAGTCATACTTTAGTCTCACTGAAATAAATAGAAATTAAGTTGTGATGACTTTCTCAAGATCCAACCCATATACTTTAGATAGAAATACATGCCTAATAAGTTTGTGAGGACTTCATTATATCATGATCTTAACAGTTACATTCCCATAACTAGGACATTTTTTAATTCCATGGTGTTGTACATGTAACACAGGGGGCCAAATTCAGCCAGAAGGAGTTTTGACCCTCATGCTTTCCTTAATCTTTTGCTTTTCCATAATAGTTCATGGAGGTTTCACATAATTAACTGATCAACATGCTATGCACAATTTGTACATTCATTCCAAAGCATAGTTCTGTTTTAACAAAATGAATGGTAACCTCCCCCCGATCCCCACACACACAAGTCTTCTCCCACATTACATCTGCAGCTCATTGATGAATTCATACTTAACCTAATATAGGAATCAAGGGTAGAGATGAGGATCTTAGAATATAAAAGGTACATGCTATGTGGACTTGTTAAAATAAATTTGAGTTCTAGTGTACCCTAATAGCTGGCCCCACCTCACCAATGGCCATGCACTAACCACATATGATCTGTGAACATGAAGCTTGTCCTGTGCACCTCAGGGTGGAATGCAATGTGGAGATGTCACCAAAAATAGCATTTCTACTTTGACTTCTTCCCCCTCTCCCGCATAACATACAGAATCACTCCATGTCATGACATCACATTATGCATTAATCTGCCCCTGCTCCACGTTACTGGCTGTTGCTGGTAAGAGCAAGAAATCATATGGTATCAACACTGATCCTACAAGCTATAGAGGAGAACAATGCAAGTACGTGATTGCTGAGGAGGTAGTCGCCCTGTCATAGGAAGACAGCTGATACCAACAGAGGGAACCATCCATTCAGCAACTGTGCACTTTCCCAGTGTTGGTTGTTCCACCCCTCCCCTCCACTGTCAATTCTCAGTGCTGAAAAGCAAAGGCAGAACATACTCTCCCACTTCTATTGCCATGCAGCAGCCATCACAAATTTCACCTAGCAAACCACCTCACCAGCCACATCGGCATAACATTTAATTCTATTCCTGCAGTGCAACCCTGTACACGTCTACTCAGTAGTATGCCCACTGAATCCATTAAGGCTTACTCCCAGGTAAGTGGCATAGGAGTACAGCCTTAGTCAACTATTTCCAGAGACTAGAGGCAGCCTTGCATTTCAATAGCCACTATACAGAAGAGATGGTTTTCCACGTCTGATAACTTTATGCTGTGGCTGGGCTTGACTTTAGTTTTTTTGCTGGGATTATCATGTGAATGCTATATGTGCGTTAAAACATATATATGCATATAAATATACATGTACATATAATGTTAAAGACCGGAGGTAACGCTATGTAAGCCCTAGTGGTATAACATTTAAGGATTGAAAGAAATACATGAGAAGAGAGAATTCATATCTGTCCATTGTAGACCTGGGCTGTGTTTCCACCAGCGATTTACTCCAACTTGCCTGTGCCGTGGGGTCTCTGTGGTTCCATGGCATCATGGCCATTCAGCCCCAGTGTCGCATTTTATCGCTGAAAAACTGCTTCTTCTGAGACTGCTTATAGTCTGACTTTTCCCAGTTATGGAGGCTCCACTAGTGAGCTGTTTCCACAATTGCACTGGGTTCGCTGTCTTAGCCCTGCCCGTGGGGCGTGTAGCCCGGCCTTTGTGGGTGTGTCGCTCTGACCTCAGTGACCCAACCCTTTCCCTCTGTGTTTTCCAGAAGTTTCATTGCTGTTTTGGAGCAGGATACCAAGGGACCAACTTTTACAACATCATTGAAAATAAGCAGTAGAACACAGCCCATGACCCCAGTCAAGGGGTGTTTTCTCCCATTGTGCTGAATGAGGCTTGCCCTCTCAATGACCACAGAAATGACAGAGAAGCCCCTCAATTGACATGGCACATATCAAACCCTCAGTCCTTGAAATGCGATTAAGCGCAACCTCGAGGCTTCGGTCCATTGCCTTAGGATGTAACTCCTTCACAGCTTCCGAACAGAGATCCTGTGCATCAAAATGGGAGCTGGTTTCTCTCTCTTTCCCACAACTAACCCATTAGTGTCTCCTCAGAAGTAACTCCCATTGCTGTGGATGACGCTGAGATTTCCCCTCAATTGAAATGGCACACGGTAAAGCCCAATTGCTTAAATGCATTTAAGTGACCAAGTGAGGCTCCAATGAATTTCCTTAGGACGAAAGTACTTAGCAGCTTCGTTATAGCTATCCTGAGTGTTACAATGGGAGCTGGATTCTGTCTTTGTCTTTACCACAACAAACCAATTAATGTTTCCTCAGAAGTAACTCCCATTGTGCTGAATGAGGCTTGCCTTTGAATGCCTACATGGGAACTTACAGAGATTCCCCCTCAACTGAAATGGCACACTTTAAGCCCAATTCCTTAAATGCGATTCAGCATGATCTCGAGGCTTTGGTCCATTGCCTTAGGACATAACTCCTTCACAGCTTCCAAATAAAGATCCTGTGTGCTAAAATGGGGCTGGTTTTGCTCTCTTTCCCACAACAAACCCATTACTGTCTTGTCAGAAGTAACTCCCATTGTGGTCAATGAGGTCCTCTTGGTTAAAATGGGGGCTAGTTTCCCTCTTTGTGTTGTACCCCCCCTTTCCCAGCACAAGCATATGTGTGTCTAGTTAGAAGTAACTCCCATTGTGCTCAATGAGGCTTGCTCCTGAAGTGCAGGTGTATCTGGACTTTCAGGGGAAAGGAGAAAGGGGGGAGAGGGGGAAAACCTTTTAAAAAACCCCATACTCCTCCATTAGTTTCTTCTTCCCTTGTCCTGGAAACACGGCCAAGGAGGCAGGAACACTGCAGTTGTGTGAAGGAGAGATGATCCTGGAGGGAGCAGTCAGGCAGAGCTGAAAAGATGCACACATAAGCACCCATTTTAGGGGCAAGAAAGAAAGTTTAAAGGGGTGTCAGATGCACCAGACACAGTGCTTGGATTTTTTGCCACTTTAATACACAATTGCGCTTTAAATCCCCATTTCAGGGGCAACAAGGAAGGTTTAAGCGGGGGGGGGGGGGAATGCTCCAGACACAGCACTTTGATTTTTGCTCCTTCTCTAAAGCAAAAAAAAAAAGGGCTGGGAAGGCAAGGAGGAGACTGGCCAGAGTGGGAAACTTCAGCGGGGCAGAGGGGGCAAGGGAGGAGGGAATCGGAAACAGGAAGAGGCTGGAAAACAGACAGGGTAAGCAGACCGAACCCACTCCAAAAAGGCTCCACCCAGCCATCAAGAGAATAACACAATTAGTTCTCTGTGGAAACAGCGCAGCCCACCAGGATACAACAATGACAGACCAGGTCCTTTTGGGACATGGAAACATGCGAGAGAGAGAAAATGCGCTTGGGAAAACAGCACAACAAAGTTGGAAAAGAAGTGAAGGGAAAAGAAGTGTGGAAACACACCCCTGCATATTTCCTGTCTGACGCTAAGCCGAAACTTTTCCTGACAGAAATTCACAATGAAACATTGATAAACAGTTAAAATTAGCATGGGAAATATAAAAATAATATATGCAATTATTGTAATGTACTTTGCTATTTTGGTATTATAATAAACTCAGAGGCTTGTCAGATGTAACATATTGCAAAATATTTATTAAAGTAATGAGTTTTGAATATCATAACCAGTGGAGTATACAAGAACAACAGAACAGGAACAGTTTGGGGTCCTGGAGCTTAGTGACTGACAAAGGTGAGAAATGAAACTTCTTAAAAAGTTGAAAAGAAATGAACTTAAATGAAAACCAATGATTTGGCAGAATTCCTAAATGTTTGTGAAAGGAGGCAAGTATATTTATGCAGTGCTGAAATTACAGAGTGGAGGCAGTTAAGGATATCTACGAGCCCAACCCCCTGGCTCTCCCCAATTTTAGCAAAAGCATGCCCCAGTCCCTGTAGCCTTCTAAAAACAGCAAGTAAGGGGGCTGACACCAAAAGGTAAGTGAACTGGGGGCCCTTTGCTTCCTCCCCTCCCCCCTCATAATTTGAATACTATAGTTACGAAAGTACCTGCAAACAAATGGGCAATTCCTGTCTCCATTACATCTTCAAGTTTGAGAGAATTTCCTGCAATTCCCCCATCCATGATATAGGATAGGAAATGTGAATGTCAAGTTGAGCAGTGCATTAATAAGGGCCAGAGCTCCATGGCATACCTGCATTTTCGATTGCCGCTGTCAAGAGCCCGCCAGAAACAACAGATGGTGCTCGGTGCTGGTCCAGTGCTCCTCATCACAGCATCCTAGTAAGTGTATCCTATCCCCTGATCCTCCTTGGATACTCTCGTTTTAAAGGAAGGTGGCTGGGTAGTAGAGGATTTCATGGGGCAAGCAGCTTCTGAACTGTATCCTGCCTTGAAATGCAAGGACTGTTCTGAGCTGTTTGACATATTTTCTTCTGTGGAACAATGTCACAAATCTTCATATTTCATCAGACATTTAGGGACATCGTTGTGGCACAGCTGGTGGAAATGCCGATGAAAATGTTGAGGGGTTGGGGTATAACTTGGGGTCTTATGCTACAGTGTTCTGGCAACCAAAAATTAGAGGGTGAAAGAATCTGGAGGACCCCTGTGGCAGATGCGTCATTTTTTGGCCTACAAACTGCAACACCGTGGAGGCTTTGATTACAGTGCTATAACTGGGAAAAGACTGTTTCACTCTAGTCCACTCTAGACCGTAAGCCATCTAGGTAGGAACCATAGGAGTTGGCAAAGTCGTTGGTATAGCACTGAATTCTATAGTTGTTAGTCCTATATTTAAAAGGGACCTGCGAATGCATCCTCAATTACACCACAGATTAGAAGGTACAATACAATCCAGTCATAAAGCAAATTTTAATTCTTAACATTTAAACCAAGATCCAGTATGTGAAAATTATCAAAGGAACATGAAAAATGGGTTATCTTAGCCTATACCTTCATCTTAGTGCTGGTCAGTATTGGTGAGAAGGTCTGTGGATCTAAACCAGTATTGTAATTCCTATGCTTTTACAGTATTATGCAGGAAAACAGTATCACGACCTTAAAATTACCAATTCCCTGTCCCAAGTTAGATATGCCTTTTTCCATTCAAATGTAGATATCGAGATTATACATGGACTATCTGTATATGCATGCACAGTTTCATAAATATATTTTTAATTGTCCCTCTCTTTTCTACTCTCTCTTTTCAGCTGTGAAATTGATATGAACGTAAGCCAGCTCACTGAGCAAAATATAAGACTATGTGGTTTCGTATTTTCATCACAAAATCCATTTTGTCAGTGATGAGCCATTTTGATGAAAATTGAAATGATAAGATACAGTTTGATGAGTCCAAAAATTAAAATGTTGCACATTGTAATTAATTTATTTATTTTTACTAGCAGAAGACCACCACATGTAGTGAGTGTAATGGTAATAAGTTCCCTTCCATATGCTGTACCTACTAAAAACATGGTAAGAGAGTTCCATGCCATCAGGAACCCTGCCTTAACAGGGCTAGTGCTTACATGGAGTTCTGTAACTGTGTTTAGCCAAACACAGTTACAATGCCCTTGCAGACCTTTCTTGACAATATGGGGAGGCTGGAAATGGCGGGGGTAGGGCCAGAGCACATGCCTACCATGCTTACAAATTACGGACACCTGAATAGGGCTTGTCTCTGCAGCTAATTATGGCACACCAGCAGGAGTATAAAAGGCCCAGACAGGGAATATTGATCTCCTATATCGAGGTGTGCGGCATGGAATTATATCACCCCATCACCAAATCTTAGCCCTAGCATCCAAGTTGGAACTTTATGCAAAGTGGTCTTTTGCTAGGGTACTACCCATCACTAAACAGCAAACAGCTAAGGCTCACAACAAAGCTGAAAATGCATATTACTAACACTTGTGTTCTCAGAACTCTGATCATTTCTCTTCCTTGGAACTCTAGACACAAATTCCCACCAGAAATCCCCATTACCCTCCTGCAACTGGAACTGCAAGGAAAAGCTCTCCATACACAAGCAAGCAAAGGTGGGAAAGACCATACTTCAAATTATGGTACTTGCACTTATACACCACACAGATACACGGGAAAGAAGATGGGTGTGCTGGGCACTCAAGCACCCACAGCCACAGAGTGTCTCCAGCCCAATGCTCTGCAAAATGGGGAAACTGTACTGGCTTAACAACACTCCCTTACTCAATAGGTGGTAGCAGAATCCCTTATGCTCGGTGCAGAAAAGGGGACCCTTTTGGCCACAAATCACAAACCCAGGTAAGCTCCCACAATAAACTGGTGAATTTGATGGGGTGCACAGCCACCTTTGTTAGAGAACACCAGGCCTTCTGTTCCACTGTTTGCAGGTGCTGGCCAAACGCTCATGACTTATTTTGACTTTTAGGATCAGAGCCAGGATACATGAGGCAATTTCCCCCTCCCCTCATTTTTGTCTTCTCACTGGATCTATCTGGTGCTGCTGCATAAAATTATTGTTCATCAACATGCCCCACATGTCATCTTCCTATAAGCAACCCAGGGAGTCCTCTAACAGATAAAGAGGAAAAGATGTTCTCCACCATCACCCCCTTGCCATGCCAACAGTTAGCAAGACCTCTTGCAGTAGCAATGACCTATAGTAAAATAGCTGTCTGTGGGGTTGCCATTTTTTTGTTCTAGCAACGCCCTTATCTTTTTGAAAGCTGCTTGATGGACGGTTATATAACAGGGCCAGCATGGAGATGCACTGATGGGGAAAGCTGTATCTCTTACTCTGCTGTCTGTCATGCATGGGAGCCCAGCTAGAACAAATGGCGTCAACTACATTCTTCTGTGTGGCCACTTGAAGGAGAAATGATATGTCCCACCTCCACAAAGGAGTGAGAAGATTAACCTGGAGTTCTGCCATGAGGCTGAGGAAATATACACTGCAATACATTCTTCATATAGCTCTCTACTCTATGGAAGAGAGGCCCTTTGCTCCTCTGCTGGAAGCTAGCATGAATAAATACTCCATGGACCAATTCCTAGTTACTTGAGAATGTTGCCTGATCTGACAGAAAAAAAGTGGAAGAGAAGAAGACAGAGGAGAAGCAGCCTTTTGTGTTTTCTTCATCAGCTTGTTTTAGTGATGTACCAGACAGCACCATATTCTGCAAACGGCCACAAATGGATACATGTAGCTATTTAGAACGAGGGAATTCCCCTACCATTCTAGCACTGGTTGGCTTGGGAATACATGACATGCAGGGGACCATATCTTTGACTCCCCATAGTATATAGCTATTCCACAGAGAACAGCGAAGGTATTCAGGAGAGACCCATTTCAGCCATTCTCAGTAACCAATTCCCTCTAGGTCTTCCCCCACCTCCAAAAATGGGGCATTCCCTGAGAATGGCGGCCATTGCTGAAAGGAAACCTATCACCCTTTGTCATAACTAACTTTAAAACTAAATTCTCTCATTGCTGATTCTCAACACACCTGTGCCTGAATTTGTCAAGATGTTTCCTTCAAACTAAAAGCTCTTTTTGCTTTCTCTTCAAGCAAGTTCTGAACTCTTTGCTGAGATGGGACGCTGGCTTTTTGTAAAATATGTGCACAAAGCTACTGAAGTAAATAAAAAGAAATGACAGCATGTCAAGGTGAGCTGGCAGTCACAAAGCACTCTTGCTTAGCAATAGATAGCTGAACAGTTGGATTCTGCAGTCATGCTTTGCCTAGGTTTCAGTCTCAGGGGCCTTAGCTTGTTCAGCAGTTCTCTTTGTTTGTATATGAAAAGAATAAATCTCCATAATTCATCTGGATGATGTAGTAAGGAATGAAATCATCCACAGCTAATATAAATTTACTCTCATTTTGAAAATATTCAGATTTTTCTATTAGTATATATTAATATACATGCATAACAAATTATTTCTTCAGCATTGGGCTGAGGGACAGGACAGGTATCACTTTGCAGGATTGCTATCTGTGCTTCCTGTCATATTCGCCTTTTATGCTTTTGCTCCCACCTCTTGTACTACCTCATGAGAAACAAGAGAGCCTTACTTACGAGGGATGGACAGCAGAGAGAAAACCTAGGTTTGTCACCAAGTCTTACTATAAAGTGGTATGTTTGAGCAAGTCCTAGGAATTTGTGAAAAAATGTGACAACTTTTATTCCTTACAGGGAGGGAAGAAAATAAGTTTACAGGACAAGAAAAAGCCTATCACTGACTACAAGCTATATTAGCTGGATTGCATCTCCAATTTCCAGTGCTGGGGGCAAACAGCAGGGGTATTTATATCCAGCATCTGCCTGTCCAATTTGAGAAATAGAATGCAAAATTAGATGGATCTTGGAATGTTAGGCAATTCCCATGTTCTTATTTACTAGCATATATTTTTTTGTGCTCATGTCTCAAGTGTCCATTGGTGCTAACTCCTGGTCACCACTGCAATATGGATTTTTAGGTAGTAATGGATTAAGGAACATCCCAAGGCTGCAAGGGTGTGACAAGGGTAGGCTGAACACCATAAATAACCAGAGTTCCTATCATCTCTAAGTCACAAGATGTGCCAATCATAATTATTTCTATCTCATATAGATCCAGTTTTAATCAGTTCTTCTGAATCCAGTCTTCAACATTGGCTGCCCCAAATAATTATTAATACCACAGAATTCAGGTCGAAAAGAAGAGGTAGTGTAGGATACCATCACACTACCTTAGACTATAGGCCTATGGACTCCAACTTAGAAGTAAGTTCTGCTGAAATCAATGGGACTTATTTCTGAGTAGATATGCAGAGGATTGTGTTGTTAGTGACTTAAATGTAATACATGAAATCTGATAGATCAATGGCCAAGGGACAGTTCTGTTCAGTTTACTGTAAAAAAAACCTGCCCAATATTGAAGTTTGTTTGAAACTGGTATGATGCACTAACTACAAAGTAACTGGAAGCTTTTTAAAAACACAGTTTTAAGTTTTCCAGTCTTTTGCATGCATGTCTGCCAGCTCACTGTGGAAAGACAGGTACCTTGATCCAGCTAAGGAGGATCAGCAAATGGATGGACACTTCCATGCAATTATCATTTACTGGTTCAAACATCATGGCTCCAGTTGGATGCACCTCCTGATGTGCATCCAAGTGGAGACATCACCCACATATACCACCTTCTTTAAATGGAATGCACATCTCCATCCACATTCTGAGGATGAATATCTAAATTTCCACCCCACTGAAAACAATGCCACATAGATATAAAGCATCCACAGTCAGATGCTCATTTTGATGTACATCCAATTTGAGCATGGTTACTGATCCAATTAAGTGACAGATACATGAAGCATGCTTCTGCTGCGCACTAACCTCCTTGTTTGGATTATTGCACCTGCCTTGCTACATTGGATGGGAGCTTCATTCGCTACTGTGCTGGCAAGACTGGAAGTATTGGCTTGGTTGGCAATGGGCCAATGCATTCCCTCTCTCCATCACAAATAATTTTGCACCTGTTTGGTCCCTGAAAAATTGCCACACAGGGAGGTGCTTTTCAGGGGTGCTATGCTTGTGAAATCCCACCCCACTTTTTCAGCTCAGCTCTACTTTCTATTCCTTCAACGTAACCCACAAGTAAGTTATGCAGCTTCATTTTAAATCTCCTTATTTGACAGATACATGTTTTTTTGTTTTTTTTTAAAAAAAGAATGTCAACATTATAATTAGAAAATGAACAATAAACACTTAGAAGTCATGGATTTGTTGACAACTACCCAGTTCAGTTGGGTATGTTGGACCTGGAAAGCAACAAGGATAATGGCTTGAAGCTTGGACACACTGACCTGGTTCGCACCATCACTATAGCTTAAACAATGTGATAAACAGGAATAACACAGCCCTCTGAACTGCCCATTAATTCTCTATCAGTCTATCTAGCACAGTTCACCATGACATCTGAATACCTGAGCAGGAAATTTTAAGATCTAGGTGTACAGCTCTCTAAAGTGTGCAGCTAAACTTTCAAATACATTGTTAAAGGGAGGGAAGTGTAATAAAGGAAACCTATTTAGGCCTGTGCATGATAATTTGATAGATAGATTTGAAAGAGCAACCAATTCCGCCCCCACCCATCCTGCTGTATGCCTGCTGTTTTTATTCAACTCTTATAGGCTCCTTCCCTGATAGTCTACCTACTCACACATTCCATTCCATTTTTTTTTCTTTTGCTCCCTGATTTTCAAATTGTCTCTCTTGCCAGGACATACTTTCCAGAATGTGTCTTCCCACCACACAGATTTTCTCCCCTGATACTGTGAAAGAGCAAGTTGATGATGCTTTGCTTAAATGTCACACAGAATTGTCTGCTATTTAAACACAGCGAATCCAACAGATTTTATAGCCCTCAATTTATCATTCAATATTGTGCTTTAAGTGTATACATTTGTGTGTGTGTGTGTGTGTGTGTGTGTGTATGGATGGATGGAGAGAGACAGACAGACAGACAGACAGACATAAATAGATTAGTGAGAGACACATGGAAACAAAAAGGGAATATACTGTGTGTTCTTGATGCACTGCTTTCCCTAGTCAGGTACAACATACATTGTTTTCACTGAAATTTGACTAAACAAATATAAGTTCAATGCCTTTGCAAATGAGCAAAGGAAATCCTGTACCCTCAGTTAACAAGGTGTTCCCAACTGCTCCAGAAATGAGAACCAGCCACTGTCAGCTATGCAGTATAATACATCATTATAATAAAATATAAATTATATTTTAAGGTATCCTTGCTTTCAATATGCTTTAACTTATACTCATTTTGTTCTGTTTCTGTTCCATTCCATCCCAAACTCTCAGAGCAGGAAATGAAAGAACTTTAAAAAAAAGATTCTATAAATATAAAACATAAATAATAGTAAAATTCAGTAAATTCAAAGATTATTCCACTTGCTATGAGTATAAGTATCACTTCCTGTGACAAAGACCTCATAAAATCGCCACTCTTGAGTTGTTACTTTCTTGTGTTCAGACTGAAATATAGTAAAGGCTGCAACTCAATGTGCTTGGCCTCTGCTCTCTTAACCTAGGAAACATCACCTTTTAGTCACCAGTTACTTTCAAAACATAAGATGAAAAGTGAAAAAACCTATCCTCATTAACAAGACCACTCCATGCGCCTGCAGTAAAGGAAGCACTGTGATAGCAAGGTCCTCTGCACTGGCCCAGCTTGGAACCAAATGGCATTTGGCTCCTCTCTTGCCAGATCTGTCTTCATTAGTGACCATTACAGCAGTGGTGCCAGTGGGATCAACTGCCATTTAGCTACTCCCCTCCTAGAACTCTCTCCATTATTTTACTGTTATTAACTTATTTTGAAGATGCATATCACACCTTTTGATCAAATGATCCCCAAGGCAGGTTAACATAACAACAGCCCAGCAGCCCTTGCTCCTCTCTCTGGTGGCGGAGACCAGCATCCTTCCCCTCACTTCTGCAGTTTCAGTGCACCATAATGTGACCTCATCTAAGAGCTAGTACTTCATTTGCTTTCCCCACCTTACTTTCTTTCGTTCTTTCCCATCTCCTTTCCCTTTTTATTGGGTCTATTAGATTGTAACACATAATGGCATGGACCACCCATTCTACACTTTGTATACTGCAAGTGCTTAATAAGTAAGTAACCGTGAACATCCCCTTCATGGATCACTGCCTTGTTGTGGCGAAGGGGCTTGCGTAACTCAGTGAAGCCATAAGCTATGCCATGCAGGGCCACCCAAGACGGACAGGTCATGGCAGAGAGTTCTGACAAAATGTGGTCCACTGGAGAAGGAAATGGCAACCCACTCCAGTATTCTTGCCAAGAAAACCCCATGGAACGTATCACAAGGCTAAAAGAGATGACGCCGGAAGATGAGCCCCTCAGGTCGGAAGGTGTCCAATATACTACTGGGGAAGAGCAGAGGGAATTTCCAAGTAGCGCCAGAAAGAGTGAAGTGGCTGGGCCAAAGCCGAAAGGACACTTAGATGTGGATGTGTCTGGTGGTGAAAAGAAAATCTGATGCTGTAAAGAACAATATTGTTTAGGAACCTGGAATGTCAGATCAATGAATCAAGGTAAGCTGGAGGTGTTCAAACATGAGATGGCAAGATTGAACATCGACATTTTGGGAATCAGTGAACTAAAATGGACAGGCATGGGCGAATTTAATTCAGGTGACCATCATATCTACTATTGTGGGCAAGAATCCCTTAGAAGAAATGGAGTAGCACTCATAGTCAACAAAAGGGTGGGAAAAGCAGTACTGGGGTACAATCTCAAAAACGATAGAATGATCTCAGTACGAATTCAAGGCAAACCATTCAACATCACAGTAATTCAAGTCTATGCCCCAACCACTGATGCCGAAGAAGCTGAGGTTGATCGGTTCTATGAAGACCTACAACACCTTCTAGAACTAACACCAAAAAAAGATGTCCTCTTCATCATAGGGGATTGGAATGCTAAAGTAGGAAGTCAAGAAATCACTGGGATAACAGGCAGCATGGCCTTGGTGTACAAAATAAGCAGGACAAAAGCTAATAGAGTTTTGCCAAGAGAACACGCTGATCATAGCAAACACTCTTTTCCAACAGCACAAGAGACGACTCTACACATGGACATCACCAGATGGTCAGTATCGAAATCAGATTGATTATGTCCTTTGCAGCCAAAGATGGAGAAGCTCTATACAGTCAGTAAAAACAAGACCTGGAGCTGACTGTGGCTCAGATCATGAGCTTCTTGTTGCAAAATTTCGGCTTAAATTGAAGAACTTAGGGAAAATCACTAAACCATTCAGGTATGACCTAAATCATATCCCTTATGAATATACAGTGGAGGTGAGGAATAGATTTCAGGGATTAGACCTGATAGACAGAGTGCCTGAGGAACTATGGACGGAGGTCCGTAACATTGTTCAGGAGGCAGCAACTCAATCCATCCCAAAGAAAAAGAAATGCAAGAAAGCAAAGTGGCTGTCTGATGAGGCTTTACAAGTAGCTGAGGAAAGAAGGGAAGCGAAAAGCAAGGGAGAAAGGGGAAGATATATCCAACTGAATGCAGAGTGCCAGAGAATAGCAAGGAGAGACAAGAAGGCCTTCTTAAATGAACAATGCAAAGAAATCGAGGAAAACAACAGAATGGGAAAGACTAGAGATCTCTTCAAGAAATTCGGAGATCTCAAGGGAACGTTTTGTGCAAAGATGGGCATGATAAAGGACAAAGAAGGCAGGGACCTAACAGATGGAGATGAGATTAAGAAGAGGTGGCAAGAATACACAGAAGAACTATACAGGAAAGATCTGAATGTCCCTGATAGCCATGATAGTGCGGTCACTGAACTGGAGCCGGACATCCTCGAGAGTGAAGTCAAGTGGGCCTTAGGAAGCATTACTAACAACAAAGCTAGCGGAGATGACAGTATTCCAGCTGAGCTATTTAAAATCCTAAAAGATGATGCTGTTAAAGTGCTGCATTCAATACGCCAACAAATTTGGAACACTCAACAATGGCCACAAGACTGGAAAAGGTCAGTTTACATTCCAATTCCAAAGAAGGGCAACACCAAAGAGTGTTCAAACTACCGCACAATTGCGCTCATTTCACATGCCAGCAAGGTGATGCTCAAAATCCTACAAGCTAGGCTTCAGCAGTATGCGAACCGAGAACTACCGGAAGTACAAGCTGGGTTTAGAAGAGGCAGAGGAACTAGAGATCAAATCGCCAACATTCGCTGCATCATGGAGAAAGCAAGAGAATTCCAGAAAAACGTCTATTTCTGCTTCATTGACTACGCTAAAGCCTTTGATTGTGTGGATCACAACAAACTGTGGCAAATTCTGAAAGTGATGGGAGTACCAGACCACCTTACCTGTCTCCTGAGAAACCTGTACGAGGGTCAAGAAGCAACAGTAAGAATCAGACATGGAACAACCGATTGGTTCAAAATTGGGAAAGAAGTACGACAAGGCTGCATATTGTCACCCTGCTTATTTAACTTATATGCAGAGTACATCATGAGAAACACCGGGTTGGATGAATCACAGGTCGGAATTAAGATTGCCGGGAGAATTATCAACAACCTCCGATATGCAGACGATACCACCCTAATGGCAGAAAGCGAAGAGGATCTCAAGAGCCTCTTGTTGAGGGTGAAAGAGGAGAGTGCAAAAGCTGGTTTGAAACTCAACATTAAAAAAACTAAGAGCATGGCATCTGGCCCTATCACTTCCTGGCATATAGAAGGGGAAGAAATGGAAGCAGTGACAGATTTTACTTTCTTGGGCTCCAAGATCACTGCAGATGGTGACTGTAGCCATGAAATTAAAAGACGCTTGCTCCTTGGGAGGAAAGCTATGGCAAACCTAGACAGCATAGTGAGAAGCAGAGACATCACCTTGCCGACAAAGGTCCGTCTAATCAAAGCTATGGTTTTCCCAGTAGTAATGTATGGCTGTGAGAGCTGGACTATAAGGAAGGCTGAGCGCCGAAGAATTGATGCTTTCGAACTGTGGTGCTGGAGAAGACTTTTACGAGTCCCCTGGACTGCAAGGAGGTCAAATCAGTCAATCCTAAAGGAAATCAACCCTGAGTGCTCATTGGAAGGACAGATACTGAAGCTGAAGCTCAAATATTTTGGCCACCTAAAACTCTCTGGAAAAGACCCTGATGCTGGGAAAGACTGAAGGCAAAAGGAGAAGGGGACGGCAGAGGATGAGATGTCTAGATAGCATCACCGCTGCAATGAATATGAACTTGAGCACGCTCCGGGAGAGAGCACAGGACAGGAAGGCCTGGTGTGCTATGGTCCATGGGGTCACGAAGAGTTGGACACGACTGAACAACAACAACAACAACCGTGAACATTCACGATACTTTGCTGAAGCACTGACATTTAGATTATGTAAGCAACTGCTGGCTCTCCAATAAGGCTCACGCAGAGGACAGCTTCCTGATCTCCCAGTTCATCACTGTACCATACAACGGGGAGCATGAGAGGAGCCCTGGGGAGAGGCAGGTGCTTTTTCCATAGGAACTTGAAGTGAGAGCGGCAGGTAAGCCAAGCAAAACACATCACCTATCCAGGGGGCTGTCCTCACAGGGGATTTGCTGCAAATTGGGAGCATTTCGACGTTGTTCACAGATGACATTGTGGCCAATCTGCAGCCACCCTGGAGATTTCTGGTGGAAAAGCCAGATTTTCTAAGACTACTTTTACTCTGCTTTATTTCTTTAATTCAGGTCCTCTGTGCTTCTGGTGCTGTGTGCCCCTATCCTCCGCATTTACTTCGGCATGATAGCACTGCCCAGGGGTGTGTCTTTCAACTGGCTGTGACCTCGCTGAGGCTTTCAGCCTTCAGAATCGCCCTGCACTCCCATTTCGCCAGTAATTTGCCTCAGTGATGATGCACATCTCTGATGTTTGCATTACTTTGCTTCTCCATTGTTGTGTTAAATCATGTCTCCAATATTGTGCAAAGTTGCTTCTTTGATGTTCTGTAAAATCGCTTCTCTGATCTGGCAAGGTCTTGGGAGCCTGTCACTGCAAACGGGGAGAAAGTGCCCAGAGAAGGAGAAAGGGGTGGTGGAAGCAATAACTCCACAATACTTTGCAGGAATGGGGTAAATATATTTTGGGCGGGATGCTCTCATAGGGAGCCTTCAGATGTTGCACTCGAGAATCGGGGACTTTGGCTTCTTCATGCAAAAGGGGAGAACCTGGACAGGGGTGGGAAACAAGCCCCTCTCATTGGTTGAGCAGCCCCTGCCAGGTTGATGATGTTCCGTTCTACTCCTCCCGCCCCCAAACCTGGAAGTATGTTCCTTTGTAGTGCTGCGTGACCCGTGAAAACTGGATTTTGAGGTACGGTACACTCAGCTGTTCTTCCTTTGCGTGTCGCTGATGGACCAAAGCCAATTCCATGAAAATCCGGATAATACTTCAACACGCTTCTCACTCTGTTGTCGTGAAGATCCCCACCCCCGTCTCTGTCAGCAGCACTGACTAGCAGGAACCTGTATAAATGGAAGCAACCCCCAGGTCTAAACTGTGGCATCTGGAAAATGAAAATAGGGTGCCTGATCTTCATTTAGATGAACCCTAATACTACTACTAGTTTTCACACATTTTCCCAGTAAGTCTAACGGTCATTTGATGAAGCATTTTATTTCTAGATAAGCTAAGAATAATCCTGTTAACATCCTGAGTGTTATTCCACCCAGGATTTACTGGATCCACAACTGTTGGAAATTCATTTTAAACATCTGGTCTTCCAAAGTACCTTTCCTGGATGTACAATACATCTCTGTTCATTGAGCCATCGGTAAGAAACAGAGCATGGTTATCAAAGCACACTCCTGAACCCAACCACTTTCTATCTTGAGTGGTTCGTATTCTTTCACTATTCATTTATTCTCCTAACTATACCACAGCTTTCTTGGAAACAGCTGCTTAGTGTCTTAGGATACAGATGCCCAGCTTTTGCAGGAGGTGAAGGCTAATACCTCTCATGTGGATCCAAATAATACAGTTTCAAAGTAAAGGGATTAATTCTGTTGTTCAGTTACATTTTGAAGATGATAGGTGGCTTATATTAAAATATCAATAAAAGCTTACCAAGCTATTAAATGTACCCAATATTAAAATCACAGTTAATCATCTCAAAACAAACTAAAGCAAGCAATAAAATCCTCAATACAAAAAAATGTAATCACCAAAAATTAAGAGAGCAGTCTGAATTTCAGTCAGTCATCCTAATTCTTCAAATCCTGCTCGAATAATGAAGTGTTACATTTTGTTCAGAAATACTGCAGGTTCATATTGACGGTTACTTCAAATCTTATACTTTACTTGTGTGGGAAGCCATTCTATGCAGGAAAGTATGTGAAAGCTGCACCAAGATGGTGACATACTTTCCATGTAAGAAAACTGTAGTCTGAAGTAGGGCTGTTCAGGGACCACCCGATCTGACCTGGAAGTTGCTTTGTGGCTTCCGACGTGGGCCCGATTCAGCTCGGGGTGATTTGGGGGGGGGGTGACCTGGCTTTGGATGGCCGAATCCCACTTCAGGGGGCCCCTGAGGCCCCTGAGCAAACCCCAGATCCTTACCTGGGCCACCACCACCTCCTCTTCCTCCTTCTCTGTCGCCACCTCCGTCAACTCCACCATGCTGCCATCATTGCTGCCACCACTTTTTAAAATGGTGACTCCCTGCAATAAGAGCCTGTGTGTGTCCAGGGCTCAGGAGCTGGAGGCAGTGATGATGGCAGCGGCAGCAACAGTGGTGATGGCGATGATGGAGGCAGCGGCGGCGATGATGGCGGCAGTGGCCACGGAGGCAGTGGCGATGGAGGTGGCGGCAGCAGTGGCAGCGGTGGTGACAGAGGTGGCAGGAGTGGCGACGACGACAGTGATGGGCGGCCTAGGTAGGGACCTGGAGGTGCCAGCGTGGCTGGGCTGGGGGTGCCAAAGCTCTAAAGTGCACCAAAGCACCAGAGCCCCCGACCCCCTCCGAGTCACTTTGTGTCCCCTCCGCTTTGCCTTGGAAGGGCCCGAAGGGGCCTGAAACAGCCTGCTTCGACTCGGGCTTTGGGCCGAAGTGGTGGACAGCCCTAGTCTGGAGTGATTACCACATATAAGCTAGACTTCCATGAAGAAAGCCATAGTGAGGGTGCTCCAGTATGTACCATCTTAATTTGCTGTGGAGATGAAGCATTTTAATACATTTAATCTGAATTATTACTGCTTTATTAAAGCTCACACATGCAACAGCTTTCTCCTACTTCACTGGTGTTTAGGGTATAACTAGGAGTATGTCCTGGACTAAGCCTAAGACTAAGAGTTTGCTGGTAACTGCTTGATTTAGGCCAATAGAGTTGTTATTCAATGTAAGGAAGAGTTCCGGCATATAAGTATTAGATATATCACACATTGATTTAACTTTCATAAGCTGCGTTAGCACATAACACCAAGCCATAGTTTGTTGCTTTAGCCATGAATTGTTTTGCAAATGAGCAAACAAATTGCAGCTTGTTTTCCTTATATCTGGTTTATTTCTCTCCTGCCAATTTTGCCAGCCTTCAGAGTGGTTTCATTTTCAGGCTGCTCTTGCTGGGCTCCTCTGTTTCAGGGTGGACTGCAGTGCAACCAAACCAGGGATTAGTCATGGCTCTGGGTTCAGACATCACAACAAGCCATGGTTTAAACAACCAACAACTAATTATGGCTTTAATTTGTGGTTTGTTGTTGGTTAAGAAGCTATGGTTTGTTTGCAGGGATGGTCCAGACACAACAACAAGCCAGATTTCAACAAACCATGCCATGGCTTAGTGTTAGGTGTGAACCAGGCCATTGGCCTCTCCGAACAGTTGAGATCTCAGTACCTATTTGTGTCTACTGACCTTTGATGGACTTATTGCTTCAGACATTCAGCATCATGCTAAATATAGTAAATACAAAAATAGCAGCCGCAAAGATAATATGGACGATTGTACAGAGCAAATGCATTAAAAATCAGGTTTTCATATTTCCTAATAATATAAAATACATTTTTTCTGGTGGAAGTTCCTTGTGTCTCATCAGGTTTTAACTAAACAGAGAACTAACACAGCATATAATACCAAACTTACCATGCTCCACTGGATCAGATATACAGAGTCTGCCTGCTGTATCACTGTTACTTTGGTCATTGCATCCTACAGATAGATAGTCCAATCTAGTGACTGGCTGGGACTTAATCAGATGTTCTGCAGTCTGTTGATCAGATTCCTTATTTGAAGTAATAAAGACAAGCCGTTAGATCATAATATAGCCACAATGTAATAGATATTCTGATTAGGAAAACGTCTGGAATTTTCTAAGATTGTTTTGATAAGAACTGTTACTTGATTTTAAAACACACATTAAATCTAACTCCTAACTCTGATCATAATGCATTGTGGGAAGCAAACCAATGAACTTGGCAAGAACACTGACTGAATTCATAAAAACCTACTTTGTTGTTTCCCTGATCAGCAAGAACAGAACTAGTATAGTTTCCCTTGGAGACTTCTTAAGTACAAATGAACATTTCTATAGGGAAAAACACACTGTGCTTTTTGCACAACATGAGGCTGTGGTGCATGCAGCTGCCATTTTGAGTATGCAACCCCGGCTGGGGAGTTGTTGTGTCATGTAAACCAAGTGAGTGTGCATTATGTGAGGGTGAAATAACCCTTGCATAACCCATGGTCTGTTTTAACCCTAGTTTAACCCTCACATAATCCATACTTGCTGGGTTTGCCCGAGCAGGGGTTGCATATGTAACCTGGCACCCACAGGCGACTGCAGCTCATCATGGGTTAAATAACCCATGACGAGCCATGGCATGTCACCAAACCCAGTCAATTTGACTAATTTTCTACTTGGAAAATTCAAGTAGTCTTGTTAATGAATACAGCAAGTCATACCCTGCAGAGATACTCAAATTGGGTTGTGTACTTCAGAAGCTACCAGAGCAGTGCTTCAGGAACAACTTGGAATGAATGTTTTTATATTCAAATTTTCAATTACATTAATCGACAGCTTTTCAATTTTCAAGTACAACGTTTGAGGAATTATGCTCTTGAATGTATAAACAATGCATTTTCAGCCATAATGTCATTTTCATTTGTTCTAACTGATTTTACATCGATAGAGCTGAATGCCTTCTTAGGACCAAGAGCATTATGATTGCCAACTGGACTTCCCACATTTTGAAATCATATTCATGCACAACTTTGGTTACTCATAAAAGAGCTACTCCCTATCCTATGTGATAGTCCAAAGAAATTATCATCAAGAGATAAACTGGGTGTCAATTAACACCAACCTCTTGGCCCATAATCTAAATACAACTAGGAAACCTATGCAAGAATTATTTATTACATATTTGCAAAGCCATTAACCTCAGGATAGTCTGACTCTGTAAACGAGGGCAAGGAGGAACTTCAGTTAACTCAGAACCAAAGTTCTGCTATGCAGGAGAAAGCAGAAGAGGTTTATCCCTTCATATGCTGACCTCAGAATCACAGGATGGATAGGAGAGGAACACTCCACACTAAATGCAACAATGTATCTGCATATAGCAAGAAACCTTCATAAGCAATTTGACCTTATTTCTGGCTGTAGTTCTTGTAGTACAAGAAGAGGTTTAAACTGCAATGGCTACAACAGCATTCAGTGATAGGCTTGATAGACATTTTAAAGGAACACAAAGTATTTTGTTTTTTGTGAATTCACATGATGCCTAGTAAAAAAACTGTGGACTAGGTCAAAGCAGGCAGTGGACATGGACAAGGTCAAAGAAGAGCACAAAAATGATTCGCTCTGTCTATATATGTCAAGGATAGTGGCAGTGGTCTGGGGTTAATGCAGCCTTCTGGACAGCCTTCTTCTGTTGGGGATAGTTTTATGTTTGGGGGCTACATTGATTGGCGTTCTACTCCAATCTCTAGCCTACCCTTGGATGACTGGATATACTATAATACTGCAGATCATAGAAACCTAAGGACAACTACAGAGGGCAGAGATAGGAAATACTTTAAAAGTTTATTGCCCAGATTTTATAAAAGTTAAGCAAAGGATATAGTCTGTCCTTACATGAAGCACATCTATATTCACTTGGTGAAAGTTACGGGATCTAAGCTCTTGCATTCTTTTAAGATTTTCTTGATACTTTTCTTCGGCCAACTCTCTGAAAAGAAAGACAGGACTGGTATTCAGCATTACAAATGGTAACTAGAATCTGAAATTTCAAATGGCGTCCTTTAGCACTCATCATGCAAGCAATGGAATTATAATTGCTTTGAGAAATAAATGTGAATACTTCATGCTCCTAAGCTTGGATTTTCAATCATAGGACCTGTTACTTTGCCAATGTACATATGAAACCTGTACAAATTGATTGCCTTCATATATTTAACATGTCACTTCTAAATTAAGATGCATTCTTGGTTTGGCATGACAACCCTAGTTTACTAACTCCATTAGTCATAAACAATCCATTATACATGGACAAAATAATAAAGGGACAGACACTAAGAACCACGTACAGAAGGAAGCTGGCAAAAGAAGAAGCCCTGCATCCCCCTGAAAAGCCTCCCATGAGGGTTGGGGGACCTCCTGAGTGAGGTGAGTTGTGTTGCAGGGGGCTGCTGTGGGAGGAGAGATTGTCCTAAATCAGGCAGAGTCACCTTCTGTAAGAGGAGAGGCTATGGGAGGGTGTAGGGGGAGGGAAAGTCCCTTCTGTTAATATCTTTCCACAAGCTGTTCTTAGGATCCAGCCCAAAGTAAGCTTTGAGAAGGCTTTGAGGAGTAGGCTTTGAGGAGGTAACTCTAAGGAAGCACTAATATAAATTAAAATGCACAGAAATTCTTTTCACTTCCGTTCTACCACAAAGTGAACTTCTTTGCCTTATAAAAGAAAGCAGGCCAGTCCTCTAATATATTTTGAGTGTAACAATATCTGCACTTTCAAATGCACAAGAAACCTTGATATAGATTGAAGCAGAGAATAAAAGCACAACATAGCAACAATGATGTAAACCAAAATAGTTTGGCAATGGTGACAAATAACATTGCTCTGAGAACAAGCAAATTATAACTCCACTAACTGGGGCAGGTTGTCAGAGGGATTAGAAGCACCAGAGAAACCTTACAGAAGAAAATTTAGGACAAGGACTTGGAGAGTGCTTTGCTTGACCTCTCCATTCTGTTCCTCCTCCGAAAACAGAAAGCAAAGCAGGCCTATCTCTTTCCTGTACTTCAAGCTATGCCTAGATCTCCAATTCTCTCGGCTGCAGGCCATTTAGAAGAGGATGAGATTATGAATGAGGATAGCAAACCAGTCCCTTTCTGGAGACAAATTCAATGCTTCTTATGTGAACACAGATATTAAGAAGATCTCTTTTAGAGGCTAAATATAATACTTTGGTTCTTACTTCAGCTTCTGTGCTGTCTCATCAGCAATATTTAACTTCCGCAGCCTCATTCGCTCACGTGGTGTCATTTTCTGCACTTCAGATAGGGCCCTCAGAGTTTGTAGATGTACCTTTTTCTGCCTGAGTATCAAGAGAAGTATTATAACCAAAACAATTGTGTGTTGCTGAAGGTGAGAGATCAGTGGTGGTAAGATGGAATTTTTGAACTTGCTTGCAAAAATTCAAATGTGTAGGCCAGGATCCAAAGAACTGTGAAGCTAGTACTATGAGCCCAAGAAGGCTCTAGACCAGCCTTCTACAATGTGTTTTCCTTCAGTTCTTTTGGATTACAACTCCCATTAGCCCCAGTCAACATGGTGAATGGTCAGGGATGGGAGGAGCTGTAATCCAAAACATCTGGAGGGTACAAGGTTGGGGAAGGCTGCTCAAGACAGCAGTTTCCTCATACTGCAGGGCAATCTACATTTGAAATTGAGAGGCATTTCAAAACCAGTTTGTGAGATGGAATGTGATCCTATTCATATCAACTAAATAGTAAGACCCTTTGAGTTCAATGCATCTTTCTCCCAGGTAAATATGTCTAGGGTTGCAGTCTGCATGAGCCTGAGCAGTTTTTTGGGATTCCATCCATAATCTTTTCATTCTGATTCTTTTCCATATTCCCAGTTATGGACTCTGTTGGATTTACAGGCTCCATTAGAAAAAAAGTGTAAAAGTACTGGACTTTGCTTATTGGTACTCACTGTTATTGGGTTACATCCAGACGGGAGTTAATTCAGCTTGAAATCAATGAGACAAGTTAGTAATGACTTAAGTCACACTGATTTCAATGGGAACAAAGTGCAAGTAACCTAGTCTGTATCCAAGTCACTGTCATAAAGTTAAGGGACAAACTTAAGGTGTCCAAAGGACAAATTTCAAAACAAACACTTGTCAAGTTTGAAATTTTTAAAAAATCAAATTGTGTCATATTTTTATTGTGTACGAAATTTTGTTTCCCCTCAAGCATACTTCTATTTATAATAATATGTAAAAATAGAAACCTGTTTGCTCATCAACAGACTAATGGAAAATCTCAACAGCTGGAATGATGCAATTAAAATGCATAGAACATTAACATAAGAGAAACCTCTAATTTCATTAATTTTTAATACCATACTTGGTTTATAATTAAATTATGTACACTTAGACCTTTGAACTCACTTCATTTGACATGAGAGATATTAATCATTTCCTTGAAAAAGAACAAAGGGATAGTCTTGGTGCTTTAATAATAACATTAGAAATTAAAAAGCATGTTGATGACATTATCTCATCTGACCTCATTATCCGGTGTACCACAAATAAAGATTCTAGCTTGCAATTTAAAGTGAAAGCAATACGACAATGGAACCAATGACCTAGGGAGGTAGTGGGCTCTCCCACACTGGAGGCGTTCAGGATGAAGCTGGACAGCCACCTGTCAGGGATGCTTTGACTTAGATTCCTGCATTGAGCAGGGGGTTGGACTCAATGGTCTTATAGGCCCCTTCCAACCCTACTGTTCTATGATTGTATGATTCTATTAATTGCTTTTAAGCAAATAGTAAAGGCATTAGTAAGGTCCTCCTTAATGTGAGAGAGTTAGGAATCGAGGTGTCAGGCGCCATTTTAATTTATAACCTTTATGTTGAAAAACCATGCCTTTTGAAAAGTCTTAGTTCTGCAAAATCTTCTGATTGCATCCTATTTGAGAATATCGCAGCTCTCTCAAATCCCACCAAACACACACTGATCCTTCTGAATACTTGGAAAATACATTATCTGCACAGAAACGCTGCTTTGAGGGAAGACATCTGGATGAGATTATGAATGAGGATAGCAAATCAAATTAAGAACTGTTCATATATTATTCAATCTCCCTGCCCCCAATAATATTTTGTTTGTGTGTTTAATTTGTATCCCACCTTCCCATAAAGACCACTTGAGGCATCTAGCAACAATAATCAAATATAACATCCAATAAAATAGCAATAAAATACAAAGTAAAAAACATAAAAACATGGCAGGCAAAACAGCAATCAAACTACTAAAAACAACCAGTTAAAGCCAGTTTACAACATATTTGCAGATCAGCTTCAAGTCCAAAGGCGTGACTAAATAAAAATGGTTTTGCCTGCCAGGAGATGGAGCCAGCTGGGCCTCCTTTAGCAGGGAGTTACAGAGCCTGGGAGCAGCCACCGAGAAGGCCCTTTCTAGAGTTCCCATCAAATGTGCTTCAGATGTTGGCAGGACAGAAAAAAGGGCCTCTCCTGAGGAACTTAAAACCTAGGGCCGATCTACACTTATGGTTTTTTACGCCTCCAATGAGGTTTCATCACCCATCTTTCACACTACGCAGCTCCTGCCTTGCGCTGGAACCAGAATTTCCCACTTCCGTGCTCCCGCTTTCAATACCGTTATTCTGGTATTTCCCATTAATGTGCTCCGATTTTCCGTGTTTGTCACCGCATATGGTCATTGTCCCCACCCATGCATGTCCATATATGGCGGTGTTTGTATTTCCCTCCTGTCCAATCACAGCCCTCAACAGCCCCTGGTCATCTTCTGGCTAGTGATCGTGTCGCTTCCTCAGCAGTCATTGTTTTAGCACAAACCTTTAGCCTTCCTGTATCCCTTCCCTTTGTTTGTTTGTTTGTTTTAAATTCAGGGACTATCTTTGAAGAATCGAAGCTTAGAGGGTGTTGCTATAGCTTCCCTGTCTGCCGGGACTGAACAGTAAGTGCTTTCCCCCAACTTCCCACTTTCTGAGTGCGTAGCACAATTTGTGCTGTGTATTCCTGCCCCCCTTCTACTGGTCTCCCCATGATACCACCGCTGCCCCCCTACTGCACCCTCCCCCCCTTTATCTGAAAACTCTCTTCCTCGCACGGCTTTCTTCCCTGCTGCCGGGGTATTGCAAGGCCGGGAGCAGCTCGCACCACGGCGGCACACAGAAGATCTTTTTGGGAAGATTTCCTAATGGCTCTCATCGCTGTAAATGCCATCCCTTTTTACGAGAGTACCCCAGTGTAGTGTACAAAGTGGCCATGGCTCCTATAATGACTTCCCCGTATATTGTGCAGTGTTATTTCCCACTCAATGCACAGTGTGTATTTGCCTTTCATGTCCATGCAGCCTTTCTGCCCGGATCAACACTCTTCACCAAGGGCTACCCTGCTGGGTTGCACGCACTAAAAACCAGCAACGGCTGTCAGTGTCCGCTTGGGGTGTTGGCTGACTAATTGGTCCCCCTTCTGAATAGCATTCCTGAACAATGAAGATCTCTTCCTGGTGTGTGCCTCATGTCACCGCGTGTCTTAAGGTGTGCCCGTGGTTGGGAAAAGAATGGGGGTGAACTGGTGGGACTCGTGTTCTGACGCTTATGCGCTGAATGATGCCTGAATCGCTTTTCAGGCTTCAAAGGACACGGCCCACATCTGGGAACACAGCACCTGGCGATAGTGTTTTACCTGGCGCGTGAATCAAGGTGGGTTCATCCGCTTTACCTTCCTCTGCCAACTCTGCAAAGCCATGCGGTGTCTGTGTCGTGTGATCCACCCAGGAGGCGCTATGCTCAAACTCAGTTCTGTGCACCACCTCGAGAGCCTGCTGCTGCTAACATGGAGGGGTGGGCACCAGCACGGAACGCACTCAAAATCACAGCTCTGAGATGCGGCTGCCCTCTGATTCCACACCCCCCCCCACTTAATCCAGGTCTGGCTCAGGCAACTGCTCCATTGCTGGCGGGAGTGCATTGAGAGGGGAAGAGAGACTCTAGTGTCAAACAACCACATAGCCCACTACCTCTTCTGATATTTACTTCCATGTCCTCTTCTCTTGATCAGGCTCATACAACACTGACCGCTGCATGACCCTCTACGGGAGATCCCATTGCTGCCACTCAACATTCCACCCATTTTGGTCCAGGGAAGATCAGCTGCATTGGACCCTTCTGTCTGTTTCTCCCAACAACGCCAATCCACAATAGCATCTACTAGCAAGGGAAGAGGGGTGTCATGGAGGCGCGCAGAGATAGAGGTCTTGCTAGACATTTGGGGGGAACGGAAAATTCAAGAACAGCTGCGGTGCAGCCACAGGAACTTGGACTTCTTTGAGAAGAGCTCAAGAGAGATGACTGCATGGGGCCACCAGCGTAGCGCCACTGAGTGCAGATCCAAGACCAAGTCCATGCGCCAAGTGTACAGGAGGGTGGTGAATCACAACTCCAGGTCAGGGAACAACGTGGCGACCTGTCTGTATTACACACAGCTACATGGCATTCTCTGGGGGGATGCCACCATTCACCTGAAGAGCATATCCAGAAGTCTGCAGATTGCTCATGGCACCATGTACACGGAGACTCCGGATTGTGACCCTCTGGAAGCGCATTCATTGGAGCCATCGGAGGGATTGTTGGAAGAGGGAACCACATTCCTGTGGAGCGGCGTGACATTGGTGGGTGTTAAGGACCAGGTTTGTATCTCAATTGCTGAACACGGGGCGTTGGATGTCCTCCCGGTGCATTGCATGCACACACTGCTCCATGGGGTCCTGGAACAGCCATACGCGCAGAGCTGTGCCACCTATACTCATAAGCTGCATTGTCCCCAACCCTAACCAAGACCCACCCTGTTATTTACCATTACTTACGCACTATGGTTTAGAGACAGATTTTGGGGCGTGTGGGGAGCAGCGCTGCACCCACATTGATGGGTGTCTGTTTCCTTCCATGCCTATGTGACAAAGGACAGTGGAGCTAATACCATACTCCCATTTCACAGGGCATGACAGACTGGAGCAGGAAAAAGAAGGGGTGCTGACCTGGCCAAAGAACAGGGTCAGGTTCTCCCAAGAACAGGGTGCTGACCTGGCCAAAGGGAGTGGTGAGTGGCAACACACAACTTTGTATTCTGTTCCACAAGCCGTTCACTGGGAGGCCCGAGTGAGGTGGCCACTCTGCGTTCCTCTTATCGCTCGAATAGTTCCAAACAGAGAACTCGGTGGGTACCCCCATCTGCCCCCTGCCTATACGCTGTAGCGCCTTATGGTGTGACGTCCCTCTCCAAGCCCAAAATGAAGATGGGCTGTATTCAAGTGGACTTAACAGTCTGTTTTTGGCTTACTGTGTTGTCACACACACACCTCGCTTCCCCCCCACCCCCAGCAAGCAGCACCACCACGTCTGCATTTTCAGTGTAGGGAAAGATTCCGCCAGAAGCGTGCTTCAGATGGCTTTTCCAGGACTGACTGGAAATGTAAAATGGCTGATGTCCACAATGCTTTTTCAGGTGGGGAGTCATGTGCCAGCGATCAGAGGGCAAGCAGGAGTGCTCCAGATGAGCTACAGGACATAGGTAAGCAAGGGGATGAATGGACTTTCAAGTTTTGGGGCCCCGTACAGGAGATTTTCAAGCCTATGCCCAACATGTGCAATGACTGGGGGACCCAAGACTGTCCCTCCATGTCCATGCTCTTAAAACTCAAGTGCCAGATTTGGCCAGAGGAAGGAGCCCATGCAAAGGTTTCCCGTGGGTAGGCTCACATCCCCGTCACCCTCCCCTCCCCTTTTGGATCTCCAAAAATTTCCTCATGGACACTATAGGAGGCTAATTCCACTGTGCCTTTCCCATTGTATCGGATGGGAATCATGATTTTCCCTGAGAGCAAGAAATGAGTGATAAATGCCCGTGGATATAAGCTGAGGCAATGTGCCTCCATGGTGCCCGGCCACCAATTCACCACCAATATCCATCCACCGACCCTCAAACATTGCCAAAGTTTTACCTTGGATGGCATAGGCCAGCTACTGACAACAAACGTAAGTTTGTGAAGGAATTATTTCTAGGTAATTTCTGTCTATGCCTCTTTTTTTCTGGTGGCCACCACAAGCTATACTGCAATGCATGCTTAAACCATTTCTAATCTCTCTAACAGACCATCTAGTAACCAACAGACAGGCCACCTTATCCCCTGCCACACGCCTGTCACTGATCAGAAATAGAGTCATAGAGCAGCCAACGACATTGCTGAATGCATCATGCGTCATGCTACAGAGGAGAATGATCATGTCCTCGCAGTCACGGAGAGAGATGCAGAGGTGCTTAGGGAGTATGTGAGAAGATCTACTCTGGATGATGAGGCAGCAAGCAGGGATAGGAGGGCACTCGTCAGCTCCATGGACACCCACACCGTCATTCTCAGAGCCATGCTTGATAAAATGCCCGATTACCGCTCTGTGCAGACTGCGGTGCCCCTGGGGGAGGAGGAAATCCAGCATAGACACCCCCCCAAACATCTAGAATCCGCCCCACACATACCAACCCCTACATGCCCTGAGTCCAGCCCATGTGGGCGGAGCCCAATCCTCCAAAATGTGGCAAGTCCAGGCATGTCTTTCCGGGAGTGCTCAGAGAATGTATCCCCCATAACCTCCACATCCAAGCGTCCTGGGGGTGGTCAGATCAGACCTGCATGACCGCACAAGCGGCCACGTCAATTCTCCTCATGAGGAGGGTCTGGAACCATTTTCAGCTTCCCCTTTGTGGCCTGGACAATGCTGAGATTTGCCCTGTCATCGCTCAAGTTAATAAGCCCTGTTAATGGTTCCCCACGGTTTTTTCTTTGTTCTCTGTTCCGCTCTTATGATTTGAAAGGAGGTTCCCAGAACAGAACCTGTCTGGAAGTGCTTTGAATTGGAAGCCGGATGGCGGATGACCCTGTGTGGCCGAGAGTGGTTCTACTGAAAGTTGGCTGCGTATGCACAACCCCTCCCCAGCACTGTGCAAGAACAAGTTCAATATTTTCTCAAGTATGTTCCTTGTTATCACGATAGTAAAGTTTTCCAGAAAGAAAAGACTTTTTCCCCAAATATTGTCTTACGGGATAAAAACAGTGGGACATGACATAGGTGGGATGGTTTAAAAGGTGCTTTAAGTGCTATTTGTAACTTTTCTTTTTTTTTTACAGAAAACACCCCACTAAGCCTCCCCTCCCCCCCTCCCCCCAGCTTCCTCCATACAACTTTTTTTTGCCAGACGGGCTTCCTTCTCCAGGCGGGCCATGCGCTTCTCCATCTTGCTCACTGCAAATGAAGAGAGAAATCCCGATTTCAGTCACCCTGTCCATATATCCACACCTGCCCCAAAATCCTTCTGTGAAAAATACCCACTTCCTCGCTTGACCGAGCCCCCTAGGCGGAGCATGGCGCCGAGAACAGAGGTGGTCAATTCTGTGTGCCCCGTCACTTCTCCACCGTGGCCCGGAGTGGCCACCCCGGGATGGCTGGGAGCGCGCTGTCCTGCAGTGCCCTGTGTTGTCGCCCCTGTGGTTGCGAAAGGTAAACCAAGTTTAACCAGCCTGTTCAGTTTGACATCTGTAGGGGGTGGGGAGGGCCGACCTTGGGGCACTGCTTGACATTACTTTGGAGATGTTGGGAAACAGGAAACAGTATAGGGATGGCAACAGGAGAGATGCTACATGAGGCGGCAGTCCAGACAGCCAGTGACGTTGGGGGCCATCCCCTTGGGGTGCCACACAGGGGCACTCTCATACAGGGGTATCTGGTGCCGTTTGCAATTTCAAGGGTCCAAACTCCTGGGACTAACCCAGGGTGGCTGTCGCTTCAGAAGCAGTATCTCGCAGCACAGGCCAGGCCCAGAAAGAGAGTCGTGAACGCTGGTGCCAGTCTTACCCGCATGCTTCCTCACAGAGGCATGTCCAGCGGTGCCCGCTACTGGGGCACCTTGGCCTCCATCCCCGCCTCCAGAAAACAAGGGCCCCACTACGCCCGGAGCTGAGGAACTCCCGGCTTGCTGGCTATCCCTCACTCTTTGCATGGCTGGAAGAAAGAGGTTGGCAGTAAGCATTCCACTTGACCCCCAGGGTGGTGGATGCATCTTCTTACGTGACGCACTGCCCAGGTTGCGTTTCCACCTGCAACGTAATATGCCACCCCCCATTCGTGCTGCGAGCCTACACGCAAGAAAACGTGGGCATCACCACCCGCCATAGCGGTGTTCTATGCTCTGGTTGGCCCCCACTTTGGGGAGTGCCAAGCACCAGCGTGGCGTGTCTCTATGGCATAGAGTGGTAGAGTGCTCTGCTCCTGTTAAAAACAACCCTTGAGAGGGCCACTCTGGGTTTTTGGTCACCCATCACACATCAACACTGCAGGGTCTACCCACTTCTTGCCCGGCTGTCCTGGGGCAAAGAACACACACCACTTCTCTCGCTCGATTGCACTGTCACAGTTGAAGGTGGCAGGGGGATGGTCATGAAAAGGAGCGAACAGCAGTGTCACCGCAGCCCTTGCAGGGCTACAGTGTAAGACATAGGCAAACCAAACAACACTCTGTCTAGGAAGAGATGGGCCCCCATTTTTTTCCCTGCCATCATTGACCTGCAGGGGGCTATCAACCACCCTTTTTCTTGAAGGCCCAGGTGTTGCTAGGGTCCGCACATCCCCCCTCGCCATAACCGCAACAGGCTAACCCCCAAATTCTCAGCAAGCACAATACCCCATGGCTGACCTGCACTGCGCCTCTCTGCCCAGCTTGGCTGGCCCGCATGGAGCCACAGCACATACAGCAGCTTTTAGTGGGGCGGTTCTGCTCCTGCGGGGGCACGGGACGGAGTGCCGCTCCAGGGCCTAGAAAAAACGGGCCTTCAAGGCCTTAAACTTTGTCCTGGCCTGCAGGAGGGAGCGAGGGAATCCTGCCTGCGAGAGTCCCCTCGCTACCACCCTGTACACGGCCTCATTAGATTGAGTGGAGCTGCGCATAATGCGCTCCGCGTGCCCACAGCTGCAGCATTACCTCCACCTCGCTGTCCTGCCAATAGGTGAGCCTGCGGGACACCATGTTGTTTGACACCTGAATGACACGGGGGGGTGGTGGTTTGACAACATCATAGAGAACTCTGCCACTGCAGCTTCGGCGCAGCACCACCTGTTGATGAAGCTTTGAATAAATGATTCTTCGAAGATCCTGAAAGAAAATGGGTGGGGGTGGGAGGCTGTGTCTTGCGGGCGGCACTGAGAGAAGCACGGAGACAGCGTTATCGGTCTTTAAACATTTTTAATTAGAGTAACAGTAATGGCAAAAAAAAGAAGCAAGCAAGTGTGAGTGAGTAGAAAAGACAACACAGATAGAAAAAAACAACTCCTGCGACCCCACGAACTTGCACCTAGGTGCTTTCCGAGACATGTCCCCTCATCACAGTCATCCCGTTCTCCCACATGTACTTGCAAAGTGCCCTCCGAACTTCATTCCCCTGTTCGTTATGCAGGTTGTTGTCACTGACGTAGGGAAGCCCCAGGGTGTCCAACACAATATGGTGATTGTCCCCCGACGCATTGTCAAAGCCTCTCCGTTCGTCTCACAGATATTATGCAGTATGACACATGCATGTATGACACTGAGGGCACATTTTCCTCAGCCACCTCCAGTCGTCCAACGAGACATCTCCACCTGCTCTTTGGCCTGCCAAAAGCGTGCTCAGCCACGTTTCTGGCTCTGCTGAGGTGGTGGTTGAAGTGAGCCTCCTCTGGCAAGAGGTGTCTCCCAAAGGGCTTCATCAGCCAACGACGCACAGGGTACGCTCCGTCGGCCAGTATCAGCGGGGGAATTAGCACACCACCAACTCTCCACATCGGGTTCCCCAGGACAAACGCTCCAGCATCCATGGCCTCGCAGAGCGCGGAGTTCCGAAATACGTAGGCATCGTGATTTTGCCCTCTCCACCCAATTTCAACATTGATAAAACATCCAGCGTGGTCTGTTGTGCCTTGTAGAAGCATTGAACAGTAGTGCTTCCAATTGATAAATTCGTTGCCCTGTCTAATCGGGGAAACAATGGACAAATGCTTCCTGTTGCAAGCCGCAAATGCCCCAGGGAACCCCATGGCGGAGAAGCCAAGCATTGCCTGGAAAGAGAGGAGAGAGCCTAGTTAGTAAGAGGCAGCAAAAGGATGCCTGAGTGTTACCAAGCAACAGATGCATCCTGCTCATAGCCCCATCTCCGCACACACTTACCCGGACAAGCCCTGTCAAGCACAAAGAACCCCGTGGCACCTTCCAGGGTCGCATCCTGCGGTCCAGGACGCGCACGCACACACATGCATGCACACACGTCCAGGAGAGCAGTTGTCACCATTCATGGAGTAATATTTGTAAAAATCCCCACAGAGCATATCGTGTCCACCTCACGGATGGAAAGCCGACCTCTCGACAACTGTAGTCAATGGAGCATCGCTTCTTCGAAGATTCGAAGATGCTTGCTCACCCCTCAAAAGCAGTGCCCCCCCATGACCTGCACTCACCGCATCCATGTCGCCAAGGGTCACCATTCTCCGCTGCAGAACATGATCCAGAGCAAGGCAGACCTGCACAAAGATTTCTGCAACCGTGGATTTCCCAACGCCGAACTGCTCCGCAGCAGTTGTCTTGTACAAGGAGTGATTGGCTAGCTTCCAAATGGTGATGGCCACCCCCTTCTCCACCGGGATTGCTCTGCGCATTTGTGTCGAGTGTCTGGTCAATAATGGGAACACCTCGGCCATGACTTGAAAGAAGGTGCGACGAGACATCCTGAAGTGCTTGATCCATTGTTCGTCGTTCCAGACATTCAGAACAATGTTCTCCCACCAGTTCTGCCTGCTCGGCTGCACCCAATACCTCTGGAAAACCCTCGGGGTGAGGAGAAAACGCACGTTCTGCGCCACAGTGACCATGTTTCGCAGCATCCGTGAACCCATGTTCAGACAGCGATTATGGTACCATTTCAGTATCTGTACCCGAGACCTCCTACGCTGGGATGGCAGCCAGTCAAGAGCAATCACTGCCTTAAGAGCACACATCAGGGCATTGAGAGAGACAAAAAGCAGCCTGTAATACATGGGCATTTCTGAGCCAAAGAAATATACAATGTATCCAGAAAGAGCAAGCAAGGAATCAGTGGGGTGAGGTGACACAGGCGTGGTGGGGTTTCCTTTGACCAACCACAGAAAAACACAGTGGGGGGGGGAGGAGAGGGATGGTGGGTGGGGTATTGGCGGAGGCAGGAAGAGTTGCCGCTCCTCCAATCAGAGCCACCTTGCTTGGGAGCTGGGAAACAGCATGGCGCTGGAGTGTGAACCGTGCTCGTGCATTCGACCAAGTAGTGGAATGGGGAAACAGGGTGAATGTGGATAATCACGTTTTAACGCGAGTGTGTATAACCGACAGGGCCCCGACTTCATTGCGATGGCGGGCGCAATGTAGATCGGCCCCTAGACAGGCTTGTCAGGGAGAATGCGGTCTTGCAGATAACCTGGTCCCATGTTGAGTAGGACTATGTAAATCATAGCCCACACTTTGAATTGTGCCTAGAAATGGACCAGTAGCTAGGGATGGGTGGATTCCCTACCTGCTGGTCTGTGTGGGAATCCGCCCGTGGGGGGAGGCAATCTGTCCCTCCCCCTGGAATCCTCAGGAGCTGGCTCCTCTGCACGGCGATCCTGTGGAGCCGGCCACCGGCTCCGCAGGATCGCCGAGCGAGGGAGCTGGCTCCTGAGGATTCTGGAGCGAGGAGGAGGTAAATGCTCCGTTCCACCACAGACTCCAGAGGCCAGATTCTTTGGAATCTGGCCTCATTGGGGTCCATGGCGGAATTATCCACCATCCCTACCAGTAGCCAGTGAAGCAGTTGTGACATAGGAGTTCCATGCTCCCTATAACTGGCCTCAGTCAATAGTCTGGCTGCAGCATTCTGAACCAGCTGAAGTTTCTGTACATTCTTCAAAGGCAGCCCCATGTAGAGTGTGCTTACAGTAGTCAAAAAAAGATATAACCAAGATATGTGCCACCACAGCCAGATCTAACATTTCCAGGAATGGACACAGTTTTCACAACAGCTTTGCTGTGCAACAGTGTGCCTGGCTACTGCTGAAACGTGGGCATTCAGGTTCAGGGCTGGATCCAGGAACACACAATGTGAGATAATGAGGTGAGGTCCTACATTTTAATTTTTCAAGATGTCACAGTTATTAAGGTTATTTAGGTCTGAGGCCAAATTACATACTGTTTTCTTGAGCATAATTTTGACAGTGCCAAAAAGAACTCTCTGGGGTTTTTTTTGGCCATTTTCCAATACTCCTTGCAAAAATGTTCTGTTCTTTGTTTAAATTTCCCTAACTCTCACTTTTTCGCAGTGACATCAACGTATAGCCAGATAAGATTAGCTACATAAAGTTATGACATCCATCCATTCACTACCTGATCCCTAATTAGGTGGAATCGCCCATGTGATTAAACCAGGAAACAGAAAGAAGAAACCGCCAGGTAATAAACTTACATTAAAACAGCAGGAGGAGAAGCTAGGGACAGGAGGAGGTAGTATGAATGGGATTAAAAAAGGCCAATATTCACACCATGTAAGTGATTTTCAGGAGAAATGTCCATCCCACTGAAATGGCTATTTTAGAACCCAAAAGCACCACTGGTAAATATTTATCAGCAGGCCTACTTCTTAAAAGCATTAAAAGTAGACTGTAAAGCTATTCCAATTGACAAAACTACACAGAAGAATGGCTGAAAATGTTTTACAACAACACCACCATCAAATGATCCCATTGGGTATTAATTCAGGTATATTATGTATTATTCTTGCAATACTTAAGCATTGTGAAGATTTAATCCAACTGAAGTAGAACACTGCGTTTTCCTAGGTTTATCTGTTCTTAGGAAGGATTTTACTACTGAAGATTTGAAACCATTTCCTTCCCTGTGCAAAATATAAAACCAATATTTCAAGCTCTGTCAGAAATAGAAGCTTAACACAGTTTTACAATTATCTGGAAAGGGATCTCTGAGCTACGGAAAAGGGATATTATACCTGCCAAAAAGAACAGGAATTTCACATGATGTGTTTAACTTCAACAATATTTTAAAGGAAGGAGGCAGGATATATGTAGGTTGAAAGAGTACCTAAATTATGTAGGAAACCAAAAGTAATACGTAGAGTGTTGTTTTAAGCATATTTACAGTGAAACCAACGAAAAACATAACCAATGCACAGAACTAATTTGGCAAGTGAAGGATGTGGGTTGTGTTTAGGACAGAGTGCACCAGTGCATCTTAGGAGTCAGTAGGGTCCACAGAATTGTGTGAAGGCACATGATGCAGTTTTCTTCCTGAAGCTAAGCATGAGCCACGTCGATGGGTGATCACCTGGGACTTGTTACATAAGCTAGTCCTTGCGGAAAAGGGTGGTGGCATGGGTGGGCAGGCTTTCCCTTTCTTCAAGCAGAGGCTGGGCAGCCATCTGTGGGGATGCTCAAGCTCTGGTTTCCTGCTTCAAGCAGGAAGTTGGACTAGATGGCCTAGAATTCCCCTTCCAGCTCTATGATTCTTCTATGATTACTTCATGCAATCTTCCTTTCCTAAATATCATACGTAAAGTTAAGTCAACGAGCTCGAAGTATTCATTGCCACTGTAAATCTACCTCAGTTTTTGTAGCAGCCTGATCCCTATGGGACTCCCATTGGCACAAGGGATAGAAGGAAAACCATAGCCACTACATCTGCAAGAATAATTAAGAGTTAAGAACTGCTAAAACAGATGCCTGGTTCTAACCCAGACAGAGCTCTGATACCCTTAGGGTGCAATCCTCTGTATGTTCAGCCAGAAAAAAGCCCTGCAACTTCCAGCATGCCTCCAGCCAGCCATGCTAAGCATGCAGAAGATTGCACCCTTAAAGTGTCAGGATTAGGGAGGGAAAGGACCTGTGGACCTAAGTAGGAGATTGGGATCCCTAACCCTCTTGAGCAATGCTGCTGTAGTTATCTCATCCTCCTTTCTTCCAGTCATGCTACTGTAAATAGAATCCAACTCCACACTATGCAGAATATAAGGGAGAGAAAAGGAAGCAAAAGACAGCAAATCAGTGGACTTGTCACCTGCAGTCATACCTCAATCTCTCTGCTCTCCAACTGATTAGCAAATAGATTGATACGATCTTTGGAGATTTCTAGCTAACTAATACTTTCCTTCTTTATTGACTTCTAGACACCTTGAGGGAATGTATAGAAATGCACCATGTACATATAAGCAACATTGCTTATGGCAGGCAAGGGAATTGCAAAGGAGATCATTTTCCCAGCAGTGTAATGTAGCAGCTGTTGATTAATGTAATAGAGCTATTACACTAACCACAGTCTAAGGATAGAAGGGAAGTAGAATGCCGGATCCAATGGAAACCAAAAAGGATAAGAATTTAATTACCAGCTTTGAACTTGATGTTAATCATTCCACCATTGGGTTTTTACATTGTTCAAATTAAATCAGCTTAATACATGTATTATGTAAAATAGAATGTGCTTGGTATAGCACATTTATGTTGGTATAGCAAATAATACACACAATTATCTTTAGAATATAGTTATTAGAAATCAAACAATAGCTTACACACCAGCACAATGAATAATGTTGTTAATGCCTGCAGTATTTTAAAAAGAAGTTTGATAAAAAAAAGGATAACATGTACAAACTGTGGGGCATATATGAAGTTGAATTTATCTAATCCATTTGTTCTTTTTTTGCTTCTCCTACACTAAAGTAATTCCATACTCACATAGCATTCATGATATGAGTGGCTTCTTCCTGAGAATTAAGCACACAGTCCTTCCTAGTCGTATTTGTGAATTTATACTTCATAATCTGAGGAAACAAAGCAGCAGCATTTTATTTTTTATTACAGTGAAATGTTTCATCACTGTTTGCTACTTCTACAAAACTAGTACAGTGTATGCTATAGTTACATCTGTCATCATAAATCCTGCATTGGTCAGGGGGCTGGACTAGATGACCTCCAAATTACTTTCCAGCTCTATGATTCTATTCTATGACTGGCCAACCTGACTAAAACAACCTGAAAAGAGTAGAACAGAAAGATAGAGTTGGAATGGACCTTGTTTTCCCAGCCATAGGGAAAGGCAGCATTTCTCTACTGATAAGAGAGGAAACCCATGCTCTTATCCCCCACTAAATAGTTGTTGTTGTTGCTATTATTATTTTTATCATTGATATACTGCCTTATCTGCTAAAAAGCCATCAATGCAGTGTACAACAATTTAAAACAATAAAACCCTGCACCAATAAAACAAACACAATTTAAATAAATAAAAATAAATACATAAAACAAGAACATTAAGAACAGTAATAACATTAAAACCCACACTTTTTAAAGGTTAAACTAAAAATATGTGTCTTGACATTCTTTCTAAAGGTCAAGAGAGTGGGGGCCAATTGTAGTTCTTGAGTGAGTGCATTCCACAGTTTGGGGACAACACAGGAGATAGGCCTTTCACACATGCCCAACAAACAGGCCTCTGCGGGTAATAGTGCCCTGAAAAGGGCCTCCTCTGCAGATCTTCATACGTGGGTAGGTTCATAACGAGACGGGTGGTCCATTAAACAGTTCGCCACCTCTGCTCTATTCAATATCTTATACACCAATTCTATACACAATGACTCGGCAATATGCCCCATGGATTTCAATTATACTTTTGAGTAAGCATGTTTATGATCGTAGCTTTGGTGTTTTATAGGGCTCATTCTTTTCAACATAGTTGCTGTTTGCTCAATCCATGTTTTCAAGCATATAGTTTCACCTAATAAATCTATTGCCATGTCATGTCAAATACCTGTAATCGATCATCAATGTATGAAACACGTAAAATCTCTGCAGCTGATGGCCTCAGTGAAGGGTCCTTGCTCAGCATGCTGAAATATTAATGATATGAAATGAATCACTTCTCATACTAATTCAAACTACTGAGGGTGAAACCAGTAAAGGACAAACAAAAACACCCACCTATGTAGCATTGTATCAAGTTCTCTTGGATAGGTGTCTGGGAGAGAAGGGGTTTCACCCTCCACAATTTTTAGAACAATGGACAAAAAATTGCGACCAGTGAATGCATGATCCAAACAGCACATCTCATACAAAATGCATCCAAGAGACCTGGAAGAAAATAATAAAAACAATTCAAGGACAAGGAGAAATTCTCAATTCACTGACTAGGTTCACACAATTGCTGCAGCTCGTTGTGGCTTTAATATCCTGAATATTCAAGCCACAGCTTGTCGTGTCGTCCGAACCCAGGGACAGCAACCCTTGCAGAACCCATGGACTGTTTTAGGTTTATGTGAGGGTTGTTTAGTGTATTTCATTTTGAGTTGAAGGAGAGTTGTAGTTTCTTGGGATTAACCCTTGGGATTAAAGGGCTATTTAACCCTTGCATAACCCACAGTCCCAGGGTTCAGATGACGTCATGGCTTAAATATTCAAAATGGCCACTCACACATGCTGCAACCCACTGAGGCTTAAATAAGCCTTGGTGGGCTGTTTGATCATGTGAACTGGCCCATCTGGAGACTGCTTACACCACTGTTGCCTTTTAATCCCGAGGATAAGAAATGACAACTCTCCTTCAATTCAAAATGAGATACATCTAAATTACAGAATCATACTATAGAATGATAGTATTGATTCACATTTGTAAAACCTATTCTTCCATTTCCACAGGGTTTATAATGCGAAATGCAATATAAAAGTAAAGAGGTCATGAAATGGGGGGAGGGGTATGGTTTGCAGTTGCCATGACTATGTTCAAGCTAAACTTCTCTTTTCCTCCCCAGAGTCCAACTCTGGGGGTGGGGGGAACAGTTTTGCAAGTTTGTAGCTAAACCAGACTGTGGACAGCACCATTTTGCTAACTCTTGTGCTATCATAACAATACCGCCCACTCCCTGTCCCCAAAGCAGTTTTTAAAATAGCAGTACATGCAACGCTTTTTAAAAAAAATCCAAACATAACCCAATGAGGTTTGAGCATCCTCAGTGGCCACAGAGTACTGAATGTATTTTTTGGAAAACCGATTGTGTATGTGTGGAATGGACATCCTGGAGGGGGGACGTGGCTGGCAAGTTGGCTGGAATATTGAACAGGAGCACTCCACACTGCAACATTTTGTTGCAAATCCCACTTATTTCCTATCTTTCTTGTAAGCAGTGCTTAAATCACACTTTCTTAGTTTGGATGTCATGGGAAACCAGGATATAACTGCCAAAGTGGGTGAGTGAGCAGAGGAGGGAAGGGGCAGGGAGAGAACACAAGGGCACACACAGCTCATTCTCAAGTTACACCTGAGATCCTTACATCTGAAGCAGGTGACTATTAGCACCAAATAAATGTTAAAGTGTAATAGTTGTAAACAAGAAGAATTTCAGATTCCCAAATCCCCAAGAAGAGAAGCGTGTGCCCTTGAGTAGATATGATCTTGCAATATAAACATTCCAGCAGCATGGCAGCAGATCGGTTCAAATAATTGCATTTTTTTCAGAGAAAGAAAAGATACAGCACATTACATAAATAAACAGAAAGTGACCTAGAAAACAATGCGTGTGTGTGTGTGATCATTATGAATAAATGAATAATTCATTTGATACAGAATGCTGCCTACTCACCAAATGTCTGATTTTGTGTCATAACCTTGGTGTTGCAATGCCTCTGGGCTCATGTAGAAAGGAGTCCCAGTAAAAGTAGTTGCTAAATCACAGGATCCCATCAAGAGACGAGAAACTCCAAAGTCCCCTTGAAAAATATTTGGAAATCTAGTTACTTGATGAAAAACAGTTGATGAAACAAGAAAACCAAGCTGCATACCATTATTTTGATGATTTCCAGACTGGAAAGGCAGCTGTGTTAGTCCATTGCAGCAAACACAAGAGACTTGTGGCATCTTAAAGACTAACAAATATATTATGGCATAGGCTTTCATGGACAAAGTGGGCTGTAGTCCATGAAAACTTATGCCATAATACATTTGTTAGTCTTTAAAGTGCCACAAGACTCTTTTCTGTTGCCACCATTTTATATCTATTTTATTCAGATGCATAATTCAAACAGTTACTGATAGGCATAGTATTTCCCATGATATCACTGCCACAAAGTCAGCCTCCCCAGTTGATAATGTCTTGAATATAATGATCGTTTGCCCCATCTGAGCTCTACATTCCTTGAATAAGACACCCACTTCAAAAAGCAGCTTGCCTCTAACTAGGAAGCTGACCTAGGTGTAAAGGGGGATTTCATAGATGGATATGTGCCAACTGCATTTACTTGCATAGTTTATATGAACTCAGAATACAGATTTGGTCAGATTTTTTTAAGGAAATGAATTCACTTTAACTAAGAAGATCGTCCAGTATAACAAAGATTAAGGCATTTTGAAAATTGAAAGAAAATTGGTAGTAAAATCCTATCCATGACTACTCAGATGTAAGACCCATTGAGTTTGATAAGGGTTACTCCCAGAGAAATGGGTATAGGATTGCAGCCTCATAACTTAACTATGTTCATCTTCAACAGTATGGGGTCAGGGGAAAAGAAATTCCAGGCACTGTACAAGTGTGTGAGTATGCATCCCGGGATGGGGAAAACACACCATGGTCCTTATGGGCCTGAGAAATTCCATAGGAACTGCACATATTAAACTATCCAAGAGAAAATGATTTCTAAATGTCAGTGCTCCTCTTCTTAGCGTTGAGGTAAAAATCTGGACATAACTGATGAATGCTCTTGAAATGAGGTCTATGATCCTATAATAGATTCCTGAAATCCAGGCTCAAAGCAATATATTGGATCACCATGAAGTGAGACAGAGCTGTGGTGCAGCTTACTGGACATTTTCTGGTTCATTAAAGCTATCAGTATTTTTCAAGACCTCAAAGACAGTGAGGTCCCTTTTTTCCAGAGATAATTGAAGTGAGACAGAGCTGTGGTGCAGCTTATTGGACATTTTCTGGTTCATTAAAGCTATCAATATTTTTCAAGACCTCAAAGACGGTGAGGTCCCTTTTTTCCAGAGATAATTTTATTTTGGTCAGTGTTGGGAATTTGACTGAAAACTGCTAAGAGGTCTTCAGCAACTATGTTAACAAATCTCCTGAAGGAACAGATCCATTTTACACCAAATCTGAAACAAAATTTTGAAAAAAAGAGTAATAATTTGGCAAACTTTGAAATTTCAAATAATTAAATCCTATAATTTTGCTTTCGAAAGGATATTTTGAAGGGTATGAGTAGGGATGCATAGATTTTGTTAAGTCTGTTGCAACTGTGTTTTGCAGATTGTCAGGTGTCTTTCATTCCCTTGTCTGCTCATTGATAGAACTGTATTTTTTTTAGGGATGTATGAGAAAGTTGTTCTTGTTTGCAAATGTACATTTGTGCTAGTGTGCACTTGCACAAATGCACATTTGTGCAACCTCCCCCCCTCCGCCCCAGTATAAAAACAGTCCACAAGTCTGCATGACTTGGAAAAAGTCAGTCTGCTGCGGAATCCGCAAGTTGGATTCACAGAAATCCAAATTCATTTTATTGATTGATTGATTGATTGATTGATTGCATTTATACCCCACCTTTCTTTCCTCTTGCAAGGAACCCAAGGCGGCTTACATGATCCTCCTCCTCTCCATTTTATCCTCACAACAACAACCCTGTGAGGTGGATTGGGCTGAGAGTCTGTGACTGGCCCAAAGTCACCCAGTGAGCTTCCATGGCTGAGTGGGGACTAGAACCCGGATCTCCCAGATCCTAGTCCAACACTCTTGCCACTATACCACGCTGGCTCTCAGCATTTTTCTCCGATATCCCTAGATACCACAAACTATGATTTTTTATTTGTGTGTATGTGTATTTTATATATATATATATATAATCACACACACACGCGCGCGCACACACACACACACATCTGTCTGTCTGTCTGTCTGTCTGTCTGTCTGTCTATCTATCTATCTATCTATCTATCTATCTATCTATCTATCCATCTCCAAGGCAATTAAGTTGTGTTAAATTCTGTAGAGAAAGTATGAAGGGAAGGAAATTTTGCACGAGCTTTCCTGACTACATGTGTTTTTGGCTCTATGGTAAACAAAGAAAAAAACATCATTTACTGGGCTGCCTTATACAAGATCAATTTGTCTATCTAACTTAGTTTTTTCTCTTCTGACTGACAGCGGTTCTCAGGGTTACATCAGTCACCAGCATGACAGGACCACAGGTAAAAAGCAGCTTCCTCCAATATGTAAAAGGATATGTAAAAATAAGTATTAACATTAGCTTTTGATGGACACACAAATACAAGCACCCCAGTGAACACACTATAACATGCACAGTATGAGAAGGAACTGTGTAACAATTATTCCACATGAGCAAATGCACACTGAATCCCATTATATGGGACAAAATATGGTACATATAGAAATCCTTTCCATGTGCTCAGGATGCCAGTACACAAAAGCAAACCTAGTAAGCCATGTAGATGGGGCAGTGGATACACTGGGCCATATGACCATGGTTCTGTGCAAGCCTATGCACCTGTGGCTCTCTTGGACAGGATGGACACACATCTCTCAATGTGTGCCCACGCTCAACACCCATACCACCATTAATGGCATTAATGTATTGTTATGCACAGATATCTCTATCATGAGAGCAGTTTTAAACACTTCTGAATATCAGTATTATAATCATGTTAATATTTATTATCTTAAAAGAAGTACACAATTTTAAAAGGGGGTGGAGTCCATTTTTAAAATCAAAAGAGGTACACAGGTGAGGAGATGACAACCCTTTCCCTGTCCCATGATACTTCTCTTCTCAGCCAAGCTCTGATACCAGACATTTATTCGGCTGGGAGAAAAGTATTTGGGGAGAGGAACTGCAGGGAAGTAAGCCGGGAAGGGGGGGGGGGCAGAATCCTGTACTCCTCAGCTGTGTGCAGGGCTGGCATCAGGACCCAGCATACTCAAGGAATCGCTGGGGCCTCATCACCTCAGCACAACCCTCCACTGACACCTACACCAGAGCCTCTTTTTCTGGGGCTCCGATGGACAGCTCAGACTCTCCATTTACTTTAAATTTCCTAAAAGGCCCTATAGCACCCCAATGTAGCATCATTCCAGAATGTTGTGAAATAGGATTTTTAGAGGAATAAAATCATTTGGGGTGTGTATGTGTGTGTGTGACATCTTACCAATTTTAACAAGGTTGTTTTTCAAAAAAATATTCTTAGCTTTCAAATCTCTATGAAGTATTCGCCTGAAAATAAAGCGTAACAAAGGTTTATTTCAGTGAGGTGAAAAGGTTAATAGCAATTAATTATTCTGACAAATGCATTTTTTGATTACTGTTCTGAAGCTTATACTTTTTCTCCTAAACACTTAACTTGGAAATGAGTCCCACTGATTTTAGGCTGCAGTCCTAAACACATTTACTAACTGAGTAAGTCCCTTATTCGTTTAGGCCTGCTGGTGTCCAGTGATTTAACACCAATAGATGGATTCAGGCACGGTATTTCTAGTTTCAGACTTACTTCTGAGTAAACATGCATAGGACTGAGGCTGCACATCACATTTCATAGAATCATAGAATAGTAGGGTTGGAAGGGGCCTACAAGGCCATCGAGTCCAACCCCCTGCTCAATGCAGGAATCCAAGTCAGAATCCATATTTCAACAATGGTCGCCAGAAACCCACACAAGAAAGATTTACCTTTGCAGCTCCCATCCAAAATGAACCACAATCTGTATTTTACACATGGCCTGTCTGACAATGGAGGCTGCTTCTGTGAAAACTGTGACTAAAAATACCTCCATGTACTTTTAGCATGTGCACTACTAACCTGATGGATCACTGTCAGTCATCACAATCTAGCAATTGAGTAATTACAATGGAGTGGTACTCCTTCACTAGCATGGCTCTGTTGGGTACTCTGAAATTAACAGGGAGCTCTGTGGGCCTTAATTAACAGGGATTGAGATTTGTTAAATTGCTACAAGCAGCGGAGCAAAGCTGATTGAAGACAAGCCTGAAAAATTGAGTGTGTCTGATAAGGCTGCCAACTTTTGAGTCCAAAAATACTGGTTCAGTGGGTGTAGCACTGGGTGCAGTCAAGAACAACTAGGGTCAAGGGGCAAGAAGCCGGAGACATTGAGACAACCCCCAACTGGCGGGGGGCAGGAGGTGCTTAACCTTTTCCTCAAGGGCAAGTTTTTCCTGTTAAAATTCCCTCTCCCAGCAGATCTCCCACCTGCAGGGGAACAAATTCAGGGCCCCTGTAACTTTTCTGCTGTGGGGGAAAAGGCAGGAGAGGGGTAATTTTGAACAGAAAACAGCCCATGAAGAAAACATCTTTCTTCTCATGACTACTCTGATCAAATTCTCAACCACCCATAGCTGCATTTCAGTACACACACACACACACACACACACACTCAAACACAACACAAACATACACACACACATAAAGAGGATGTTCATGTGTCTCATGTGAGGATTGGCCCAGAGGAATATGAATGAGCAGGGATAGAACAAGGCCAGAATCTGGGATATCAAAGGTGGACTCAAGGCAGAATTTGGCAGATATGAAGTATAATGAGCACAGAACGTTATGAGTTGTGGGCTCAGCCTGGCAGAATACGCAGCTTACTTTACTTTTCAGGTGCTAGTATCAATCACCTGACTGCACACAGTTTTACTGGTCAGACCAGTAAAATACCAACTGATTGGCAACCCTACTGCCTGAGACTATCAAATTCTGCAGGTCCAGTGATTTAATGCCAGTGAGCGGATATGGGCATGGTATTTCTACTTTCAGAGCATGTTATTTTACCTTTCAAGCTCCTTTCAAGCACTCTCAACACTTCCTGGTGCGCCCCCCGCCCTCCTGCCCCTGACCCATGCATGTATATAACCCCATGCCTAAGAAACTACAGAGTAGTCTTTGGTTCCTTCTAACTAGCAACTGGCATCAAGACTCAGAGGACAGAAAAGCTGTTAACTAGAATAATATGAGAGTCCTTTCTTCAGCACCGTGTGCTTGTGCTAAATAAATGCTCCTCTGAGGCAAACTGGCAACTGAAGCAGAATAAAGTTGATTACTGTGCAAAGGTCTATTGCTATGAAAATATATTAAGTTGCCCAGAGCGAGAAGTTCAGCGAGGTGAGCTTCTCCTAACTTTCTCTCTGAGTGAAAGGAGGCGGCAAGCCACAAACTGCATGGCTCTCAGCAGCCCAGTTGCATCAAAACCAGGTTGAGCTGGGGTGAGGGGAATTCATGCACAAAAGGGGAGGGCACAAACAATCCCACTCTGGATATCTAGATCCCAGTTCAGTTGTAGTTCTCAGCCTGTAAGTTCTTCACATGGTCTAAGCCCCATTCCTAGCTCTTTATTTTGCTTTGGAAAATAGTTTTTTTTAATTGTTCAGATTTTATAATTGCCTATCCACTGGGAAGTATAGTCCTGTGGGACAATACATTCTTTATCCGGCTCAGCTCACCAGAGTGGTCATGTGTCCTCTTTTACAGAGGACAGTCCTCTGTTTGAAGGGCTGCCAGAGGACTGTCCTCTGTTTGAAGGGCTGTCCAGTCCAAGTCCAGTTCAAAGAAAAAGAACCCTCAGAAGGGAGAGCTGGGCCTTGAAGCTGCCCAGCCACAGCACCTGGATAGCAGGTTGAGCAAGGCACACGGGTCACCTGGTCACGGTCTTCCACATTACAGTGAGATGTTCTGTACTTCTATTTAAATTATAATAATAATTCCTAAATTTGCATCTATACCTATAATTAACACATACAAATTTTACGCAAATTGGTGTCCCCTTTTGGGGGGTGATGCATTTCCTTTTTCTTGGAGATTCATAAGTGGCCACCCTAGAGTAGGCTACTTGTAGGGCTCAAGCCATTTAGGGCTAGCACCTTGAACTGTATTGGTTCAATACAGTTTCTGTATTGGGCCTTTCTTCACTTTCTTCATTGTAAGGCCTTTCTTCATTTTCTCCCATACTGTCATGCACCAAGAAATCTAGGACCCGAAATGTACATATTAATAACTGAAGATGCACACAATTAATAATTGATGATGAAATAAGAAAAATGACTATGTAAAAAGAACATAGTCAAGTTGGTAGCATGTGATGGGGTTAGTACTAATAAACAGTGGTAACCTCTGAAACTGTAAAAAAAAAACCAGTGTATTGAAACTAATTTCCTTCATCACTAAAGAATTAGATCAGTTTTTGTACGAAACCTAGTAGTTCATTTTAACAAAATATGACTTTTCAAATAATCCTTGGGGATTTAAAGCTTCTTGCCCTCTTATGCAAGACTGGTGGGAGTAGTAAAAATTCCTGGTATGGCCCCTGGGCATCTCCAATCTTTAGAGTTGGACATTCCTGACCAAAGGTTTGCAGCAAAAACAAAAATGGTGGAGGAGGGTGGAAAATACTCTGCCCATTGCTTTTCTGGCAACCAGACCAAAACAACCAGGCCAGACAGCTTTTGTTATTTTCTGGTTGGTTGGCAACTCCTATTTGAAACAGCTTTTTTACATTAGCTGTGAGCACTGATATTCTGGAACACTTGTTATATCCAGCAAAGCATAGTGCTTTAGAAATAAAAAACATGGTAGTCTGTATAAGCCTCCTTTATACTTGCACAGCTTAGTATCAGTGTTGTACTCTAAGAAGAAAGGGATTTTTTCCATTTGAAAAATGGGAGTAATTTACACTTCCACAATATTGTTACCAGGATCTTAGGAAAGAAACTAAAAATGTCCTGTCTCATTATCGTCTTTTCCAAAATAATAATACTTTATGTAGGATTTAAAAGGCCAAACTTTGGAAAATACATTCTTTGAAAGGGGGCACTCCCATTTATCCCAAAATAACTGTCCTAACCAAGGTGGCCGAACAGAATTTTAAATCAAAGTCAAGCAAAGACGATTCAGCAAGTTTTAATCTCCACTGTAATATTAGCAACCAAACAGTAAAAAATTAGCTCAGGTTTACAACCATATCAAATCTAATTAGTGTACCTTTCATGCATGTAGTTGACTCCAAGTAACAACTGTATAAACCATTCTACTATTTGGCTTTCAGGAAATATGTTTCCAGCTCCTTTATACTCTTGAATTTTAAAGTCGAGGTCTCGACCCTGAAACATAGGAGCAAATTTACATTCTGACAGAAGCTTTAAATCTTAACTCCATTAAAGTTAATGGGGAGGAAACCCTATTGATTTGAAGAGAATGAAGATTTCTCCATTTATCTTTGTCACCAAATGCTAGTACATATTTATATAATGGGTTGAACACCACGGATGCTCTATATTATTCAAAATACAATGGGTTTGATCCAGACTGAGTTTGTTGAATTTAGAGTGCAATCCTAATCCCCTCAGATGGTTGACTGAGGGAAGTTAGGTTGGGGCAGAAGTGCCCCTGTGCTGGTGGTGAACAGCATTGTTTGTGTGTGTGTGTGGGGGGGTGTACCTCAGTTACAGCCACAGAAAACTCTGTAGGCATAAAGCTACCGCTGGTGGTAGGCCCTGAAATGGGACATTCCAGGGGCAGGACAGGGCATAGGCATCCCTCCATTCCTGTGAGGCCCCAAGACCAGGCTATGCCAGCCTGTGTATTTTCCTTCCTGTTGCAAACAAAGGGAGATGAAAATTGCAATGGAGAGTAAAAAGGAATGTAAGTCCACCCCCACCAACCCACCCTGGCTGGTGCAACCCTAACCCACCTCACTCCCTGCAACCCCCATCCAACCTACTAGGATTGTTCTGTGAGGTCTCATTGACTTAAGTCATGATAATTTGCCCCATTGATTTCACTGGGACCTCAGTTCAACCAACTTAGTATGGATACAAACCTATGATACAAGCTTGGCCTTCTAAGGCCAAGCCCCCCTCCCCCCGAATTCAACCTAGTAATGTTTGCAACACTAATTGCTATAAAGTTGCCAAGCTTCTTGACCATTCAGTGACCAGTGATGACAAGGTATCCTTACTGCATGAGCCTCTGTACAAGTCAGTCTTGTACAGTCTTGACTGTCTGTGAACCCTTGGTTCTTTACCTGTTGTTATTGGGGGAGGGGGTTTGCAAGTCCCCTGTGTATCTGTGAACTATCCTTCTATGAAGAAGACAGCTGTGAAGGCTTACACACACACACATAATCCCCCCCCCCCCCCGTTGCATCAATAGAACTTCCCTTCTGTGTCTTTATTTCATGCTGTCAGGATGTCAAAAACTCTTCTCATGTGTTCCTAGACATGCAGGAACTATTATCCTCAAAATATACAGGCATCATCATACAGATTTATTCTGCATAGTTCTAGTCCGATTCTCACATCCTGGGTTCAGCTAAAGTACAGAACCAGGACAGCAAGGAAATTCCATACGGACACACCCATTTCTTTTGTGCATAGTCTCTTTTGATCAGGTCACTTGGTAAGCGTTTGTTGGAATTCTGTCACAAACTCCTCACAAAGCTCAACGCTAGACACTACTGCAAATTAATAATAAGAGTTCTGAAAGAACATGTTTTTCTTCTTAAATACCTTTTTTTGGAACACTAACTCAGCAACTCCTGAAAAATAACACAGAGGACTCACCTCACAGTATTCAGTGATGATGCAAAAATTTTCTCCTTCTACAAAGCTGGTATAAAACTTGACAATGGCTGGATGGTCTAGCCTGGACAACAGCTGTGCTTCTAAGTTTGCTTCAACTGTTTCATTGGGCTTGAGGTCCCCCACAGAGATCTCTTTCAAAACTTTCCTGTTGATAAAAGGTAAAAACATAATGTGGGTTGCTTCCATGCTAGCTCTTTTCTCTGGAATTCTTTGTTCACTCACTACTGACTGAGAAATCTGTGGATTCTGTGTCTCACATTTCAGTGTTTTCTGTGTTGTCATTCTTCCATGCTTTTTCAGACCTGACTTGTGGTGATTTTTAGTGACAGAATGTAATTGCAGCACTAGCCTGTCCAGTGTGGACAGGCAAAGTCCTATTGAAGCATTTCAGGGCTCTTGTGCCTTTAATTTAAAGTTTCCTGTTCATAGGTCCTGTCCATTTCATTGCTTTTGTTTTGTTTTGTTTTGTTTACTGTGATTGGATGATTAGTGAAAATAGCCTCTTAATTGACTTTGAAATATCCTCTCTTAATTGTCGCAGTGTTATTTTATATCCTCATGGGGAAGATAAGGCTTCCTCTCAGTTTTTCCTTTTCCTTTTTAATAGCAAATTAGTTCTAAAGAAGGCATAATGACCACAAGGCACTTCAGACTAGGGGTGGATGGATCAGTATCTTTTAAGTCCCTGTTACTTTTGTATGTGTTCAGTTGTAAATCCATTCCATCCCATTTCCACATTAGTCCAGAACGTTTTTAAAAATCTGCTTTAAACTTTGCACTTAATACGTATTTTCTCTCAAAATACGCATTTCTAAACCTTTTTTTTTTCAAAATATGCATTTTAAACACATTTTGAGACATAATTCTGAGCTGAGAACTGCACTGCAAAATTCAGAAATGTGTGAAATCCAAAGGATAACTACGTTTTGATCTGCCCATTAGTTTAGAGGTATGGATCAGGTAGGTTCATATTGGAATTCCCAAAAATCAAATTCCTCAAGCATCCCTACTTCAGACAGCCCAGGGCCGATCTATACCTACAGGTTTTTTAGCTTCCAATGAAGTTTCACTGCCCGTCTTTCACATTACGCAGTACCCACCTCAAATTGGAACCAGAATTTCCCGCTTCCGTGCTCCCGCTTTCAATACCCTGATATCCCGGTATTTCCCCTTAATGTGCTCTGATTTTCCGCCTTCGCTACCATATCTGGTTGTAGTCCCCTCCCCTGCCTCTCCATATATGGCGGTGTTTGTACTTCCCTCCTGTCCAATCACAGCTCTCTATGGCCCCATGTCGTCTTCCGGCTACTGATCGCATAGCTTCCTCAGCACTCAGTGTTTCCTCAGCAACATGCAAAGGGCTGGATGTGCACACACTTGTCTGATCTCAGAAGCTAAGCAGGGTCGGCCCGGGTCAGTAGTATGATGGGCGACCGCCTGGGAGTCAGGCTTCCTGCACTGAGCAGGGGGTTGTTCTATCCCTTCAAATGAGACTAAATTTTACCCCCTTCGGCTTTTTTTTTTTTTTAAATTGAGGCATTATCTTCGAAGAATCGTGCCTTTGCCGCAATTTTTTTCCTAATTCAGGCATGATCTTCGAAGATCCGAATCTTCGAAGATCATGCCCGAATTAGAAGGAAAAAAAAATTGCGGAGAAGGCACGATTCTTCGAAGATAACACCTTAATTAAAAAAAAAAAAAAAAGCCAAAGGGGGTAAAACTTAGTCTCATTTGAAGGGATAGAACAACCCCCTGCTCAGTGCAGGAAGCCTGATTCCCAGGCGGTCGCCCATCATACTACTGACCCAGGCCGACCCTGCTTAGCTTCCGAGATCAGACAAGCGCGTGCACATCCAGACCTTTGCTTGTTGCTGAGGAAACACTGAGTGCTAAGGAAGCTATGTGATCAGTAGCCGGAAGACGACATGGGGCTGTTGAGAACTGTGAGTATGGTGGGCATAGAATCAGCAGAAACAGGAAGAGTTTCTGATCCTCCAATGAGAGCCTCCATCTTTAAGAGGAGGAAAACAGCACAGTGCTCGAGTGTGAACCGAACTCGCACATTTGATGAAGCACTGCAACGGGGAAAATGGGCGAGTATGGATAATCACATTTTAATGTGGGAGCGTTTAACCCGACAGGACACCGAATTCATTGCAATGACAGGAACAATGTAGATCGGCCCCCAGTCTCCAGCAACAGAAAAAGACCGTCCTCTCATCAGGGTTCCAGGCCCTGAACCAAAGAAAGGGCACCCTCATTCTCATGCCAACTCCCCTGTCTCTAGGCAGCAGAGCACTAGGAAAGGGAAGGTGGAAAAAGCCTCTCCCTGGGCAGATATCCTCATTTCCATTGCTGTCATTGCTGAAGAATTTAGTGCTAAAGGCAACACAACAGCCTTCACTCTGCAAAAGTGGCCCCAGAGCTGATAACATTAGTCCCTTGTGAGCCCTCAAAAGCTTTTATAACTAATGTAATAAATTATTAGTGTGTTGAGCTTCTCACCACTGGTGCTTTGAGCAGGAGAAATCCTGACTTAAGACATAATTCTTGAGTATTTTTCTCTGTGTGTTTCCACTGCTATTCCTCACAGACCTGGGCCACAATCTGAAGAGATACTTTAGAAATGCCTAAGGGCATCCAGTGTGCTGACTTTTTTTTTCTTTTTGATCATCGAACTCCCATGCTGTGTCAAAAGTGGCTTTTGAAATTGCCCCAAGTTTCTGAAGTGCTTTGGCATAGAGGCTGGAGGCTACTATTTTGAAAAACACCACAAGTCTAATACCCCAATGGATACACAGAGCTCCAATTATGGACTTGGTATACAAATGGTTCAGGGTAGCAGGGTACTATAAGTCTGTCCTTGAGCTGTTTTACACTACCGAGCATACAACAGTTTGCCACAAAGTGTTTACTGAACAGAGAGTAGCAAGCAATCCCAACTTTATGACAAGTGAATCCACACAATGTGCATTTGCAGACACATATTTGTTGCATTCATCATTCATTCACTACTCAAATTTATATACTCCTTTCCACAGAGGTATCAAAATGGTGAACATAAAATACAATGGCATCAAAACAATAGATATAACAATAAAACAACACAATACAAAATAAATCAGCAATAAAACTGTACGAGTTTTAAAAAGATGGCTAAATGTCAGAACTGTGTGGGCCTATCTAATTGGTAAAGCACCTCAGATGTAAAATCTGTATTTTTTTTAGGAATACACCTTCAAATATTATGTGGTAGAAGCTTTTAGGAAGTGCATGAAGGAAGAATGAATTGAAGGAAAGCATTGCTATGAAGATAGGACTCTAGTAAAACTCAAAAGCACATTCAACAACAAAAAATTTATTTATTGTGCAAACACTGTTAATCTTTTTTAAAATGGAAGAGGAGATAAAGAGTCAGCCAAGTTTTTTGTTAAGTGGAAGTTTAATAAAGAAAGGTATGCTTTGTTGTTCAGTCGTTCAGTCGTGTCCGACTCTTCGTGACCCCATGGACCATAGCACGCCAGGCCTTCCTGTCCTGAGCACTCTCCCGGAGTGTGCTGAAGTTCATATTCATTGCAGCGGTGATGCTATCTAGCCATCTCATCCTCTGCCGTCCCCTTCTCCTTTTGCCTTCAGTCTTTCCCAGCATCAGGGTCTTTTCCAGAGACTTTTCTCTTCGCATTAGGTGGCCAAAATATTTGAGCTTCAGCTTCAGTATCTGTCCTTCCAATGAGCACTCAGGGTTGATTTCCTTTAGGATTGACTGATATGACCTCCTTGCAGTCCAGGGGACTCGTAAGAGTCTTCTCTAGCACCACAGTTCGAAAGCATCAATTCTTCGGCGCTCAGCCTTCCTTATAGTCCAGCTCTCACAGCCATACATTACTACTGGGAAAACCATAGCTTTGATTAGACGGACCTTTGTCGGCAAGGTGATGTCTCTGCTTCTTACTATGCTGTCTAGGTTGACCACAGCTTTCCTCCCAAGGAGCAAGCGTCTTTTAATTTCATGGCTACAGTCACCGTCTGCGGTGATCTTGGAGCCCAAGAAAGTAAAATCGGTCACTGCTTCCATTTCTTCCCCTTCTATATGCCAGGAAGTGATGGGGCCAGATGCCATAATCTTAGTTTTTTTAATGTTGAGTTTCAAACCAGGTTTTGCACTCTCCTCTTTCACCCTCAACAAGAGGCTCTTGAGATCCTCTTCACTTTCTGCCATTAGGGTGGTATCGTCTGCATATCGGAGGTTGTTGATAATTCTCCCGGCAATCTTAATTCCGACCTGTGATTCATCCAACCCGGCATTTCTCATGATGTACTCTGCATATAAGTTAAATAAGCAGGGTGACAATATGCAGCCTTGTCGTACTCCTTTCCCAATTTGGAACCACTCGGTTGTTCCATGTCTGGTTCTTACTGTTGCTTCTTCACCCTCGTACAGGTTTCTCAGGAGACAGGTAAGGTGGTCTGGTACTCCCATCACTTTAAGAATTTGCCACAGTTTGTTGTGATCCACACAATCAAAGGCTTTAGCATAGTCAATGAAGCAGAAATAGACGTTTTTCTGGCATTCTCTTGCTTTCTCCATGATGCAGCGAATGTTGGCGATTTGATCTCTAGTTCCTCTGCCTCTTCGAAACCCAGCTTGTACTTCCGGTAGTTCTCAGTTCGCATACTGCTGAAGCCTAGCTTGTAGGATTTTGAGCATCACCTTGCTGGCATGTGAAATGAGCACAATTGTGCGGTAGTTTGAACACTCTTTGGCATTGCTCTTCTTTGGAATTGGAATGTAAACTGACCTTTTCCAGTCTTGCGGCCATTGTTGAGTGTTCCAAATTAGTTGGCATATTGAATGCAGCACTTTAACAGCATCATCTTTTAGGATTTTAAATAGCTCAGCTGGAATACTGTCATCTCCACTAGCTTTGTTGTTAGTAATGCTTCCTAAGGCCCACTTGACTTCACTTTCTAGGATGTCCGGCTCAAGTTCAGTGACCGCACTATCATGGCTATCAGGGACATTCAGATCTTTCCTGTATAGTTCTTCTGTGTATTCTTTCCACCTCTTCTTAATCTCATCTGCTTCTGTTAGGTCCCTGCCTTCTTTGTCCTTTATCATGCCAGTCTTTGCACAAAACGTTCCCTTGAGATCTCTGATTTTCTTGAAGAGATCTCTAGTCTTTCCCATTCTGTTGTTTTCCTCGATTTCTTTGCATTGTTCATTTAAGAAGGCCTTCTTGTCTCTCCTTGCTATTCTCTGGCACTCTGCATTCAGTTGGATATATCTTCCCCTTTCTTGCTTACTTTTCGCTTCCCTTCTTTCCTCAGCTACTTGTAAAGCCTCATCAGACAGCCACTTGGCTTTCTTGCATTTCTTTTTCTTTGGGATGGATTGAGTTGCTGCCTTCTGAACAATGTTACGGACCTCCGTCCATAGTTCCTCAGGCACTCTGTCTATCAGGTCTAATCCCTGAAATCTATTCCTCACCTCCACTGTGTATTCATAAGGGATATGATTTAGGTCATACCTGAATGGTTTAGTGGTTTTCCCTACATTCTTCAATTTAAGCCGAAATTTTGCAACAAGAAGCTCATGATCTGAGCCACAGTCAGCTCCAGGTCTTGTTTTTACTGACTGTATAGAGCTTCTCCATCTTTGGCTGCAAAGGACATAATCAATCTGATTTCGATATTGACCATCTGGTGATGTCCATGTGTAGAGTCGTCTCTTGTGCTGTTGGAAAAGAGTGTTTGCTATGATCAGCATGTTCTCTTGGCAAAACTCTATTAGCTTTTGTCCTGCTTCATTTTGTACACCAAGGCCATGCTTGCCTGTTATCCCGGTGATTTCTTGACTTCCTACTTTAGCATTCCAATCCCCTATGATGAAGAGGACATCTTTTTTTGGTGTTAGTTCTAGAAGGTGTTGTAGGTCTTCATAGAATCGATCAACCTCAGCTTCTTCGGCATCAGTGGTTGGGGCATAGACTTGAATTACTGTGATGTTGAATGGTTTGCCTTGGATTCGTACTGAGATCATTCTATCATTTTTAAGATTGTACCCCAGTACTGCTTTTCCCACCCTTTTGTTGACTATGAGTGCTACTCCATTTCTTCTAAGGGATTCTTGCCCACAATAGTAGATATGATGGTCACCTGAATTAAATTCGCCCATGCCTGTCCATTTGAGTTCGCTGATTCCCAAGATGTCGATGTTCAATCTTGCCATCTCATGTTTGACCACCTCCAACTTACCTTGATTCATGGATCTGACATTCCAGGTTCCTAAACAATATTGTTCTTTACAGCATCGGATTTTCTTTTCACCACCAGACACATCCACAGCTGAGTGTCCTTTTGGCTTTGGCCCAGCCGCTTCACTCTTTCTGGTGCTACTTGGAAATACCCTCTGCTCTTCCCCAGTAGTGTATTGGACACCTTCCGACCTGAGAGGCTCATCTTCCGGTGTCATCTCTTTTAGCCTCGTGTTACGTTCCATGGGGTTTTCTTGGCAAGAATACTGGAGTGGGTTGCCATTTCCTTCTCCAGTGGACCACATTTTGTCAGAACTCTCTGCCATGACCTGTCCTTCTTGGGTGGCCCTGCACGGCATAGCTTATGGCTTCACTGAGTTACGCAAGCCCCTTCGCTACAACAAGGCAGTGATCCATAAAGGGGGAAAAGGTATGCTACATGTGTCAAATAGAAAATATTCTCAGGCATTTTAATAGGCAGACACCATAAAGCATAATCCTGGTTTATATCAGAGCTTGCTGAGTATATGGATACTATACTCTAATGGTATTTTAGAGGAGCAAAGGTACACACTTTCAACAAGGTTTGAATAAATCAAAAGGTAAATTCCAGCTTAAATAGCTGATAGTCAACTGCTGTCCACAATAATAACAAAAAAGTAGAGAAAACCATCTGTTTTGAGAGAATAAACAAAATAAATCTTCATAAGTTATTTCCTCACAAATATCATCCATCAGTTACCCAGTAATAGCGTATGCATTTTTTTTTTTTGTACATATAACTTGCCTAAGACCCATCTGGAAATCTCATAATAATACATGGAATTTGCTTGTCTACATCTCCGCTGACTTGCTCAGTGCTATTAAAATAGGTAATATCTACAGCAATCTTCTCATCTTTGACTTGACACCATGACATTATTTCTTCCTGCTCACAGATCATGTCACTAAACTGTCAAACAGAATGAGTCTTCTTTAAATATCACTTAATACAAGATCTTTATGCACCAAAAGACAGCAATAAAAACCTGACATGCCAGGACAGCTTGTCACCTAATTCACTCAGTGATTTGAATACTGCCATCACCTGTCAAGTAATATGACAAATGTTTATCTTATTAAAATTCTGTCACTGGATAGCAAATCAAGAACCTGTACACTTATGAATTAGATACTGGTTTGCTGCTACACAATGGTACTTCAGTACCAACCTGCAGCTCATATTACCATTAACTGAAGAAACTTTTGCAATAGTATCAGAATTGTTACTTAATAATTTGCCATATAAATTGAGATGATTTCTTAAAGTTTTTATAAGACACAGATAATTATACTTTCTTCAAGGACGTTCTTCCCTCCCCTTCTAAAATGCATGTTAGGGAAATCAGCACTGTTATCAGAATGTCAGAAGAGAATAGACAAGACTGTTTCTAAAATGTATCCAGATTTTTTATTAAATGTCACATCACCCAAGATAGCACTGAATTGGCCCCAGCTTTTCACAGTGAAAAATTCTGCTGAAAGCTATGGGCCAATCATTTATGACAAAATATAGCCACAATCACATGCAGAGGAGGTGAAAGACAGGACTGGTTCACACATGCAGGAATATCACTTGATTGCTCTGTATTTTTATACAGTACACTTGATGATTTGTAGCAGAATGTGAGAACAATGTTCCCATTTTCTTAAGCACCACACTTTTAAATTGAGCTTTTGAGTCAATATGAAAATACTAGCTGTAGTGTTAAAATCTGTGATGGCTCATTTACAAAGAACATAGCACAAGTCCAGCTGGATCAGACTAGAGGTACATCTCATCTAGCATCCTGTTTCACACAATGGCCAGCTAGATGTTTTGGGGAACCACACAAGCAGTAGCCCTTGCTGTATCTGGAAGCATATTGCCTCTGAAAATGGAAGTTCCATTTAGCTATCACACCCATTAGCCTTGACAGGTCTATCTTCCATGAATGTGTATATTTATATCACCAAAACACCAATTTATTGATGGATGTTAATCAAGAACTGCAATTTGTTTTTATTGGGGACAGGTATCTCCATAAGATTAGTCCTTGCTAACTGGAGCTACTCAAGGCCAACTGCATAGTGCCTGAAGGCAGTTTCTGACAGACAAACAAAACTTGGTCAATCAACTCAACGTTTGGAAGAGCAATTGCTTGGGTAAGTAAGGAGCTAGTTCACCCTTTAGCAAGGAACAAATGCTTACATATTTAACTACATGCATATAAACTTTATTGTATATAGCCATAGGCCTTTACAATGTTTACAAATGTAAACCTTCCCCAATGACATATTTAACTGTTCCATGTCCATCCAGGGTTGTCCTTGCTTATTTATTTTTTTTCCAGCATTTCTACTCCATCTTCCTATTACAGAAACTGCATGCTGCTGACACATAAACTTCTGCATATTCCATAATTTTGCAGGGCTAAACTGGGCAGCACCTGTCAGGTTAAGCATAAAATATATGATGTGTAGCAATGAAGACCTGCAGGATATACGATTGATGTGAAGGTGCCCGGCATTGACAGCAACATCAGTTTTTGAAAGCAAGCTGGATGATTTTCAACAGGTATAAAGGGTTGGCGTTATCTGTTCCAAAAGTATGCATTGATGCCTATTTGCAGCAGGTACCTTGTAGAAAGGCTCAACAATCTGTCACCATATAAAGATTTTGCTGGTGTCCAAAACACATATTTGTCCACAGAAGAAGAGGTAGACTGATAAATGTGTATGCTATAGTGTAAAGCACTGATCAGGCATGGTCTGCGATTGTGCAGAGAGTTCTACTTGTGTTCAAGCAAACATGAACTCCCTTTCAGACCTTGCCGATTCAACATGGCAAGGTCTGGACTGAGGTGGGCAGGGCCAGTGCACCTGGAGACGTAGAAGCCAGGGCCAGCATGCACAGCCCTGACCCTCTATCCACTTTAAGCCCTCATGTGTTCAGACAAATGCCTGAACAGGGCTTAACTTATACCAGCTCTGGCATAATGGCCATCTGGAATCCTGAGGCCATATGATCATCCTGCTTCTTTACTATAATAGTGATGGTTTCTATTTTCAACTTTTACTTTTTCCCCTATTTTCCCAAGTGGCAAAAACTAAGATATACTTTAGGCATACTAAGTAAAATATACTTAGCAGCTTCCAACTCCATCTCTATCACTTGGATATGTTTGTAATCAAAGTTTAAATAAAAACTAAAGCATTTATACTTTAAATAAATCAGTTATACATAATGGGTTGGGCACCTAATGAAATAAAAATCAGAGATCAAACTGATACTAGAAGAGAAAAAGAAAGAAAGAAAGAAAGAAAGAAAGAAAGAAAGAAAGAAAAGAAATGTTCCCTGAAGATAAATGGCAGCTGGCCTATACAAGAGGTGCATTGCATCTGCCCTTGCCTCAGGCTTAGAAGACTATGCTGACAATATGCTAATATTCCAGGGAGAGACAATGAATGCCAAGTTATATTGCTCTGCAGCAAACTCTGCTAATGAGGTCCCTTAGAGGGACCTTCATCCACAGAATCACCCAAGGCTCCTGCCTTGGTTCATTTGTCTGCATTATTCAAATGAACATGGACGATACGGTACTTTTTTAAAGCAAAGGTAGCCGTGTTGGCCATAAGAAAAATGCCAAAACTCTTATTAGTGTAATGCCTTTATTAGGTCAGCCAAAAGCTCACATTTTGGTGACCTTTTTGTTAGCTTAATAAAGGTATTACACTAATATGGATTTTGGATTTTTTTATTTTAAAGACACAAGTGCACTGTTTATGCCGAAGAAAACTGAGGGAGAGGAGAGGAGGAAGCAGGGCCATTCCACCAGCCCTGCTGAAAGACTTAATCCCCCATGCTTCCCTCCCCATTCCTTTTTCCTTGTGTGTCATACCTTTTCAGAATGCATGCCTATGGGTAGGGATGTCGGAGAATTCTGCCACGGATCTCGTTGAGGCCAAATGCCAGTGCATTCGGCCCCCTGAAATCCGTGGCAGAATGAAGCCCCACCCCACGAAAGGTGCGTGAAACGGAGCACTTACCTGCTGCTGTCCGCGCTGACATGCAAATGGCAGCCGCGCTGCGGCCGCCATTCGCTTCATCATAGCTGTGATAGGCTATGTAAATAATTACGTAGCCTATCACGGCTAACGCAGGGACGCCATTTGCATCCCTGCGAAGGCCATGATAGGCTACGTAAGTATTTACGTAGCCTGTCACAGCAAGCTAAAAAAAAACAACAGCGTACGCAAATGGCGGCTATGGCGGCCGCCATTTGCGTTCCCTTTTTTTCACTGTTTTAGCCTACGTAAATATTTATGTTAGCCATTATGGCGGGAAAAAAAAGGGGAACGCAAATAGTGTAGTGGGCGCTATTTGCGTTCCTTCCCCCCCCCCGCCATAATAGTTTACGTAAATATTTACGTAGGCTAAAACGGTGGGGGAAAAAAGGAACGCAAATAGCGCCCACTACGCTATTTGCGATCCCCTTTTTTTCAGCGTAGTAACTTACGTAAATATTTACGTAGGCTAAAACAGCGAAAAAAAGGGAACACAAATGGCGGCCGCCATAGCCGCCGCCATTTGCATACGCTGTTTTTTTTTTTTTTTTGCCTGCAGGCTGCCCAGTGGCTGGATGTCCGGCTGCGGGCGGCCCCGGCTGGCGGCTCTGCAGAATCTCCGCGGAGCTGGCTGGGTTAGGATTTCGGGGGGAGGTGCGAAGCGCCTCCCCCCCACCGCGAATCACCCTGTCAAAAAGGTAAGTGACTTTCATACATCCCTACCTGTGGGCAGGGGCTGCCTTGTTTTACTAATTATATGTAAGCCAATCCGGGAGCTATATATGGTAAGAAGCCAGATAAACAATTTAAACAGACATACAATAAAACCCTCACTGTCTTATGCAGCAGGTGTATGTATCACCAACTTCGAAGAATTATGCAGGCAAGCTAGCAGTCACAGCTTACTGCAAGGGTGCCCAAACATAAAACTATACAGAAGAAGGTAGTCTCTCAGATAACCTGGTCCTAAGCTGTTTAGGGCTTTATAAACCAGCAGTAACGGGGCTCGGTAGCTAAACTGTAGCCAGTGCAGCGCTTTCAGCACAGGAGTCATATGTGCGTGGTAAGAAGCTCCACTGAGCAAGCTAGCCACCACATTCTGCACTAGCTGCAGCTTCTAAATCCATCTCGAGGGCTGCCCCACATAAAGTACATTACCATCTTGAGGCTACCAATGCAGAGATCAATGTGGTCAGGCTATCCCTGTCTAGGAATGGTCACAGCTGTCACACCAGCCTAAGCTGGTAATAGGTGTTCTTTGCCACTAGGCCACTTGGGCCTCAAGTGACAAAGATGAATCCAAGTGCACCCCCAGACTACATACCTGTTCCTGTAGTGGGAGTGCAACCCCATCCAGGATAGGTAAATTACCCAACACCTGGACCGGGGAAGTGTCTTATCTATGATGGGCATATGCTGCCTCCAGGTTCAGAGGCAATGTGCCACTGAATACCAGTTGCTGGGGAACAACAGTGGGAGAGGGCTATTGCCTTCATGCCCTGTTAGCAGGCTTCCCAGAGGCATGTGGCTGGCCATGGTAGGAAAGAGGATCATGGACTAAATGTGTCTTTGGTCTGAATTAGCAGGACTTTTTGTACTGCATGCCAGCCTTCCCCAACCTGGTGCCCCCCAGATATTTTGGACTACAGTTCGCATCATACTCAACCATTGGTCATGCTGGGATTTGTATCGGGAAGGCACCACGTTGGGTAAGGCTGCTGTATGCTCTGTAGGGGAGACAAGGAAAATGATACGTTTTGGTATAAGGACTCATAGGTGAGAAGACCACATGCATAATGTTGCAATTTTAAACATTTTAAAAAATATACTGCTCTTTTTTTCTAGCACAGGTAGACTAGTGGACAAGAATTTATGCTAATATTGCGAGAGCCAGCAACAGTGACACATTATTTGGCAGTGTTCTAATATTCAAAGTGTAGAATGTTGCGGAAATAATAAATTAACTTCCAAGTCAAATGTAAATTTGCTACATGATTGCCAATCAATATGTAGGAACAGAAAGTCCATTTAAAAATGGATTGCAATTGGCCTTGCTTGGGTAAGGAGATTAATCATCAGAGGGTGTCTGAGGGCATATGCTGCAAATTTAAAAGACTGATGCATTAACAAAGGAGGAGCGAGGTGGGGGGGAAGCACTGACATAAATGATGAATTCTGCTTATTATGGGAAGGACTATTTTTCATTCAAAACAAAACAGATTTATGGGGATTAATATGGGAGGGGTGGGTAGAAATCAAATATTTTTGTTTTGATTAAGGAACCTTGATGATTGCATGCTGCAATTTCATTATACTACACAGAGAGATTTGGTCCCTGAGTTAAGTCTGTTAGACAGATAAGATCACTATTAAATCCCCTTGGCCAGTGGAACCCAGTAAGCTGGTGTAGTGAATTCACTGACATTGCAGTACCATCGTATAGGCAAGATGCTACCGCTCGTGAATCCCTTAGATTGGTGGAACACCGTCAGCACGAGGAGGAGTGGGAACTGGGAAGAGTTTGGGGCACAGCAGGGCAGGAGTCAACATCGTATGCTCCTGCCCCTCCAATGCCATTCTCGCCAGCAGGAGGTGATGCTTATACTCCCACGAAGAGCCCTGCACTCTCAAATCTGTCCAGCATGTTGGAGCATAGGATGCCAACATGTATCATACCAGTAAGAGCATATAAGGGCCCAGGAACACAGCTTGCATGTCAAGATGTGTGGCACAGGGCTTAATCGCTGAGTTATCATATTGAAAGAAATGTATGTATATGAAAGAACAAGGACGAACTTTAGTGACAGGGACATTTTATTTATTTGTTAAGTTTATAACCGGTTCCCAAGTGACCACTTCCAAATCAGCACCCAAGTGATCTCAGGGTGGTTTATGATAAAAATATAAAACCCACATAATGTTAGTAAAACATCAGTGTAACATCGAATCATAGAATAGTAGGGTTGGAAGGGGCCTACAAGACCATCAAGTCCAACACCCTGCTCAGTGCAGGAATCCAAGTCAGAGCATCCCTGACAGATGGCTGTCCAGCCTCACCTTGAACACCTCCAGTGTGGGAGAGCCCACCACCTCCCTAGGTAATTGGTTCCATTGTCGTATTGCTCTAACAGTCAGGAAGTTTTTCCTGATGTTCAGCCAGAATCTGGCTTCCTGTAACTTGAGCCCATTATTCCATGTCCTGCACTCTGGGATGATCAAGAAGAGATCCTGGCCTTCCTCTCTGTGACAACCTTTCAAGTACTTGAAGAGCGCTATCACATCTCCCCTCAGTCTTCTCTTCTCAAGGCTAAACATGCCCAATTCTTTCAGTCTCTCTTCATAGGGCTTTGTTTCCAGTCCCTTGATCATCTTTGTTGCCCTCCTCTGAACCCTCTCCAATTTGTCTGCATCCTTCTTAAAGTGTGGTGCCCAGAACTGGACACAGTACTCCAGATGAGGCCTAACCAGTGCTGAGTAGAGGGGAACTAGTACTTCCCGGGATTTGGAAGCTATGCTTCTATTCATGCAATCCAAAATAGCATTGGCCTTTTTTTGCAGCCACATCACATTGCTGGCTCATATTCAACTTGTGATCGACAACAATTCCAAGATCCTTCTCTCTTGTAGTGTTGTTGAGCCACGTATCCCCCATCTTGTAACTGTGCATTTGGCTTCTTTTTCCTAGGTGCAGAACTTGGCATTTATCCCTATTAAATGTCATTCTGTTGTTTTCTGCCCAGCACTCCAGTCTATCCAGATCACTTTGAATTTTGTTTCTGTCTTCCAAAGTATTAGCTATCCCGCCCAATTTGGTGTCATCTGCAAATTTTATCAGCATTCCCTGCACCTCCTCCTCCAAGTCATTAATAAAAATATTGAAGAGCACTGGGCCCAGGACTGAGCCCTGTGGTACCCCACTCGCTACCTCTCCCCAGTTTGAGAAGATCCCATTGATAAGCACTCTTTGAGTCCGATTCTGTAGCCAACTGTGGATCCACCGGATCGTTGTTTCATCTAGCCCACTTTGAGCTAGTTTGCTCATCAGGATATCATGGGGCACTTTGTCAAAAGCTTTGCTGAAGTCGAGGTATATGATGTCTACAGCATTCCCACGGTCCACAAGGGAGGTGACTTGATCAAAAAATGAGATCAGATTCATCAGGCAGGACTTGTTTTTGACAAATCCATGTTGGCTTCGAGTAATCACTGCATTGTTTTCAAGGTGCTTCCAGATGGATTCCTTTATCATCTGCTCCAGAATTTTCCCAGGGATTGATGTCAGACTGACTGGTCTGTAGTTCCCAGGTTCCTCCTTTTTACCCTTTTTGAAGATAGGGACAACATTAGCCCTCCTCCAGTCATCTGGCACTTCCCCCGTCCTCCATGATTTCTCAAAGAGAATAGACAGCAGTTCTGAGAGTTCTTCTGCCAGTTCCTTTATGACTCTAGGATGCAGTTCATCTGGCCCTGGAGATTTGAACTCATTCAAAGTAATGAGGTGTTCCTTGACCATATGCCTGTCGATCTCAAGCTGCAATCCTGCCCCTTCAGCTTGTACTTCGCCTTTGCCAGGGGGGTCATAGACCCTCTTTTGGGAGAAGACTGAGCCAAAGTAGGAATTGAGCACCTCTGCCTTTTCTTTGTCATCTGTTATCATTTTGCCATCCTTATTTAATCGCTGAACCACCATTTCTTTCCTCTGCCTTTTACTGTGCACGTAGCTGAAGAAAGCCTTTTTGTTGTTTTTAGCATCCCTCGCTAACCTCAGCTTGTTCTCAGCTTTAGCCTTCCTGACGCCATCCCTGCAATTCTGTGCTACCTGCCTGTACTCTTCGTTTGTTGCTTGGCCTTCTTTCCACTTCCTATATGTGTCCTTTTTTGTTCTCAGGTCATCCCTAAGCTTTTTGTGAAGCCACATTGGCTTCTTCTGTTGCCTTCCACCTTTTCTTCTTGTTGGAATTGTTTGTAATTGTGCTTTTAGAATTTCCTTTTTTAAAAGCTCCCACCCATCTTGGACTCCTTTTCTCATTAGCGTCGCTTGCCATGGGACCTTACTGATCATTGTCTTGAGTTTATTAAAATCAGCTTTCCTAAAATCCAGGGTACGCGTTTTGACTACACTCGGCTTTTGCTTCCCTTAGAACCGAGAAATCAAGTACAACATGGTCGCTTTCCCCCAGAGTTCCTGTAACTGCTACTTTATCCACTAAGTCATCTCTGTTGGTTAGGATCAAGTCAAGGATAGCTGATCCTCTAGTTCCTTCCTCTACTTTCTGTAGGAGGAAGTTATCTGCCACACAAGTCAGGAATTTCCTGGAGGGGCCATGTTTTGCAGAATTTGTCTCCCAACAAATATTGGGGAAATTGAAGTCCCCCATTACTACTACATCATGCTTCCTTGAAACATTGGCTATTTGCTTTTCAAAAGTTTCATCCTTGTCTTCTCCTTGATTGGGTGGAGATAACGCAGCAGTTAAATGGTATATAAAGCTACAATGTTGTAGCTTAGATCTGAAAAGACTGGGAGGTCTTTCCCTCTCACCAAAACGACATCAATGTAGGCACCAGGCGAGCCTCCCTGAGAAGAACATTCCAAAGACACAGCTCCACCCCTGAAAAGGCCCTATCTCCAGTTGCCAGTCGCTTCACCTCTGAAGGCAGGGACATTTGGAGGAAAGCCTAACATGATGATCTCACTGACTAGGCAGACTGCTAGGGGGAAAGGCCATCCAACAGATTTTGTGAAAGGAGTAAAAATGTACCAGAAGACCCAGCAGTCAAGGAGAACAAAATAAGGGCAGACTGATAAACTTGTAGTCTCAGAGCCTTGGATGTACTTTCCATGAGGATACTACCAACACCCACTCATCAGGTATCTCAATCCCAATGGTGAAACAAAGGCTGCAAGAACAAGACACCCTCACACAAGTAGGCAAAGCCTCCCATCAGGCAGGAGGAGACTATGTCTGAAAGTGTTGTAGCAGCCATATCGGGGGTCAGACTAAGTAGCCTCATGCAGTCTCATGCTTCATGTTCTTGCTGAGCTCTTTCTCCCTTGAATATATTGTTGTAAGCTGACGAGACACAGGAATTCCTTATCTTGTCAAAGGTCATACAATTGTATATCTTGTTCTCTGCTGTTCTCTTCTGTTCTCTCCTTATCATGGCTACCCTATAACCCAGTTCTATAAACAATGGTGCTAGGAGAAGAAATGTTGAGGACTGCAACCCCACACGGGAGGGGGAGGAGGAGCCGTTTCATATGTGTCACAATGTCTATAAAAACAATGTGCTGATGTATTTCGGGGCTTCTGGCTCTTTGGAAATGATTCCAGCCTTAAGCCCGCGCGTTAAATAAAGAATCTCTTTTTCCTTCACTCCGTGGTCTCTCTGACTCTGGGTTCTGCAACAGAAATGGTGCCGTGACTCGGATGTGGCAGGCTCTGAGCCAGACAGGTGGCAGTTGCTTGCTCTTGATCGCCGCACCGGGAAGACGAGCTCAGCGCATGCCTCCCTTTCTTGGCGCCACCGACCTTTTTGTCGAGTGAATGGGAGAAAGCCTGCACCAGGATCGCCCAAACGGCAGTGAGCAGCAAGAGAACCTTGGGAAGCGGAGGAAGGAACTTGAGCTCTGCCTGTATCACAGCTGCAATTGAGTTGAAACCCATATTGGAAGCCTTCAGGAGAAAGGCAAGTATATGGGAAAAAGAGGGCCCCGCCTTTAGGGAGAAAGGCCACTGGGCAGAAAAAAGAGGGCCCCGCCTTGTGAAGAAGGTCAGTGTTGGTGGTATACGTATACAAAAAGAACCTACTCCTTGTGGGTGGAAGGGGGGCCTGATCACACCCCCGAGTGGGCGCCAGTACCCAGCACGCCAGTACTCAGTAGGAAGCTGAGGAAGCTGGGAAAGCCGCTTTCCGCTCTGGTAAAAAGTGGGAAAAGTGGGTGGCAGGGACATATGGATGCAGTGGAGAGATTGATGATTGTGTGAGTGGCTACTGCGGTTTCTGACGAATACTGTTGACCGTCCGGGTGCCCAGGCCAGTAGCAAAGTGCGTGGTGTGTAAAATCCTCTTGTGTCGGCCAGTGAGACCCCTTACTCACTGACCAATTCCCATTCCCTAATTGTGTCTGTCTTCAATTTAGGAGGGAGGCTATGGGTGGTGGGGGAAGCAAACCTTGCACCCCCTTAGGATGTATGCTAGCAAATTTTAAGAAAGGTTTTAGTAGAGATTATGGGGATCCCCCCATGAATCCTCAATGATTGCAGACTTTGTGTGAAATAGAGTGGCCGTCTTTTGGTGTAGGATGGCCTACTAAAGGCTCTTTGGAGCCCAGCCGTGTATATGCCATTGTGGTTGGGAGGCCTGGGCACCCCGACCAATTTCCCTACATAAACTCGTGAGATTCCATAGTCCGCGCTTCTCCTCCATGGCTAAAGAAATGCCTAGAATCCCAGGCAAAACTTTTGGTACTCAGAAAAGAAAAATTGGCCAAAAAGAAATTACAACCAGTGTTAGAAGCCCATGTGAAGATCTGGCAAAGCTAACGGCGTTTCCACCTGCTTATGCCCTGCTTCCACCACGGGCCCATGTTACTGTAAGACCGCCCCGTCGAGATCCAGATCCTGTGGCTCCTGAGCTCCTGCCATCCCCCCTGCAGAGGCATTGCCCCTCGCTTTGACTTAGAACTGTCGCCATCAGTTTCAAGCCCCACCGGCAGTAATTCGCCGATTTCAGCTACGGTCCTCAACTCCCAGATATTGTCTGCCGAGACTTCCATCTCTACGGGATCGGGAGGTTCCCCTCTTACACCTCAATTAGCATTAATAAAAGAAACTGAAGAATTGAAGTGTTGGGCAGAAGATTTAATAAAATCGGCGGTAACCCTTAAAAAGATGTGTTCTCACAAAAAAGGGGAGGCGAGCTCGTCTACTGCTCAAGACTTGCACCCCCTTGAGATGTATGTCGAACAAAGAAGGAAAAAGGTTTTTTTAAAAAAGATTCAGAATAGAGAGAGAAAACAGTAAAAAGCTCAAGGTCGAGCTGAGAGGGAAAAAAAAGAACAAGATCTGAGGCTGTTAATTAGAAAAATGTTGCAGGACAGTCTGGCTTTTAACAAAGCGTGAGAGTGTAAGGCCGAAGAAGTAGCTGTTAGCCTAGCGCGCCGAGAGAGGGGGGGCAGGAAAATTGCCCACAACGTTCTGAGTTGTGCAACATCATCAGCTCGCCTAATTGAGATGAAATCCCTAAGAAACGGAAACTGAAAATGAAGACCCAGAAGATGAAGGCGCAAAATGGAGAATAAAGGTGAAGAATCAGCCCCCAGAGCACAGGCTAGACCCCTCTTCGAGTGAAAAGTGTGCCATAAGACTGTCCCAAAGCAGAATGAAGCGGAGAGACCACGTTGAAGATCTCTGTCAAGGTAACCGTGTTTAGCTTTGAACTGTGTTAGAATTGCATAGAGCCTGTAGCTACTGACCATCGGCTATATGATTTCTGAAGAGCGTAACCATTAAGCTTTTGCCGTGGGATTCCCTGCAATGAAGAAATCTCACTGATTTAAGTGTCCAGTGTTACACTGCCTAAGTGTGTGTGCTGAAGAGACCGAGAAACCAGACAGCATGTTCCTGGCCAAGCCAAAATCACGCTACTACCATGCTCCTGAAAGCTGCAATAAACTGTGTAAGCTGGGAGACCCAACCTGATTGAGAAGAAGATATTGGAGCAACTGTCTTAAAAAACAATGAGATCTGTGTAGCTGGCTGACGCTGTCAGTGATGTTACAACTTTAAATTAAAGACTGTTTTCCTGTTTGAGACCCCAGCGAAGAAAGCTGACCTGAGTTACTTGTTGCCCGTGCCAAAGCAAAGATTTAGCTGCCCTGTACCTCATCGTGTCCTGTTTTAAGCTTGGGATTTACAAATACAAACAAACTGAGAAGCTTGCTTTTGAAGTCCTGCAAATCACCCCACCGCCTCCCCAAAGAAGATTAATGGCTGCCTGAAAAAAATGCAAGTATAAGGCGATGCCCATCACCCCCCAGCATCCTGAGTTTCGGCACTCAGTGTTTCAGTGCTTTCGTGTACCAGGTTAGAAGAGAAAAAAAAAAGAGTAAGTTTTTAAAATGTCTGTGAAAACCTGACAGAAGTGGAATAAAATTTACAGAGGAGTTGCCCAGGTTAAAGCGTCACGGCTAGAGCTGAGCTGGGCCGCTCTGTTTAGACAGAGGCCTTGCTAAAAATTTAAAGGCCCTTGTCTGTCAGAAGGGGTGTAGGGCCACACTTCCCCTTTTTAAACTGATGCAAAAGTGGAGAGCCTTTGCTGGAAACATCTCATCTTCTCTGTTTGCCTCCATCATCATCTGGGCTTTTTAGAGACACTCTGCACATGAACTAAAATTTTAAATTGTCAAAGACTTGCCATGGACAGTGCTGTGAAGCTTTTGATAAACTTGAACTCTCATCGCTGTGGACCGTGTGTGTGTCTGTGTTTGTAGTCAGCTCAGTGTACAGCAGGCTGAGTTTGATCTATGACTTTTAGATTTCCTTCTGCTAGAACTCATGCAGCATAGAGTTGCCGATCCAAAAATGGTGACCTAGAACTCTTTGCGTGTGTGGGTATGCCCGTCCCTTGATTTTAATGGGCCCTGAGCATGCCAGAAGAGCAGTATAATTGCTGGATCTGCTCCATCATGCCTTACCGTGCTAGAAGTGCTTTCCATTCATTGTGTTAAATTGCAGGAAAAAGTTTGTTGTGTATATTTTATGATTTCTTAAATATCATAAAATATATGTGATATTTGCAGATTAGTGTTAGTTGCAACTCCAAATGATACTGAGTGTGTGGTTCCCAATGGATGACAAGGAGAAAAGACAAAGGCAAGTCGAGAAAGACAGAAGCAAGTAGAAAAGAGGGAATAGAGAAAGTAGCAGACAGATAGAGAAAGGAAAAAAAAAGAAGAAAGAAAAGGCAAGAGGCAAAGAAAAAAAAAATTTGTAGAGAAGAAGCATGGCCATAATTGCCCCCAGGGTAAATTAAAAGCAGCTGATTGTGCCTGGAGCTTATTACCTGGGATAAAGTAGCCACAATAATGTAATAGTTCTTTAAGATGAAAAAATGTAACTAGAAAGAGAAGAAGAGCCTATCCCAAATGTGTGTCATTGGGACTAGTGTAGGGCAGAAAGGTTTAAGTAAGTGGGTTTAACTTGAAAAAGACAAATAAAGAGACAAGGCTGGTGCATGGAGCAGAAAGTTTTATGTAAAAAGTTTGAAACATGATCTGCAATACAGGCAGATCAGCAAAGAAAAAGAAAGCAAAAGAAAGAGAAAAAATTTGTCTTCCCATACTAATGAATAAAAGTGTTATTAAGCACTTTGGGAAGTGAAGTTGTTTACAGGAAGCTGTGCCTGAGAACCAAACACTTCTAGCCTATGCTGAAAATGCTTGCTAGTGTTGTGCTGCATCATGGGTAACATGTATGGTACAAAACCCATTTAGCCCAATAGCTCGTGGTTCAGAGAAACTGTCTGATCCAACCATTAAGTACGCCTGTGTGCTGTAAGTTACCCAATAAAGTCTCCTTGTAAGTAAACCCCCCCGCTGGAATCCCAAAACACAAGTTGGGCTAGAGCGCCTCACCCAGTATCAAACCCTGCTGTTAGAAGCCATGAAAGCAGGTATGAAGAAGTCAATTAATATGACCAAAGTGTCTAAAGTGCTGCAAGGTGCCACCGAGGCCCCAGAGCGTACTTGGAGCGTCTTTCAAATGCCTATCGCCAGTATACCCCCCTCAACCCAGAGGCCCAAGAAGACATGGATGAAAGAAGAAAAGAAGAAGACCCGGCAGAGGCAGAAGATTCTTAAAAAAGAACCAGTGTGCCCAGTGTGGACAAAATGGACATTAGTGGCATGAATGCCCAAATAAAATAAATCAAATACACAAAGGAGAAAACCAAAGGGGCCAGAATGGGCGAAGAGGGAGACAGCTTGAGAGGGGCCGTGACACTGACTTCATAATTGACACTAGAGCGGCATGAAGAGCAAGCAAACGTTAGCCTTAAACAAGAAATCCAAACACTGAGCAAAGTTCTTCAAGCCCAGCGTCGCTTTGTCTTAGAAAATAAGCCATTCCCATCACAGAAGTTCATCCTTTCCAACCAAGAGTTAAAGTATGAGTTAAAGAGGGAAAAATAACCCTTTGACTCCCAGATAGAGAGGACTGAAAACTGTCATACTTTCCACCCCCGCAGCTGTGAAAGCAGCTGGAGTTAAACCCTGGATACATTGGACACGAGTCAAGAGAGCGAGAGGGGGAGAGTAGACTGTAAACAGAAATCCTGAAAATCCTTTAAAAATCATTCTGAAAAAGCAGTAAGAAGACTCAGGCTAGACCTTACTGTAGACACACCGGGAGACTGTCCCCCTGCGTACGGTCAGACCTGCAACTGGAGAACTGAAGAAGGGGACTAGACCCTACTGCAGCTTGCCAGGTGAATAGCTGCCTGGCGTACGGTCAGATCCCAAAGTAGATCAAACATGCGTGTTGTAGTGTTAGTAGTGTTGCATTATGTTTCATTAATAAGGTGCAAAAAGGGGGGTCTGCCCCTGGAAGAAGTTTGTCCCAGTGATTTGCTGATAATTACTGGCTTCACCTGGCTAACATCACGAAAGTAAAACATTTTTGTTTGCCAAGAGATATACCTGCAAACAGGCTTATTAGCTCTTGCCTAATACCTGTCTGTAGACATCCTGGGAAAATTCAAAAAGATACCATGTTAAGAGTTTATGGTGTAAGTTTAACTTATTCCCAAAATGCTAATTGGGGCGTAGTTGCAAAGATCCTACCCCCTACAGAGTTCACTCTACGCACCCCCATCGTTGCTGAAACAAATGCTACGTGTGCACAAATGCTTAATTGTCAAAAATTTTCCAGAAAATATAAAGCTATCCCTGGCCCCCTTCCACTGTAATAAAATTCAAAACATCTTTTAATGATGCCCACATGCTTTTGCCTCATGGATGGTTTTAGACATGTAGTTCCCGCACTTGGTCATTCATTCCTGCCAACTTGTCTAATAACCACCCATGTTGCCTCAGCCGCCAATTGAACTGGTGCCAATTCTTCCCCTGTGGCCCGAGAAAATCCGTCGACGGCAGCCTCGAGCACTCCAACTAACTAAAAATTGTAATAGTCATGTGCAGTTATATTCTGACTCAGAAAAATTGGCCTTAGCAATGTCACTGGTTGGGGTTCCAGGTTTAGCCTTGGCTGATGGTCTGGAGATCAACCGGTTAGCTTGCAGCTTAGCCAAAAGCATAAATGCCACCTCACGAGCATTGTTAAATAAAGAGTTGCGTGATCTAAGAGGTGCAGTTCTAGAAAATAGAGCTGGTATAAATTACCTCTTCCTTCTTCATCATTTAAGTTGTGAGACACACCAAAAGCTCTGTTGTTTTAACTTAACTGATAATGGCAATGCTGTAGATGAACAGATCAACAAGCTGCACAATATAGTAGCTAACAAAACAATAAGACAAAACAATTAGCTAAATTAGTTAACCCCTTGGCTTCCAGATCTTAGCTGGCTTGAAGCATTGTTCATCCTAATTCTACCAGTGTTGTTCATAGAGATACTGTTATGTCTCTGCGTTCCTTGTCTTATGTGCTGTTTAACCAATCTGTTTTATGTCTCAGCTAGTAAAACTGCTGCCCTCTACGCTCTAATAGCCCAACAAGAGGCTAAGTAATATGTATGTCACAAAAAGCTTTGTATGGTTATCAGAAATGCTATAATTGTAATGAAATTATGCATTTAAGGGGGGAATGTAGCAGCCATATCGGGGGTCAGACTAAGTAGCCTCATGCAGTCTCATGCTTCATGTTCTTGCTGAGCTCTTTCTCCCTTGAATATATTGTTGTAAGCTGACGAGACACAGGAATTCCTTATCTTGTCAAAGGTCATACAATTGTATATCTTGTTCTCTGCTGTTCTCTTCTGTTCTCTCCTTATCATGGCTACCCTATAACCCAGTTCTTGTATTATAAACAATGGTGCTAGGAGAAGAAATGTTGAGGACTGCAACCCCACACGGGAGGGGGAGGAGGAGCCATTTCATATGTGTCACAATGTCTATAAAAACAATGTGCTGATGTATTTCGGGGCTTCTGGCTCTTTGGAAATGATTCCAGCCTTAAGCCCGCGCATTAAAGAATCTCTTTTTCCTTCACGCCGTGGTATCTCTGACTCTGGGTTCTGCAACAGTGTGACTGATGAGCCTACTCCATCCCACCCATCTAAGCACCCCAATGTGTGCAGAGCACTCAGACACCCATGGGCAAAGCCTGTCTCCCCTTCTCCCCAGAATATGAGGGAAGTCATATTCACAAGTTAACAAGATCAGCCTCGGATGGCCTTCTCTTGGTCCCATCAGCCAAGACAGCTAGACTGGTGGGGACGAGGGAGAGGGCCTTTTCTGTGGTGGCCCCCACTCTGTGGAACTCCCTCCCTAGGGAACTCCGCCATGCCCCCTCTTTAATGAGCTTCCGCCATGCATTAAAAACGTGGTTGTTCAGGCAGGCATTTGGGGTGGGTTAGGGTATTTTAGAAAACATTTTTATTGTAGAATTTTATTGTTTTAAACTGTTTTATTATACACTGTACATCGCCCAGAGTGGCTGGGTGACCAGCCAGATGGGTGATTAATAAATTTAATAATAAATAAATAAAAATAATAAAAAGTGTTTTGGCTTAAAAACCTTCCCTTGCTCAACAGGTAGTAGTGCATCCCAGAATAAAATCACAGGTAATTGCTCCACTAGCATTCAAAAGGGTATGTGGGGCCAGTCTCTTTTTGGGGGGGAACATCAAACACTCCACTCTGTCTATTGGTAGTGCTGACCAAACACTTCCGACGTATCCTTCCCTGCAGGATCAGAGCCAAGGAACCTGAGAGCAGAGCACATGTCAAGTTTAGACAGCATTGCTGTGCAACTCCCTATATTGAATGAGTATTGCCTTCATGACTGGTGAGCCCTCAAAATGTAGACATCAGACAAACTATTTGGTGAGTGCCCAGCCAATAGGAGGTTGAGGAACTAGGTTGGAACATGTGGAATGGCAAACTATTCAAATAATGGCACCCTTTCTCTCATTCATTCATTCATTCATTCATTCAATAAGCCCCTACTCAAAGGTACTGTCTGTTACAGCTCCTACCCATGATCCATCACCATCTTTATGTGTCTCTCATTTCTCTACAGCCAAGCAGACAGCCCTCTAACACAAAGAAAGGCAAGTATTTTCCCCAACCTCTGTGCCAGTGTCATGCAGACCACAAGGAAGTCTTATAGCAGCAGCAGTGACAAGGCAGAAAGCTACCTAGCTCAAGACAGGCTACTGGTCCATGCTCCAATCTCTTATTAGCAATCACACCACTGTCTCACATGTGCATTTTCCCAGCCCTTTCTCCTGGGTCCACACCACCCACTTCACACACAAAGCTAGGCTTTGCCTTGTAGAGACCACATTTACATCTCCCAGCGTGAATATCAAACCCCTATCTCCATAGGAACATAGGAAGCTGCCTTATACGGAGTCAGACCATCCATCTAGCCCAGTATTGTCAACACTGACTGGCAGTAACTCTCTAAGGTTTCAGGCAGGATTCTTTCTTTGCCCTACCTGGAGAAGCGGGGGATCGAACCTGGGACCTTCTGCATGCCACGCATGTGCTCTATCACACTGAGCTATGGCCCCTCCAGTTTCCCATTGCACTGCTCTTTTCATATTGACCAGGTTATAGTGTTGCCTCCTGTGAACTTGTTGTTGTAATGTGCATCTTCCCAAAAGCTTGTTCCCCTCACACAGACACTATACATGTTATGTATAGTGTTCTAAATATTCTGTGGACTCCTTGGTTCTACAGTGGGATTCAAGCCCTTCTCCAGGTATGGTGTGTATGTCACCTATTCAGTTCTCATGCCCACTGCACCATGGAAGATCTTTGGGTTCTTCCAGGCATATTGGTGTGTTTGTACATTGTTGGTGGTGGGAGTATGGGTTTCCAGACATTTCCATGGCATACCTGCCATTGCCACATATGGATTTCTGCCTTCTATGCATGCATAATGTGGTTGCATTGTCAACAAGCATGATTATGACAGGTGGGTGAGAATGAAATTGCCAGGGACAATCTGGGAGTGGCCTCAATGTTGTACTTTAGCTGTCTTTTTTCTAGTGCTATTCTTCTTTCTATTTTACAGCTGGATCAACACTGGATTGTGACTATATTAGGCTGGCACAAGCAGTGGCATAGCAGCCACTAGCACAGCAGGGGCATAAGATCCGCCTCGAACTGTATAACAGTTTTGCAACCGTTATGGATTAGCTTGTATTCGGATGTTAAAGATATTATTAAATAGATAACTTCCTAAAATCCAAGCAATGCATCTAAAGTCCTACTGAGCACACAGAGATAATTCCATGACTCTCTGGCTTCAACAAGAAGCCAGAGACAACATGTCTTCCAATCCCCATAATCAGTGTCATCCAGCAGACTCCTAGTTTACCAACAGAATTAGGGATAACTCTTAACCATGCTATAACTTTTTCCATGGGAATGCCTTACAAGACTATTCCCATGTACAAAAGGTTCAATCCAGATTTATGTTGGATCAACTGCGATGGCAGGAGTGGACTTCCCTGCCCTTTCCTTCCCACTGCACCCCCTTGAAAATGCTACAGTCAGCACCCTGATGAATGGGGTGAGCTGTGGTGTGTGTGGGTGAAAAATCAGCCAGAGGCACCTTCCATGAGCAGAGCCCTTCCTCTTACAGAAGGCAGATTCTAGATCTTACCCCAAAATGGTCACAAGGGGAATTTACAAAATTATTCAGCTACTATGAATTGTCATTCAGTGACTGGGTTCACACCATCAGGGAAGGAAAATAAGCCACTGTAGCTTACTTTCCCACCCTGCACATCGTGGCCGTGCATCACATCATTACCATTATTACCCTTGCCAGGCGCGGTTTGTTGTGTCATCTGAACCCAGCGAGGGTGTGTGGCAGGGGTGGGTTACTAACCACCCCACAACAAGCCATGGGTTGTAGTGTGGTTTGTAAACCCACCCACCACACACCCTCACCAGGTTCGGGCAATGCAACAAACTGCACCTGAGGGTAATTATGGTAATGATGCGTTGCACGAGTGGCACATCCTGGGCGGGAAAATAAGCTATGATGGTTTATTTGCCTTCCTTGATCGTGCAATCCCAGTCATTGTATCACTGCCTTCTACAAAACAGTACCAATGTAAGTAGCTATCCCCTGTCCCACTTTTATGGACAATGTTTATGCATTTGCCCTCAACAATTATGATGCTATACTTATTATTAAGGAAGTACATTATGGCATCCAATTTGCATCATCTCTCTGATAAATGGCCCTTGCCTATAAAAGTTCATGACACAATATATTTGTTGTCTTCAAGGTGTCATAAAAAGCTCTTCATAATTTATATTGTGCTTTTAATGTACAATGTATAATTCTTGTTAATCCTTGCACCAATCCTCTGAGGTAAGTCACCTCTGCAGAGGTGGTGGGCCAGTTAAAATGGTCTATCCCAGGTGCCTGATGTATCTTAATGGTTTCTTGAATGTGCTTCTAGAATTTCCAGCCCTGGCTGATCTATGGAATATGGAAACAGCCCAGGTGGTTGACACTATTGCTCGTAAGCCCACTTTCCCTCCTGGCTGTTGGTCAGTACAAAGCCTGACCCAGGGATTGGGATTTAACCTGTTCTGGAAGAACAAGACTTTAGTGTGGAAGTGCTCCTTGATCCTACGCTGTCCCTGGATCTTCAGGTGGTGGCAGTAGCAATGACTGCATTTGCACAATTATGTTTACTACACCAGCTGCAACCTTTCCTGAGTCGGTCTGATTTAGCAACAGTTACTCATGCCTTGGTTACATCATGCTTAGACTACTGCAACATGCTCTACGTAGAGGTACTCTTAAAGAGTGCCTGGAAGTTTCAATTGGTGCAAAATGCAGCAGCTAGGCTGCTAACCAGTGCACAGTATCAAAACCATATTATACCATTATTGAAAGACCTGCACAGTTGGCCAATTGTTTTCAGGGGTCAATTCAAGGTCTCAGTTTTAACCTTTAAAGCTCTAAATGACTTAGGGCCTGGCTAAGTGACCATCTGTCTTGTTATGAACCTGTTGGGTTATTAAGATCTGTAGGAGAGGCCCTCCTGAGGACTGCTAGCTGAAAGAGGCCTGTTTGTTGGGCCACAGGAAAGGGCTTTCTCCTGTGTCAGTCCCAAATTATGGAATGCGCTCCCTCCAGAATTACAGTTGGCTCCCATTCTCTTGGCTTACAGAAAACATGTTAAGATACATCTCTTTAACCAAGCCTTTTATTTATTTTATTTTTAGCGTATTGTTTTTAATTGTTTATTAATGTCTTTCTGTTTTTATGGTTTTATTTTTAATTGGTTGTACACCACCTTAGTGAACTTTGGTCAAAAGGGTGGTATATAAATATAAACAAACACACAAACAAACAAATACATAAATATTTCCATTGTACAGCTGAGGAGCTGAGCTCAGGTCATTATGCTTTGACTCCAGGAGACGAAGGCATATGTGGCAGCCAGCTGGCTAAAGCAAAACAAGCCTGGGTCTGGACAGTGCTTAGATGAGAGACCACCTGGGAACTTCATGGACACCACCTTGAGTTCCATGATGGAAGGAAGGTGAAAAATAAATGAAATAAATAAATAAAACCTACTAGATCACACTGGCTTTAATTGCTTGTGGATATCACAAGAATATTAAAAATGGCCTTTTCTGGATCAGATCATATTCGGCCCTCCAACAGTGGCCAGCTGGAGGCTGCAATCCTATACACACTTACCTGAGAGTAAGTCCCAGCTCAATAAGACTTATTTCTGAACAGACATGCATAGGACTGCACAGTGAATCTATAAGGAGAACAGATAGCCTTACTCTGTTGTCTTTCCACCCTTACCTGGTAATCAGAGAACAACTGCTTCTGAACATGGAAGTCCTATTCTTGGTCCAACATGAGTGTGCCCTCAAAAGTTGCATTTCCTCATGTATTTGTTTTTATAGGTAAAATAATTCTATACAATTTGTTCAGTTTAGGATACTAAAGTGGTACTAGGTCCCCAGAAATGTATGGTTGCATTCCTGATCTATCACAATAAACTGGAAGAAGGGACAATTAAAACAAATCTATATAGCAAGTTAATACCACTTAAGGCTAGTGGACATTTCACTGGATCAAAGTGAATCATGAGAGATGCATATCCTGGAGAAAAAATAAAAAAGCTGATAAAGCAAGCAGAAAAGTTTCCTAAATAAATTGTGTTGAAAATTATCTTACCTAATTATATTTTTATTCATTAGTGACATGACATTAAAATCCTCAGCTCTTCTCAGGGCAATTGCAAAATTATGTCATATGGGGAAATATCATCTTCTCTGCTTGTTTGCACTTGGGAGGGTGTTGATAATTTATTTTTATTAGCAAGAAACTCAGCAGTCTTGCCATACATTTGTCACTTTAACACTGATTGTAAGTTGTTTACTCTCCTCCTCAAAACACTATTATACATACAACACCATTATGTGCAAAAAGCCATTTTACAGTCTATAAATTGGGTTTTGCAGATTGACATTCTGATGAGAAGCTGCTGCAGCTGTTCTTAGACATTTGTTGAGAGGTTGATGGACTTTAATACAACCACAGTGTTTCATACAGAAAAATTCTATCATTGCTTTTTGCCATGAATTCCTTGTAAATAAGAGCTAAACCACTTTTTAAATTCCTTCTAAAAGGAATTAATAAGCATATTCCTGTATAGTGCTATCTATCTATCCATCCATCCAACCAACCATCCACATACACTTAATTTGAAGGAAATCTAAGATCAGTCGAGCCATATATACAGGGCTAAATATTGTGTTACCTATCCCTAGCTAGACAGCAAAATGCATACTTTATCAACATGCTTGGTATTGGTGCAAAATGTAGTGGTCCACCTCCTGCCCCAATTGGCTGGTGGTAGCGCATTATTCCTAGGCTCCAGTGTCTGCAGTGGCTTCCTACAGCTTCCAAGTATGAATGAAGGTGCTGGCATAATGTCCTAACAGTCTAGGACCCTGCATCCTCAATGACTGCCTTCTCCCTATGCCCTGTCATGATTTCTATGATCAACTGTGAATGCCTCTTAAGCACACCATATACATGCCATTTAAATATGAAAGGCATACAAAGGAGGTATGTGTGGTGATGATTCCTCAGCACTGAAACTCTGTTCCCCAGGAGGTTCATCAATGCTTGTCTGTGCATCTTTCTGTAGAAAAGGAAGATGTTCCAATATAGGTAGGAAAGGTTCATTTCAGCAATTCCCTCTGAGTCAATGGAAATTATAAATCTACACTAAGCTTCTCAAGAAGCCAGAAGTTCTCATTTGAGTACAGAGAAGTGATCTTATAAAAGAAAGCGCACAGGGACAGGAAGGGGCAGACACTGAACGAGTAGTAAAGATAAAAAGTATTCCCTGCTAAAGTGAATCTCTGCAACCCATTTGTAGTTTTCTCTGAGGAAAATTATAAATACTTTACCTTTTTAAAGCTCTTTTCCCCTTTTAAACTGAAACGCAAATATTTATAGTTTAATTAAAATAAATTCCTATAGACACAGAAAATAATTATTAGGAACATTGCTGAACACAGAATATGTACAGCAATTATTGGAAACCACACTCAATGTTGCATTAGTGCCATCTAGTGCTCAGAGTTGTGTTGTCTGAGAGCTACATCCTCCCTAGTTCAACCTGAATAGTCTTGTTTAAATATCACACATGCCAGTCACTGCTAATTTCAATGGAAAACAAACTTTTCTCTGGGGGTTTCAGTGTCAAGGACTAAATAATGTGTTTACAATGTATTCTGGAAGATTACATTTTATGAAATGCAACTTTGTAGAGGTTAGGAATGGAGACTGGTAATGTGCTGCAAGCTCACAGGCACCCTTCTCTCTGCCTTCGCTTCCCCCGTGGAAATTCCCCCTTCCCTTCTATAGCTTGCTGTAACCATAATTAGTGTTGATTATGTTTATGTCTGAACTGGAGCTAGCTATTGTTGGAGCTACCTAGGATTGCCTTGAAAACGTCATTTGAAATTATGGTTTGAAGAGGGTTTGCAAACCATGGTTTTGCACCAACCTGTTCGCTCTAACCCAATGCAAACCTAACGTTAAACTATGCCTATAAAAGCATGGGGGGGGGGGGAAGGGAGTCTGAGAACCCACTGCACACTCCTGGGGCATCTCTACACCAGCCTAAAATCCTGCATTTAAAATGGGGCTAGATAATGCCCTGGAGATAATGCCTGGTCTTCCATTATCTTTCACTGATCTCGCACCTCTTCTTGCTGCTTTAACTCTTTTCACCGAGAAAACTGAAGCGGCACACAATGGGGTAATTTGATAGCTCATTATCGGCGATCTATTTAAAAACGGAACAAAGGAAATTTAGTGCAGGAGATGCCCTGGAGGGTCACGGCAGAGTCACAGCGTCATGTAAAGAGCCTGCAAACTTTTGTGAAGGAGCAATCTCAATCGCAGGATAAAAGCTCCATGTGCAGGAGCCCCTGATCGCCAAACCATGCATCTTCTTCTTAAGGCGCCATCTCCTATCGGAGGTTAGTTATCATTACAGCTATTTTTGTTTTTGACGAACCATGCATTTAACATCAAATAATAGATGTGAGCCCTTAATGTTACAACCTTGTTCAGCCAACATGTATGTGCTAACTAAATGTATGTGCCTGGGAGACAGAATTGTCTTGGCTCCCCATACACATTCATCATAACGTCTGAACAGAGCCTACATGCATACAAACTGTTTGTATCCACTGCTGGGAACCCTGAAAACTCAGGCTCCATGATCGTACAGACAGAGCCTTAAGCATGTACATTTTCTATGTGTGTAGGATCTATTCAGAAGTTATGATGGACGGGGGTGGAGGGTTGGGGGATGTTAGTGGGCATGATCTTAACCCTCCCTGAACATTTGAAACAGTAATTTGGGGTCAAATGTGCTACACTTCTAGACTGCAGTGTTATTAATTTGGTGTATATATTATACACTGTTTTCAAATCTCAGCATAACATATCAAGACTCTTAGAAATTCTCTCTCAAAATGAACAATCCAGAAGTAGCTAAATGTAAAATAACTTCAAGAAATATTTCCAAAAAACCCTGACATTACAAGGTAGTGGGGGGAACCATTAGTGGGCAGGGGGAAAGCACCTAGGTTTTCCTGCTATATTTCTAGAAGGCTCCTTGGCAGTGGCCTGTAGAAGCACAGTCTTGAATGTGGAATTATAGAGAGGCCCCCCAAAACTAATGGGGATATTTTTTATTGCTCAGAATAATTAACATAGAGGGCAGAACATAAAATAAGTGTAGAATCCTGGATCTAACACCTATTGAAACTTTAATTTACAACAGGAATAAATAGGTCTATTATGCTCATTATACTTGTTGGTATTACCATTATAAGATTCAGAGGGCAGTAATTTTAACAGCAGACAGATACAGACACTGAGCATCCCAATTCCTTATCATGTCTGGCATCAATATGTACAAAAGACCCTGCATTTTTGCTATGTGTCTATATTCTTCTTTATATTGAAAAAATATTATAAAATATTTTACCAGTGGCATTTAACACTTTATTGATTAAGCAAGATTTATAGAAACAGCAGTGATAGATGTTGAACTTCTATCCAAACAAGAGATAGCTTTCTGTATATGTGTCTTGTACTGTCTTGTAATTTAAATGTTTTGGAGAAAGAGGCTTTATAAAACTGCCTTAGGCTGCAATCCCATACATACTTACCTGGGAGTAAGCTCTATTGAACTCATTTGGGCTTATTTCTGAGTAGACATTTATAGGATTGTGCTACAAGAGGGACATATTAAAATACACCAATCAGGAGCTTCTGTGGAAATAGCTAACAGGATCCACAATTTTGCTTGTGAAGAAGTGGTGTGAATCTACTCCTGGTGTGAAGAAGTAGTGTGAATGTGCTCCCATTCCAGTAAAAGAATGGGTACTGAAAATATAGAAACTAGCCAATATGTCAACATTGACTTGAGTATGTATACCCGAAAGACAGTAACAGGATACAGAAAAATTTAGAATACTCTGGTCCCCTTTTATTGATTTTATGAAGGGCTGATTCAGTTTAGATATTAATAGATACAAGAGCTTTTATTTAATCCGAACAATATTAATATTTATCATATATGCTGAGAATTTGTATTTTTATATATTGATAATAAAAATGTGTGTTTGTGTGTGTGTGTGTGAGTGAGAGAGAGAGAGACCTGCAAAGGTATTTGTGTGAAAGAGCCTACACATTTTCTCTGCTACAGTAACACTCGAGTTCACGTGGAGACTAATTCATTTAGAGGCTTCACCATGCAACAGTGAACTGGCAAAATCACCAGGTGGTATCCACTTGGTGTCCCTCTGCTGATGGAAAGCATCTATCAGCAGAATGGGAGGGGGAGATAATTGTTTTTGTCATTGGGCAGTTCAATCAATTCTCTTTTGATGACAGTTATAGTAAAGCAACCCCACCCCCAAAAAACACCTATTCCAGAAAGAAAGATAAGGACACTGTATATATAGAAAAAAGACAATACATTTCAAGGCTAAGTTCTATCAAAAGGGTTCTCTTGCTCACTCTCTAGCACAGCCTTCCCCAACCTTGTGCTCTCCAAATGTTTTAAACTTCCACTACCATTGCCCCAGCCCCTGACCAATGGTCAGGAATGCTGAAAGTTGTGGTCTAAAACATCTGGAGGACACCAGGTTGAGAAAGGGTGTTCTAGCAGGAATATCACACACCATGACCTGAAAAGAGCTTTCACTCTCCTGATTCCTTGCCCTCTTTTTCTACGTTATATATAATTTTATTTTCAGACCTCAGTGGTGCCAAAGAAAAGGCAACCAGCATGATTAGATGAACAAATGCAGTACAACCAGTGGGGAGCCATTTGTTATTGTATTAATCGATTCAGTTTCAGCAGAATGTTCTCTTTGGAATACCTTCAGAGAAACAAACAGGCTGCAAATGCAGGGATTTAACTACACAGCAATCCGCTGATTGTCTCTTGGATATTCATAAGTTACAGAGCTCCTTCCACCTTTTAGATTTCATTTCAGTTGTAATAAGAAGGCATAAATAATTGAGAGACATGCAATAAATTATTCAGCTAAGTGCACAGTTTCCAAGGAATCCTAGCATGAGTCAGGATTAATGGTATAATGCGAGTCAGAGGCAGAAGTTGTGCTGACACCCCACCATTACCACATGCAGGAACGGTGCTGGGTGCTTGGCGCTTCTCAGCATGTGCCTTCCACCAAGGGGACATATTAACACCTCTTGAATATTGATGGAGTTGAAGTCCCTTCTGCCTGCTGTGTACTTCTGTTGCTGGGTCATGCATGCCTATAGAACAGTGAGCCTTAACTCAAAGCTTCTTTTTATGCAGCAACTGACTGGGACTTTTGCTATCCAGAGATGATTGCAATGTCTTCCTAGTGACCACTGTTCAATAGCACATGGAAACTTCACCATTATAACTAATAAATAATACAGATATAGATTAATTGGAGAAGTGGCCTTTAAGAATAAAAAAAGGTGGGTTGGGAGGAAACTCCCAGGAGTTATAGGCAACTGTGTTAAGACAAGTTTGTATGGAAAACCACTATTTATTTAACAATGCAGATAACAATAGCCCATTAATACATCAATGGACAGAGGATTTATCCTTGTTGGCCCTCCATGAACTGGATATCACAGACAGCAGATGATGGAGGACTAGCAAGACAACGGGAAAGCCTATAGGGACATTTACACCTGAGTAGAGCAATTAGCCACCCATTAGTTTTTCACACTAGCACTTCACCCAGGGGGTAACAGAACTAGCTGTTTCTGACCTCAGCCTTGCCTTCTTCTCTCCCCACACCCCTGGCTCTATTTCTTACCTACCCCTTACTGATGTTGTGTTGGTTTAGTTATATGGTTTTGGAATGTAATTAATCTTTTTAAAGCAATAAAAGTATTAGTTAAAGCACCAATGTATTGCAGGTGACGCTGGTGTTGTTTTTTTAATGGTCATATATGCACTGATCTCTCTAGAGTATATCACCTCCATAAGTTGTTTTATTCCTTAGCCTGAAGTAAAAGGAATTCAAGAATAACTGGCAAGGTTTTGTCTCATCATCAGTGCACTGAATACATCCAGACTGACTTGTACTGATTTGCATTGTGATGGTGACTGAGGGTTCTGTCCTAGTTCATGACAACTGGCTTCAGAAAATGTTAGCTTTCAGTTGCAATACAACTATGAACTGGGGGACCGGGGCATAATTCTGATAAGACACAGGGCACGTATCAATTTTATCTTAGTTTAACTGTTATGGCTCACCCACAAAGAATTGTAGGAACTGTCATTTAGGGTGCAATCCTATGCATGTTTAGACAGAAAAAAAAAAGCATGGCTGGGGCATGCTGGGAGTTGTAGGACTTTTTTCTGTCTAAATATGCATGGGATTATGCCCTTAGTGAGGATGTTATTAGGTATTACTACTCTGCTCAGAGGACTATAGTTCTTCATGGAGATGGAATTTAGCTTTGGGTACAGATACAATCTTATTTTATTTACTTCATTTATATTCCATTTCCTCTCCAAGAAGCTCAAAGTGGCATACAACATAACTCCCCTCGTTCCATTTTATCCTTATAAACAACACTGTGAGAGAAAGTAACTGGCTCAAGATCACTTAGCCAGCATCATGGCCGAGTGGGGATCTAAGGTTGTGTTTCCTTAATCCTAGTCCGATTCAGGAATTCAGTTCCTGAGCATCACTATTTTAAATGTTTTAAACCAAAACGCAGGTTTCTAGATCTTCTAGCTTGAAAATATAACAGCAACCTGGGGAAACAGAGACCTTGAAGCAGGCCTTTAAGTAATCATGATGTAAATTTTTATTGTTTTTATTTTTTATTGTTCTGCCAATAGTTCCTAGTTCCTCCTCCATGGCTAGTAAAAGCAAATTAACTATGCAAAACAGGCACATATACCAGTTCGCATGATGTATTACAGTAGTACTATTTAGTACTATCTGAGAGCAGTTCTAGATATCTTGTAATAGTGTCTTATCATGGCATCTGGCCCCATCACGTCCTGGCATATAGAAGGGGAAGAAATGGAAGCAGTAAAAGATTTTACTTTCTTGGGCTCCAAGATCACCGCAGACGCTGACTGTAGCCATGAAATTAAAAGACACTTGCTCCTTGGGAGGAAAGCTATCGCAAACCTAGACAGCATAGTAAGAAGCAGAGACATCACCTTGCTGACAAAGGTCCGTATAATCAAAGCTATGGTTTTCCCAGTAGTAATGTATAGCTGTGAGAGCTGGACTATAAGGAAGGCTGAGCGCAGAAGAATTGATGTTTTCGAACTGTAGTGCTGGAAAAGACTCTTACGAGTCCCCTGGACTGCAAGGAGGTCAAATCAGTCTATCCTAAAGGAAATCAACCCTGAGTGCTCATTGGAAGGACAGATACTGAAGCTGAAGCTCAAATATTTTGGCCACCTAATGCAAAGAGAAAACTCTCTGGAAAAGACCCTGATGCTGGGAAAGACTGAAGGCAAAAGGAGAAGGGGACGGCAGAGGATGAGATGGCTAGATAGCATCACTGATGCAATGAATATGAACTTGAGCACGCTCTGGGAGAGAGCGTAGGACAGGAAGGCCTGGCGTGCTATGGTCCATGGGGTTACGAAGAGTTGGACATGACTGAACAACAACAAATCCCAACAATTTCACAGTTCTGTCAGAAGATGTCCTTTGGGGGGGGGGGGAGAATGTATTTGGAAGTGTATGGGTTTATAGATACTTAGGTGCAGTTGTACATTTTATATATACTGAGGTGCAGTTGTACAGCATTTAAAAAGAACAGAAAATTCTGTTGGTACAAGAAACATATGAAAATGAGTACTGGGACAAGGAATAAAAAAATGAAAATAAATGTAAGAAAAGTGCTGACCTGGATGCACGCACAGTATTTGCAAAGCGTCACATGTGATTCATTCTACAAACTCTGTACAGAAAGCTACAGAGATGCCAGAAATCAATATTTAACTGTCTAAAAATGTGTATTGAGCCTTAGGTACTGCACAGGCTGCATAGTGTGTACGCAATCCAGCCCATGTTGGCTAGACAGCAAAACCTCAGGTTTCCCTAACAAGCTTCAGGCAAAGACTCCTGGCCAATTTCCCAGAATTGATAAATGGAAGAAAAAAAACAATCATGTGAACGTGCCACATTACAAGTATCTCAGTACAGTTATGCTCAGTGTCACCTTCCCACCCTAAATTGGATGCCTCAGTGGTAGTACATACTAGGCTAGAACACCTGCAGCTGTCATTTAGTTGTTCTGCCTAATTTGACCATCAGCCAGTGAGTAACAGCTGGTGAGAGCTCTTAAGCCCCACACTATGTGCTGTTCAGTTGCTAAAGAAGAAGCTAGCCAGCAACAGGAGAGAGCGTAAACAGACAAACACAAAAAGGACATAAGAAAGCAGGAGGACCACTAAAACTGGCAAAAGAATAGAAATCACATGGCCAAATAGCTAGACAACCTCTTATCCTTCAATTACTAGTAATTCTTAAACAAGTCTATGCCCAATGTCCATGGTTAACTTAGAAACAGGGTTAAATCTAGCCTTTACAGGTTTTTGCCTGGACTGGGTCAGGGCTATGCATGCTGCCTTAACCCCCAATGTCCCCATGTGTGCTAGGGTTCGCCCCCTCAGTTCCCGACAGGTCTGAAGAATCTCCACATGATCTGATAAAGCAGAGTCCCCAATTACTTGAAGAGTTCTATGCAGGTAGAACTCTCTGTGTGATCAGGGACTCTGCTTTATCAGGGTCCCCATGTGCAGAATTCTACTTGCATTCAAGTGAATACGAGTAGCACTCCTGCTGAATACAGCAGAACTCAGCAGCAATACTCCTCTGGCTGGGAGGTGAAAGCAGGAGATGCAACACTGCAAGCAGTAGCTGGCATGTTTCTTGCACAATAGATTCTGAGCTGGAGCAGTCTCTCTTAGTGGTAAGAGCTTGGAAATTTAGCAGTTTACAGGAGTGCTTAGCTCATCCCAGTACTAGTTTGAGGCCTGTTTTTCTAGATGATACGTTCTTTTCTTAAAACAGATTATTAAATATCACTGCAGAAATATTCAAACGCATGTCATATGCATGCAGAAAATTATTTTTGTGCCTCCTGCTGTATTCATAAGTTAGACATCTCTTTTCCAAAACTTAATTTACTTCTATTGGAAATAACAATGACAGAGAATCAGCTGTCAAAATGTGCAGCAGATAACAGTTCTCAATTAAATAACAGTTCTGGTGAAAGCTGCTATGGCACCTTCAAGAGAAGGTACCGCTATTGTGGTGCAAGTTATACACTGGCTCCCTCAAGTGGTACATTGCTGAACTGCAGGATTCTCTAAGTAGAAATGAAACTAAGGGAGCAATCCTATGGCCACTAGACAGTGGCTAGACGGCCATAGGATACCTGGTTTTCCAGGAACCAACCACCCCCCTCTTCTGCGCTGCCTCAGAGGCAGCATGTAACATCCCGGTGCTCCGCACTCGCAAGAGGAGCAAGGAGCGGCTGAAAAGGGGCCTTCTGGGGTGGGGAGGACAGAAATGCCTGTATGACAGCCTCCTCCACCACTCAGTCCTCCCGCAGCTAGACAGCCACAATTGGCTGTCTAGCCGAAAATGCAGGGCAGGAGAAGCACGGAGGGAACGATCCCCTCCATGCTTCCCCTGCCCTGCATTGGATACGTGGTCGCCCCTGAGTTTGGAGGCGGCCGCCTATCTGAATAGGATTGTGCCCTAAAAGTACTTTTGCTTCAGAACACAAGGAATTCTTGTAACAGATTACAAGATTTAAATCTACAACCAAAGAGTGGAGGGAGCATATTTAGTGTTGCCTTTTATGAAGGCAAATAGCCTTCTCTTACTGATGTCTCCAGCAACTAGTAGAGGCCTTTGATTCTGAAGGTAATATATAGCCATCATGACTGGTAGCCATTGATAGCCTTATTCTCCATGAATCTGTCTAATTCCCTTTCAAGCCGTCTATGTTGATGGCCAGCACATCTTGTGGTAGCAAATTCCATAATTTAACTAAGTGCTGTGTGAAGAAGTCCTTCCTTTTGTCTTTTCTGAATCTCCCACCATGCAGCTTCATTGAAAGATCCTGGGATTATATAGAAAAACTTCTCCTTATCCACTTTCTCCACACCACACGTAATTTTATAAACCTCTAAAAAGGTTTATAAAACCTTTTATAAGCTTACTCATTTTTTTTACAAAACTAAAAAAACCCCAAACTTTGTAAACTTTCCTCATAGGGGAGTTGCTCCAGGCTGCTGATTGTTTTGGTTGCCTTGTTCTTCCAGCTCTACAATATCTTTTTTTGAGATGTGTTGATAAAAACTGTGCATGTATTCCAGGAGTGATCACACCATAAATTTGTATAAAGGTATTATAATATTGGCAGTTTTATTTTTTACCCCTTTCTTAATGATTCTTAGCATGGTATTTACCTTTTCATTGCTGCTGCACACTGAGTCAACATTTTCATCAATTCATCTCCACCATGATCACAGGAACCCTTTCCTGGTTAGGCACCATCAGCTCAGACCCCATTAGATATTCCAGCTAAATCCTTTGCTAAGGGGTTTTCTCCTTTTTTAGCTTTACAACTGCTGCTAAAACTGGGCTAGCAGATACATGAAACTGAATTGGCAAAATACCTACGAACTAGTTCAGGAATGATCAGTAGATCAGGCTGAAAACTCCAAAGGAAAGGAACTACAAAGAGAAAGAACTTATTTCAGAGAAAAATAGGGAAACGTGTGGAGAAATTGTAATAAACTAAGAGTGCAGTCATGTACACCAACCTTCCTCAAACTGGTGCCTTCCAGATTTTGGTCCAGTTTTGGGCTACGATTCAGAGCATTCCTGACTATTGGCCATGCTGGTTGGGGCTGTTGGGAGTTGAAGTTGAAAACATCTGGAGGGTGCCACCTTGGACAAGAGTGCGATACACATTTATTTGGGAGTAAATCTCATATTGAACTCAATGGGCTTATTTCTGAGTAGACAAGTATAGAATTGCACTATAAAGGGCTTGTCTCTCAAATCAATTTTAGGTCTCCACCCACTTATCATAAGTGAAAATGGACTAGATGTTGTATGCAGGCAATCATTACTCCATTGTGTTCCATCACTTATCTTTGAAGACAACAATATTTAAAGACCTAAACAAATTCAATATATTTAATGATATATAAGACATATAATTAAATATTGCTGTCTTTAAATATTTTGTCTTCAACAATATTGTTGTTGTTTTAAAAAAATTAAGTCACTTCACACTATACTACACTTACAATTGTTCTTCTCTTTTTGCTTTTTTGTCAGAAACCAAGTAGACCGTTCCAAAGCTTCCATGTCCAAGTTTTTGCTGAACACTGTATCTTCCTGCAATCAATGTCTTTGAGCACGTAGAAATAGTTGCAAGAGGACTACCATGCTTAACTACTTCTTGGAATCTCAACATTGCTCCATACAGCAGAGCTAGCTAAGCATTTGTACTGAGTCTACAGAATTAAAGGCTCCTTTATCTTGATATGCACATGTATCACCTGCAAGAGAAAAAAAGCCTAAGATGTACTTCTTACTACTTGTCGTGACAGCATGGGTGTTTCTCCTTTCGTTCTCCTGTGATTTTATTGTTGTTTTAAATTGTATGTTGTTCTGGGAGCCCTGGTGGACAGAAAAGCAATGTATTATTAATAATAATAATAATAATAATTTAAAAGCATGAAATATGGCAATGAGGAGCTAAGACATACTGAGAAGGCAATGAGTCTAGCTGAGATGCCTACAAGTTGCACAGGCACCATGCCATGTCTACACTGGCCCCAAAGCTAGTCATCATGGGTAGTATCCAATCTGGCACTAGAACTAACATAAATTATGTTGTGCTAGCATAAGCAACTTCTAGTGCAACACCAAGAGCATTTGCTGGTGCGCCGGGTTTCACAGGTTTCCCTCTTAGGACTGCAGTAGAGGTTGCTTATGCTAGCGCAATGTAATTTACATTAGCGCTAGTGCTAAATTGGATACTGCCCCATATCTCCCCAAGACTACCGTGCAAAAGACATTCCTGCCTGAAAAGGAAGCAGAGAATCTAATCACTTGGGAGGTGCAAGCAGGGTTGTAACTAATAGTCAGAAAATGTCAGCAGTGCAAGCAGGGTTGTGATTGGCTAATAGTCAGAAAACATCAGTAGTGTAGATAGGTCTTTTTCGCCTGAATCAGTTGTGATGTGGGCTAATCCTTTAAACTTGTACAACAAAAGGAAAATGGGGAAAGAGGTGGTCCATGTGTTTATTAATAATAAGTAGCAATATTTGCAAGATGGCAGACTATCTGCATTTCTAACTTCCTCTTGCAGTTGACTGGATATTATATTCCATTCCTTATTTTTCTAAAATGCTCTTACAGTATTGCCAGCCTACTCCAAAGAAACTAAATTATTCCACAACATATTTGTAAGCACTAATTCCAGGATCCCAAGTGATCTCATGCCTGCCCTACTTACTTACATAAACACTTCCTTTTAATCTTCTTTGCTTGCCATTTGTGTCCCACCTCTTCATTTCCTTTCATTTTCTTCTTCTACTCAGTTAATAACTTGTAGCATATTGCATATGTGCAGATTACTATTTCTTATGCAACAAGCCTCCTTTGTGCTCTTTGTATTATCCCTCAGCATGCACCCATCCTGCGCACCAACATGCCAAATTGTTCCTTTTAAAACAGTGAATTAGATCCTTATATCAAGAGACACAAAATCTGAGTCGAGATCATGGATGACACATGAAAAATCCCAGCGATTATAGTGTAATTTTTTACTACCACCATCTCATTGTAATTATATAGATTTATGTCATAAGCATCTGTGTGGGACAGATTGATTTCTCTCTGACTGCAATCCTGTGCTCAGCTAAGTCTGTGTAAATTCCACTACTAAGTTCACCAATTTATTTTGAATTTTCGCACTTCTTGTGATGTATTGTACATTGCAGTTGACAAACACCATCAATATTTTAATGGCAGGAAATCTTCCTAATAAGTCTCCTCAGCATTAATTCTATAGATTAATTCACATTACCACTTTGTCTATAATCACTCTGAAGGTTTACAATCACAGTTAAGGTTCCTAACTATTTTGGTGGTGCTGTGGTTGTTTTAATAACCGCAGCATGATTTGTAAAATTATATTGTTTGTTAAACAAACAAGTTTCATTTTAAAGTTGCAGAATGTCTATGTTTAAACAGTGGCTTTCTTCATCAAACTGTTCCCAAGCTTCAATGAGGCTTATGAGTCTGTAATTTGTGACAATAACACCATGCGTGTGAAACTGTTCTGACACCCAGCTGCTGAGATACTGACACATCCTGTGCCAAGGACTTGTACTTGGCAGTGTGATTTCCTAATGAAGTGCACCAAACTGCTAATTACTGAAAGTGATGTTCACAATAGAACAAATGAATTGTAATCTTGGCTGAAAAAAGAAAACACTTCAGTGAGACAGAATATGAGCATCTTTCTAATTCCATGCCCTCCTACAAGAAAAGAGGATAACAAAAACAATGGTAAAATGCGAGTATTATGCTGAGATTACCAGCAAGGAGAACTCCTGTTTCCATAATTCTCAGTTTATCTCACAAAGACAAGCAGGCCATAGTAAAGTCTGCAAAGCAAAAAGATCTGCTGGTATTTTTCCATCTCCATGTTATACATTTTCCATGTAAAGATAGAAGAGCTTTATATAACTAACATCATCTAAAATATGCAGCTAATACTATTGAACTGCCTTACATGGTTGCCTTCCCCAACACGGTATCCTCCAAACATTTTGGACTTCAACTTCCATCAGTCCCAGCCAACATGGTCAATGACCAGGGATGATGGGAGTTGCAGTCAAAACCATCTAGAGGTCACTACGTTGTTGCAAGGTATGTGAAGTGCTTTGATGATTCTAAACACGCTGCTAGCATTATAGTCACATAGATAATGGCTAATCTGTGTGTGTCTGTGCAGTAATGATGTCTCCAGCATTAGGTCTGGTTTTGACATTATTTTTCTCAACAAAGATCTTAGCACTTGCTGGAATTTCATTGGAAGCATATCAGCTTCATGCCAGAATGTATTCTGCCCATCAGCTTCCAGCTTGCTCACAAAATTGAGTTGAAATTGGCTGCATCTAATCATTCTAAAACCACATTGATCCAGTAAATAATCAATAATAATCAGGGATATAATTATTAATCGTAAAGTGCTTAAAATCTCTAGGCTTAATCAATAGTAATCAAATGCTTAAAACTGGCCTGAGGGTTTATTTAATATTGAGGAAAGTCTGTTGGGGTTGATCAGCTGAGATGGTTGGCATAAAAACATCAGAGGTATCACACTGAATTGTTCTTGTTGTTATTATATTATTTTGCCAAACACATGATCAGTACATTGTATTCAATATGTACAGCTCCAAGGAGAAAAATTGTGGACAATTTACTAGAAGTTGACCAGAATTATCAACAATTATGTTTAAAACAGTGATTCGCCCGAGGCTGCCCACTAATTCAGGGGTTTGGTTGGGGTTTTTACTGAGGTACAAGTCTCTAGTTACGGGACTACAGCGCAACCTTATATACCAGTATTCTCCAACTTGCTGCCCTCCCGATGTGTTGAAGTTGAGAAGCCCAGGCTGGGGACCTCCTGCTATCAGCTCCTGAAGAATGGCCTGAGACAACTATACTCTGACGTTGTTGTTTTTTTGTTAACATTTGTTTGTTTTGATATTTAAAAACTGTAAACTGCCTTGGGTGCCTTGGCAGAAATCTGGCTTAGAAATGAATTAAATAAATACCCATAATCTCCAGCCAGCATGGCTGGGGATGATGGGAGTTGTAGTTCAACACATTTAGAAGGCGCCAGGTTAGGGAAGACTGGTAAATACACTGACCGCAGATTAAACCATCCAGAGGAATGCCCCCGTTACTCATTTCCATTTGGGCAATCATTACCGATGTGGATTACAAACTGCCACCCTGAGAGACTCGCACAACATGACAACCCACACTCAAGGCTGAGTATGTGTTGTCGTTGAACTGTGGGTTGTTGGGTGGTGTAAACCCAGCCATGCTAGCAAACCATGGTTTGTTAACTACAAACAACCCATGAAGAGAACCCCTGGTTTGTTGCTGGGTTGTGAACTGTTCACGCTTAACAAACCCACAGCTCAACGACGTGTCGGGTGTCGTGTCACTGAAAGAGCAGCAGAAGAAGGAAAGCCCCCTTCTTTTTTTAGCTACGCGGGGTGATCAAAGTATATTTAAAAGGCAGCTGAAGACCTCTGGAATGGGAAAATGAGTGGGAAAGGAAGCTGAATTCGGGGGAGAGGTTGCTGGCTGTTTATTTACCTTGTCCATCCACACGACCAAGATATAAGAGGAGGAGGAACAGAAGAATCCAAAACGTAGGAGCGAGTGAGAGGGGTTTGTATACCTCGCTCTAGAGCCCCCTCCCTGCCTCCGTCCCCCTTTTCTTTCTCCTTCGCCCAGGTAAGTTCGCCCCGCCCTTCCCCTATGTTGGGCTTGCGTTGCTAGGAGATGGCGCTTTGCATGACGGGAAGGCGCGCTTCCGCGTGGCTGAGGCTAGAGAAGAACGGCAGGGAGAAGATGGCCGGATGGCGCGCGCGACCGCGCTGATGACGTAGCTGTCTTGCCCCGCCCTCTCCTTCAGGCCGGGCCGCTTCCTCCCGGCTAAAGTTGGGGGCGTTTGGAGGAGCGCTCCGAGCGCAGGTACGTGTACGCGTCCAAGTGGCGGTCCGTCTCCAGCCGAGGCCGAGCGGAAGATTGAGCGAAGTGGCTCCGCCCACTCCCGGTGTTTTTCAGGCGTTTGCCTCCTCAAGGCAATTATTAGCAGGGCTGCAGGAAGCGAAGGTCTAGGGGAGCTGCCTCCCTTAGAGGTGGGAGCGGAACTGGCATGTCCCTTGTATTTGTTTCTGAGCTGCCTGGCAGGCAGGAAACCCAACCCATTCAACTCTCTCCCTCACTACTCCTCTATGCTAGAAAAAGCTGGACCTGTTGAATTTCTGCCTGTCACGGGGCTGTTGAAGAACAGTCCTGTCAGAATTGCAGGGAGTGGGGGATAGCGCCCCTATCAGGGGGACCCGCGCCTGGAGAAAGAGCTGCATTTCTAAAATGAGAGGCAGCAGGGCTTGAAGTTTCCTCAGAATCACGCACAACCCTTCGGGTGCCACTTTCGTTCTGGCAGGTGTCCTGTACCTTTCACAGACGCAGGAGGGGCAAAAATTTGAAATGCATTGTTTTCTCCGTGGCAGTGTCATCTCCCCACTGGCTGCTCCATCATGTACTCAGCTCAGCCACCATGCGTGTGTTGGGTGGCAGCTCTCAAAGGAGAATCAAAACTCTTGGACCCGAGATTTTCCTAACTACGTAGAAAGCTCAGTGCAGTGTACATTCATTTTAAGGAAGTTATGATCTGCAAGAAATTCTTAATTTTGACTGTGCTGCAACTTTTAATACACAGTTCGGACAGTCATATCTTAAATCCTCAGATGATGACTTTACCTCTTCAACTTTACATGGGCCATTTGCCTGAAAGTACATAGGAAAGTCACTGATGTTAGCACCTCAGGGAAAAACTCAATAGTCCTCTGGTGAAATTAAAATAGTAAAGTGACTTTGTAAAGACTTTCACACATTTTATGACTGGGTTGGAATTAATCCTAAATCATGACCAAGAATAGCATGAGAAATTGCTCCCAACAGGAATTTCTGGAGAGAATTATGTTGCCAGTGGTAACTTTTAATTGTTTAGCAAATCCCACTTTTTATGTAAAAAAAAAAAAAAAACCCCAATCAAAGGCATGCCCAGAAAGGAAACATGTCAATTCTGCCAATTAATCTAAGTATGGAATAGAATAATAACTTAATACACGAGTAAATATGACAGAATTGCAGCCAATAGATTCTTATGTAGGAGTGCAGTTGAGCTCGGTGGTTCTTCTGAGTAAACATGCACCAAAGCATCAACTCAAATGTGTTTCTTGTAAAAAAGTGGAACATTAAGATTCTCCACACACATTCTTTTAACCTTCTGTTGACTGTAGCTTAACAGCAAGGCTGTAGGTCATGATGATTATAGTTGTATTTCTGCATGTCAAGAGGTATTTTTTTATTTCTTGGAAAGCATAATTTCACCTCATACATGGACATTCAAAGCCTTTAAAAGTAAAAGATATGCCAATTAGTGATGGAGTAGATTCAAGAATTGGGGGGGGGGGGTTGGACACATGATCTGTCTCAAAGGTCAGTTTTATTTTGGGCCCAGAGCCCACTGAAGTATGAAGGTCAATATGAAATAGATACGTTTTGATACAGTGCTTTTGAGAATCTTCAGCCCCCTGTTTTTCCGCAAACCTATCAGGTGAGGGGAATGGGAGGAGGCTGCCACAAAAATAGGAAACAGTCCCTTTGGCTCTTGAACATCCCTGGGCAGTGCTGTTCATGTTTGTGGCAGCATCTTGCCCTTTGCCCTGAGGCCCTACGGTTGCCAGAAACTCCCCACCACCAGTTGTTTCAGTAAAACCTTCTTGGTCGTGTTGTGTTTCTGCCAACTTCATTGGAAGCATGATGAAGACTTGATTCAGAATTGGTTTGCAATTGAAATGTGTTAATTTTGTACAGTGGGGATAGGTCCATTGATCAGTAATGCTAACTTCATTAACCTACTGAAAATTGTGCAGTTGCAATTCTTATAAGGAATAACTCATTTTGAACCTAAATAATTCTATGGACTTGTTCAGAATGGTTCCCACCAGGTTTTTATATATTCTAGGTCTTTTTAATTGTTCTGTTGTGCATTACATTTGAAAACTTACTTCCTTTCCTTTTTTCAACAGGGGCATTTCAGCTCACTAGTATGGGCATCCAGGGATTAACGAGTTATGTAAGGGAACACCATGAGTTCTTTGTTGACCTGCAATTGAAGAACACAAATGTAATAATTGATGGAAATAACCTGTACCATCGCCTTTACTTTGATTCAGATCTAGACATCCAGCATGGCGGGGATTATGATTCTTTTACAGATATCATAAATGAGTTTTTTGAAACGTTGACTCTGTGCAACATACAACCCTATGTTGTGCTAGATGGAGGCTGTGATGCATCTGACAAAAAACTTACAACCATAAAGGAAAGAGCTCGAGAGAAGATTCAGTCAGCTCATTCCCTCTCCTGCGGTGGTGGAGGAAGCGTATTGCCTTTGCTCACCAGAGAGGTCTTTAAGCAGATCTTGACTAAATTACAAGTGCCTTTCGTCCAGTCTATTTCAGAAGCAGACAGGGATATTGTGTCATTAGCCAATCACTTGAATTGCCCCGTATTAACTTTAGATAGTGACTTCTGCATTTTTGACCTCAAAGCAGGCTATTGTCCTCTGAATTATTTTCAGTGGAGAAACCTTTGCACATGCAAAGACTCGCAAGACTGCTACATCCCAGCAAGGTGCTTCTCGTCAGAAAGATTTTGTAAGCATTTCAGCAATATGAACAAAACCCTCCTGCCTCTTTTTGCGGTGATGAATGGCAATGATTATATTAATCTGCCAGCTATAGAAATGTTCTTTAGCAAGGTACACCTTCCTGTTGGAAGCTCCCGGCAGAAGGGTCGAAAGCATGTCCGCATTCAGGGGCTGCTGAACTGGCTGTCTCGTTTTGCTGATCCTGCTGAGGCTATAGAAAATGTACTGATATATATTAAAAAGCATGAGAAAGAGGAAACAAGACAATTTCTCTCCACTTTTATGGAGGAATATGAACCATCCAGTATCAATCTCAAATATTTTTTTGAGCATGGAGTTTATGAATCTGAGGAAGCAAAGGAATTAGAATTACCTCAGTGGATTCATACTGCTTTAGCTAAAGGCCTTCTAGCACCGTTCATTAGTGATGCCCTGATATTAAGAAGAACAATCCTTCATGTTCAGGTGGAAAATATGCAAAGGACTAGTGCTCATGTCATAGCACTGCCAATTCGACAGGTTATCTACAGGCTACTTCTGAATGCCTCACAGAGTTCACTCGACACATCCCTGAGCAAACAGCCAGCTTCATCCACTCCCATTTTCCGTGAATTTGATAGAATCCAAAAAGCACTCAAGAAATCATTTGTTCAAGCAGCAGTACTGTCTGGAAGTTTTGGTGGTGACCAGTATTCTCTGACTACATTAAATAAGGTAAATGCACAAAAAGACATGCATAAACAAACATGTTATTCATTCATTCATTCATTCATTTCTTTCTATACCGCCCAATAGCCAAAGCTCTCTGGTCGGTTCACAAAAACTAAAACTACAGAGCGCAGCATAAAAGAATATGAAAGCTTAAAACCACAATGTAAGAGTTCAACCAGAATAAAACCTAGCTGCAATGCAGAGATTTAAAATACAGATTTAAAACACCACAGCTAAAAGATTAGGAAGCTAAAATACTAAAATACTGGGAGAATAAAAAGGTCTTCACCTGGTACTGGAAGGAGTACAGTGTAGGCGCCAGGCAAACCTCTCTAAGGAGCTCATTCTACAGTACAATCTCAGTAGGGTTGTGCATATACTTTTAGTTTTCTATTTAGTTTTCTCTAGAAAAAGTGTGGCGAGTGATATTGAGTACAGAATCTAGCTTCTTGAGACTACCAGCTAAGTGGAGCAATCCAACTTGCCTCATCCAAAGCCCTGCTAAACTCATGCCAGTAGGACAGAAGGGAGGGAGGAGCAACATTTACCTCCCTGCCTTCCATTTTTTTAAAAAACTGAAAAAATGTCTTTACATTTCAACCAGTGGGAGAGAATTTATATACACCAGCTGCAGGGCTGGCATACATTTCCCCATGGCTGGGGCATGCCTGGGGACAGGGAGTATTTTGGATCCTGTGCATCTAAAACTTCTAATCCATCGCCTTTTTGCCTCCACTGAAATTGGAGCTCCAATACTGGAGAGGCAAATTTAGAAGTTTCCGTGGGGGCTGAGAGAGGGCATCCAAGGTCCATCCTTGGAGAAGGAGATCCAATCTATTCTCTGGCCCCTGGGATGCCCTCTCAGAGACCATAAGATTGCAAGCTTAAATATTAATTTAAAATAAACATATTTCTGTCATAGCTGTAAAAATACACATGAAAATGCACTGGCAATGTCTGAAATGTCAAAATTGCTGAATAAGATCGCCAGTAGCTAACAGGCAGTGCTTCAGTGCTCTCTATAATTCCTTGCTCCATCTTTGACTAGCAGACTAAAGTATATACAATTATGCATTTATGTTGTATAAAGTTTGCACATTTGGATAGCTGTTTATTTTATATAAAAGAAGCTATGCAAAAGTGCATAATTTATATAGGATGCAGAAGATGGATTTTCTTGGTGCAGAACCTTGAATGTTTTCAGAAGTCTTATAGCAGTATGCAATCATTAGGATTGAAGTTATTGTAGCCTAGTGTAGAGGACTAGAAGCTTGTCAGTCGTTGGCTGTGAGTGAGAGAGAGATGCCAGAGTGTATGACTGAAAATGGGAATAATAGCCTTATGCATAACTGAATTTACACATATGCATGTGAGTGGATGGGTACATATATTCAGATATCTGCTCTATCCCAAAGGGTCTAAGCAGCTTGCCCAAGATTTAAGGTTTTATATTTAAAAAGGAAGGGGAACCATAATCCAAAGTTAATGGAATTTTCCTTGAACATCTCCAAAATAGTTACAGCCCTATAGTAGTGATTCTGAGAACAGCTTACAGTTGTTACACATGTTTATATAAAAAGGTGATTGTCCAGTATTTAGAATCAGATTGTTTTCCCCCTCTTCACTAGTTCCACAGGACGACTGACCAATGAAACAGAATTCTTTACAGGACATATATTACAGGGGAAAATGCAATAGAACATGAACTTATGGCCTTTATTACAAAGAGAAATGGGAAGATTTTTTTAAAAGTTCAGTTCTCTTGTATAAAGCTGTTACAAAGTCCCAGCTGCTAAAAGCATGCCAAGAGGATCAGGGTGACGGGAGAGAACTAGTCTTATTATATGCAAGCAATATGACAGATCTAAACAGACTCAGTGGTGAGGGCGGAGCCTTTATTAGCTTTTAGCCTCCTTGTACAAAATGGTTAACATGTAGTTGAAATTTCTATTGGAGTCAGCTCTCTTCATGAAGGTGTTGCATTTTCTTTAATTACAGGTTCCCTTAGCAGACCGGCAGCTACTTTTCTTGGAGACATTAGGAGTGACAGCCAGCGTCCTTGAACCAGTTCCTTGCCTACTGAAGCTCCCTATGGCTGTAACCTGTTACTGGGCACAGCATTCAGAACCCAAAGTGAAGTTACCACACATGAAAGCTTTGCTACTTGGAGTAGTATTTGGTGAATTAGACAAGATGCTACATAGTCCAGGTAAGTTGAGAGGGGGTCAGTTTCAAGTTTCAACCCCCTTTTTACACTTGAAGTTGTCAGTGACTATTTCCTCAATTTCTGAACTTAAATTTAAACATATAGATTCCCCATTTCAGTGACTACTCAAAGTATTTTTGGTTCAGTGTTATAGGCATTCATGGTGTACTTAGAAAAGAAATTGTGTATAAAATATTTGTACTTTTTCATATATACCCTGTTAGCAACACTTCATTAAAAGCTGCTTAATGTCACTTGTGAGAACAACCTGTGCTAGACAGCCGGGGAATCAGACGCCTGCACTGAGCAGGGGGTTGGACTCGATGGCCTTGTAGGCGCCTTCCAACCCTATGATTCTATATAGACACAGGTTCATCTCTATCATCATGCTTAAATCATGGACTCCGAGAAGTATATTAAGTTACTAATTTGATTAGAGCATGATTTGTGTGTAGTATTTCTTTCAGTGACAGAGTAATGTAGTACACATAAATTATGCTCAAATCACATTAAAGGAGCAATCCTATACATGTTTAGACAGAAAAAAAAGTCCTACAACTCCCAGCATTCCCCAGCCAGCATGGCTGGCTGGGGAATGCTGGGAGTTATAGGACTTCTTTTCTAGAGCCGTACACAGACCCCTCGCTTTGCTTCAGATTCAGAACCCTCTGAATCAGCTCTGCTTCGACTTGGACTGATTCGGCCCCCCTCCACTTCGTTTCGGTTCCGGATCCAAAGTGAGATTCGGATATCCAGATCACTCAGTTTGGGTGTTTTCCCATTGACTTGCATGGGGAAACGCAAATGGCCATAACCTTTTCAGTTTTCATGATAAAAACATGAAACTTGGGGCCCTCTCTGCCGATATGGAGGGGATCCCACCTGCCAAATTGCAGTTTGGCCCAGTACACTTTGTGCCAGGTGCAGCTGAAATTTGATTTTTTCCCACAAAAACTCTCAAAGCAAAGAGCTATACCTCTCAGCCCTATGCCGCCACCTCCTACTGCCTGCTCGGCTGTCAAGGACTGCTAGCTGTCTCCTGCTCATGAGGAGGAGACAGCGAGCGAGCAGGCGGCAGGGGCATGTGCAGCACTGCTGGTTGGCTGTCCTTGATAGCCGACCAGGGAGGAGGAAGAGGCGTGGCGCATGTCCTCTGCCGTTAGCTGTCTCCTGCTCATGAGGAGGAGACAGCTAGTGAGTGGTGGGGGCGTGTGCCGTGCCTCCTCCTCCTCCTGCCTGGGCAATCCACAGTGCTTTTTGCATATATATGTGCACATAGACTTCCAGTTGCCATGTTTTTAAAAAACATGGCGATCGCAGTAGAGGTGGAGGGACCAGTGAGTGGCGCAGGGCATCTGGAGAACCCAGACGGGTGGGTTCTCACAACCGTAAGTACCACCAGAATGATCTCTGTCTCTGAAATGCAGCCATTTTTCTCCAGTTATTCAGTTTTCCCCCCTCCTCCACCACTGTCACTGATTGGCGGTTGCTGGGTTACGTTGAACCCTGATTTGGCAACTAGAGTTTCAATTCACCAAAGCTTCCTCCCTCCTCCTCCTCAATCCCCCACTGAACTTCCTCAAGTTGATACTTTTGGCGCCAGGCTGTCCGGGTTGCTCAGAACAAATCAAGTCAGGTGAGGTGCTTCGTATGCAAGCTGCTTCACTTCGGGGAGCCTTGTTGCTGTTCTGCTCCGCCTTGTATCACGCGGAGGCACCTCCAAAGTAGCCCACTTCGACTCGTTATTCGGGCTTCGGAACGAAGTGGTGCACAGCCCTATTTTTTTCTGTCTAAACATGCATAGGATTGCGCCCCATTAAGTCTAATTAGTTACTCTTGTCTTTGTTTTTAGTAACACTTAAGAACACACACTGAGTCTTCTCCTGGCTACTATACTCCTTTTATGACCCAGGAGTGAACCACAGCCAGCCCCATCCCAAGTACAGCCAGCACCAGAACTAAACGCTACTGGGGGCATGTGCAAGAGGCTGGCAGGGTGGGGGAGTTGCAGCCTGGAAGCCAGGTGGTTGGAGAAGCACTGTTGCTTCTACCTCTGTGTTCCACCGTGCAGAGGCACAAAACTGGTGCTGCCAAATTATGGAAACTTCACTTTTCAGAAACTCTACATAGTACATTAACTAAGTGTCTTATGAGGAAAATTCTTTGTATTCTAGTTAAGCTGTGCACAATGTTTTGGGAACTGTTAAGTTAGATTAATGCCTGCTGCAGATGTTTATTTACTGCAAATGTAACCAAGTAATAAATCAGGAAATAGTTTGATAAATCATGTTTCCCACAAGTAGCTTAGAGAGCAATCCTATGGCTCCTAGACAGCATCTGGGGGGCCATAGGATTTTTCAGATTCCTGTATCTGAAGCCAGAGACAGTGCTCTGACCTCAGTCCCAGTAGTCCAAGCTCTCCACCCCCTTGCACCAGCTGCCTCTACAAGCTTGCAAATGCGAGCTTGGAGAGGAGGGAAAGAGGGTGTGCTGGTGGGAGGGGACTGGGGAAGTGGGGATACCTGCAGCCTTCTGCAGCCTCTGTCCCTCCCCTTCCCCGATGTCTCGGCTAGACAGGTGAAAACGCCCAGCTAGCTAAAGTGCAGAGCAGAAGGCACGGTGCATCTCCCGCTCTGCTTTGGAGTTCCAGTAGGATTGTGTCCTTACTATTTTTAAATACTACAAGAAATTGGAGGGCTTTAACATTTGTACCGTGCTTATTATATTTCTGTAGCTATCTATCTACATGGTGCATTACAGGAAACAGGAATATAGGATTAAACTGGGGAAGAAAATGCAGTTATTTCATTTACATGTACTTTAGCTTAGATACAATAGGGTATTGGGATTAAGGAGTTTTTCAAAGGGATTTGAAGTCAAGGTGATCACATGGTGGTATGTGGACTGTTGCATCTGAGTCTGTGTGAAAAACAGATTCAGCTAGGTCAGAATGTTGTATTCCTCAACATTCAGTACAACCCATCAACAAAATAACGAACACTGAATGCCTTTTCAGGCTTCCATGATTTTTTATATTTAACAACACTATCCCTGTTCTTAACCATGAGGTACTTAACGATAGCAGCACCGAAGGTAGTAAGTTTGCAACAGCTACTGTTTGGGAGAGATGCACATGTTCCAAAAATTTAGAAACATTTTTGCACACATTGTCTCAAGGCATTCAGAATATGTGTTTTTTCCTTCATATCTAGATCCTGACGTTCCACATCTTGAGGTCAATAAAATTGTGTATGACCAGTTCTTGAAATGGAAAAAAAAGAAATCTCAAAAGGAAGTGTTGGAATTAGATACTGCACACATTTTCTGTCAGTGGCAGTGCTGCCTTCAAATGGGATTGTATCTGAACCAACTGCTTTGTAGTCCCCTCCCTGAGCCAGATCTTACATGGTAAGAACATCCAAAGGTGCAAACATATGCACACTTACTCAGGGGCAAGTCCCATTGAACTTAGTCGGATTTATTTCTGACTAAAAGTTCATAGAATCAATCTGCACAAGAGGATGCTATCCAAAGAAAATTAGGCAAAGTCCTATATATTTCAGTGGGACTTAAGTATACCTAATTCTTTGGCTTGTGTTTAGCATTATTCAGTATACTTCAGGCTGCTTTTGAACTAGGGACTGGAAAACATACTGCCACATACAGCACTACTTTCCTTTCACACATTACTGAATGCAAGGCCAAGTAGTTACTAATGTATTAAGTGAAATCTTTTCAGTAACAGATTGAGACGAGTATTGGAAATGTTTGAACTGAAATCACTTGTGGCACAAGGGTGTTGCAGGCCAACAAAATGTCACTGTCTACCCTGTGTGTGGTTCTGATATCACTGTTAGACCTGTTTAGGCACAACTTTTTTCTTTGAACTATAGGCCCCCCTCTATGATGTCCTGCACACTGGTTTTGGAAACTGAGTAATGAAATTGCTTCTATGCCAACAGAAACCTATGTAAGAATTCCAGCTTACACTTCACAGCCTTCCCCAGCCAGGCATCCTCTAGATGTGTTGGACTACAGCTCCCACCACCCCCAGCCAGCAAATGGCAATTGGGCTGGGGATGATGGGAGTTGTGATCCCAAACATCTGAAGGGCATCTGGTTGGGGAAAGCTGCTACAGAAGAATTCAAATTCTATATAATGGCATTTTTAGAGAGAGTTCAAAGCTCTTGATACATACTCAGTAACCTTTACTTTACCTTGTAAATCAGGTTAGTATTACTGTCTACTGTCCACATGCAGGGTTGAAGGGGACAGATAGTGGTTTGCTTCAAGCCACATAGTTGACTCATAGGTTCATTCAAAAGGGATTCCAACAATCAGCTGACAATCCTAAGTGCTTCACTGCATAATTCTCAAGGGACTTATAAGAATCATAGTATCTTCCCAGACTGGAGAAAAAGGAAACCAGGTTATTTCATTTAAGTATCTACTTCAGTGACTAGTCTTAAAAGGCATTTTTATGTCATAAGGAACACCTTCATTTTGAGTTCTAAAATTGTAAGTTTTCTTACCAACAGCACCAAGGTCTAACAGATTTACAGGAAATTAACTACTTTCCCTCCTCATCTTTGACAGCCTTTACAATGGGACCCTTGTCCATGGACTGTACCATAAGCTTAAATCAGCATCCACACCAGAGAATCTGCTCAGTGTATCTCCAAGGATGTACCAGCTTTATTGCAACATGGTGCATGTAGTAAAAGATTCAGCTCCACCAGGCTTCTTCCAGAAAAAGTCCAAATCCCAGAGGAAAAAGACAAAGCAAACTACTAATCAAGTGCTGGAGAAAAGACAAGGTACTATGTTGGAAACAATGCCTTCATGCAGTCTTAACAACAGATTTGCAACGCTGATGGTGGAAAACTAAAAGCACATTGTATTAGAAACAGGTTGTGGGTAGTAGTGTATTCTTTGCATTTGAAGTTGAGTAGTTCTCTCAAAGTGGGACGCCAGGAAGTAATGCAAGGAATCACCCAACGCTGTCATGCTTGATTTGCTGTTCCTATTAAAGCTTGGTTGTAGCTAATCAATACACACACACAAAACCTTTCCATCTTTGACTAGTCTCAGAATGCTTATGAACTGATTTATAGTGTATTTCATCCACATGCCACTCTTGACTGTACCCAGGGATGTAGTAATATAGTCCTATGACCAATACACAAATTCCCTATGGCAGGGGCGGGTAAAAAGTAGATTTCTAGATTTTTGGACTTCAATTCCCAGCATTCCTGTCCATCAGCCATGCTGACAGGGGCTTCGGAGAGATGAAGTCCCAAACATCTGGAGATCTGCCTTCTGCCCACCCCTGCCCTATGGGATGCACATTAGACAAAAGGTGTGCACTACTCATGTATCCCTTTGAATCCAGTAGTTGCATGTAATTCTGAGTGAAAAGTTTATAGGCTTTGATGTGGGCAGGTTTTGGCAATATTTGCTGAAGTATTTGAACATGAACACAGATGCAGGTAGGGTCTCCTTTTTCACTAGTTGCAGTTTTCTGTTAGCACAGCTATGAGTCTCAAGTATGTTTCTCTGCCCTTAGAGATGGTATTTCTTCCAAACGGTTCACAAGAGCCAAACCTGTCTGAGGACAAAATCAGAAAAAGTATGCAGTTGTGCAAGACATGCTGTTAAGTATATGCGGATAGTGGGCAATATCCAACTGTGTCATGACGTTGTACTAGCAGAAACTAGGTTCTGAACTGTGTGCAAGAGGAGAATCCAACTAAAGTTGTGGTTGTGCAAGCAGTTGTGCATTATGCCTGTATAACCTGTTATGTGAGCATAATGTGCAACTGCTTGCACAACAGAAAGATTCAGCAAAGCTCTGTTAGCACTATTTGGGTTTGTGGAATGACACTGATGGATACCGGCCGTAGATGCATTCCCAAAGATTTGAGAAACTGCAGGACCTGGGATATTTCATAACATAGAATGTTTGACCTCTTAGTATGCGCCACATTGCCTACTGAACATTCAGTAAGTTATTTACAAGAATACCGTGGCCACTTACTTGTGGGGTGCCACAGGGTTCCATCCTCTCCCCGATGCTATTTAACATCTACGTGAAGCCGCTGGGGGCTATCAGGAGGTTTGGGGTGCAGTGTCATCAATATGCGGATGACATGCAGCTCTACCTCTCATTCAAATCTTCACTAAGGTTGGCTGTAGAATCCCTATCCAAATGTCTGGAGATGGTGAGTGGCTGGATGGGGAGGAATAAGCTGAAGCTGAACCCTGACAAGACCGAGGAACTTTTGGTGGGAGACAAGAGGAGGTTGGGGGATGTTGACCTGGTGTTGAATGGGGTACAGCTACCCTTGAAAGACCAGGTCCGCAGCCTGGGGGTCATTTTGGACTCCCAGCTGTCCATGGAGGCTCAGGTGTCAGCTGTGAGCCGGACAGCGCTGTATCAACTCCATCTGATACGGCGGCTGCGCCCCTTCCTTCCCGACCATCTGCTCCCATCGGTAGTACATGCCCTGGTCTCCTCTCGTTTAGACTACTGTAATGCGCTCTACGTGGGGTTACCCTTGAAGACGGTTCGGAAACTGCAGCTGGTACAGAACGCGGCGGCTTGCCTGATTAAAGGCAGCCGCCGGCGAGATCACATCACTCCAGTGCTGAAGGAGTTGCACTGGTTACCAGTTGTTTTCCGGGCCAAATTCAAGGTGTTGGTTTTGACCTTTAAAACCCTATATGGTTCCGGCCCAGCCTATCTTAAGGAGTGCCTCCAGCAGCACCAGACAGGCCGCTTAACAAGATCAGCCTCGGATGGCCTTCTCTCTGTCCCATCAGCCAGGACAGCTAGACTGGTGGGGACGAGGGAGAGGGCCTTTTCTGTGGTGGCCCCCACTCTGTGGAACTCCCTCCCTAGGGAACTCCGTCATGCCCCCTCTTTAATGAGCTTCCGTCATGCATTAAAAATGTGGTTGTTCAGGCAGGCATTTGGGGTGGGTTAGGGTATTTTAGAAAATGTTTTTATTGTAGAGTTTTATTGTTTTAAACTGTTTTATTGTATGTTGTACATCGCCCAGAGTGGCTGGGTGACCAGCCAGATGGGCGATTAATAAATATAATAATAATAATAATAATAATAATAGAAAGTAACCCATTCTGATCCTAGAAACATTTTGAATAGCTTCCAACATTGTTGCTTTGATTTGAACAGGGTGTCTAAATATGCACCAGCAGCCATCAAAACGAAGGGACCAATGTTATATCAAGCCACTTAGAAAATGTGGAGTGCAGGACTAATATTAGCTAATATCCTCTAGTGTGCACTACAGGTAATTTTCAACAAATGGCACATCACATATATTGGAAACATCTGCTAAAAGCCCTGTTTCATTGGCTTGCAAATGGAAGGGCTTTGGAAGTCAAGTGTCCAGATCCTCTTGCTAAATATCTCCATCTAGGATGAACAAGGGTAACTGTACACTATTCGAACTTGAAAAAGGGCGGTAATCCAAAAAGCATTGTGCTTGAACACAAAATGGGAATTGCCATTTTTTTTCTATCAGTATACCATGCTGTTATTGTGGGGCCTCCAACCTTCAGGAGCAGCTATTCAGGGGGCCCAGTGGGGAAGGGAGAGCAAGCAAGAAAGAAAAAGACCTGCTGTGCACACAGAATACCATGTGTAGTCCATGGGCAGTGTCCAGTGGTATACCCATTGAAGTGAGTGGGCCTAAACGAAGTAGGACTGCTATTGGATACTTCGCCATGTATCCTAACTACAGTTCACAAGTGAGAAGAAACTGGAAGATCCACTGTTCATACTGAACACTGAAGCTTTGTTATACCACCAATACTGACCAATTCCAGGTCTTCTTTTAAAAAAGAATGTTCCTCCATTCCTAAATGGCACTCAGTGTATTACAAAAATAATAAAATGCAAGCAAAATAATTTGGAAGGTCTATTTTAGAAAAATTATATAATACATTAAAAAAGGGAGTCACAGTATATCCTAAGAGCACCTCAGAAATATAGATCCTGATCTTTTCAAGGGTTTTTAAAGGGTGGAAAGAAAAACAAGTATTACACTAAAGATCCTGACGCAGCAAAGGCCCAGTTCACTATTAGATGAGACTTGATGGCAGGATGTGATTTGTCTGGGATTCACTCTACTGAATGCAAAAAGACCTACAAAGCTTATCTTTGGCTTACAGCCAATAGACTGAAAAAGTCACTGTTAAGTGTGGGACAAGGAGTTTACAGTTCAGTAAAGTCATCGTTAACTTTGTCCAAGTAAAAGATCTAGATCACTGTCGAAGTGAAAAAACATTCTGAAATCATTTTCCAATTTGTGACCTATCTTCATTTAAAATATCAAGTTACACATTCACACATTTTAAGAAAAGCAGACATTTACTTCAAAATTAGATATAGGCTTTTCAATCACAAAAAGAAAGAAAAGACAGTGATCCGACAGTGGTCACATCCTGTGCAAAGAACTTAGATACAAAAAAAATATATAGTAGCACAAGGAACACATTGCAGGATAATGTAAATAAATACAGGTGCTGAAATATGGCACTCTTTTAATTCATTCTAGACCAGATGGAATGCCTCAAATATTTAATAGTAAAGTCCCACCACCACCATAAAAGTTTTTTTAAAAATAAAACTAAAATATTTTATCTAATACATGTTTCTATACACATATATCTCTTACGAGGAAAATGGTGGGCCAGACATTTGACATTTGTTTCCTTTTAAAGTAGCCTCTCTCACACTTACAAAGTTCCATTCAATCTGAAAAGTAAAGTTGTCTTTGAGGAAAAAATATTACCAAAGTTGCATAATTTTGTTCCTTACTCCCCCAGCTGGAAGTTTAGAATTAAACAGTCTTTAAAATTGCCAATGTTCATCATCCATCAGTGAAAAGGAGGACTTATTCAAAAGCCCTTTATCTTCTCATGTTACATCCTCCTACATAGACAGCAGTTTTTAGAGTTACAAACAGAAAAAATGCAATGTGCATCATACATCAAGAAAAGATGCTAAAGATGAAGATCTGCTATGTTTCTGGGTTTTATCTCTGCTTCTTTCAACCTTCTTTATCAATTCTGCAACTATGCACACTGAAGACGTGAGGCCCAGAAGAAACAGCAAATCTAAGAAGAACAAAAAGATATTGTTTCTTTAAAAATAAAAAACAAGACCTAACACATAAAAGCAATGTCCCATTGCCTTTCAGCTGGGAACAGAAAGAGTTAAAATCCCAACTTTTTGGCATTATACATTCCTATTTCATTGTTTACTTTTGCAAAGTTTACACTTTTTTCTACCTGTCAAGAATTTGATTTTTACTGGACTATTTTAAAAGTTAACAGTGCACTGTTTTTTACGTGGCTAGGATTAACTGTTTTACAGTTTTTCAATACTGAGGGCCTCAACTGTCTCCCAAATAAATGTGTATGTTTTTGGATTAATGTGCCTTGGATGCAAATAACCAAACCTCTGCACTCCGCAAATGTGGCAACAGAAGCAAATCAGAGCTCCTGAGTTCTCGGAGCAGGCTGAACTTGAAGAATTATCAGGAACTGCTTAGTGATACTGAACAGAATATTTAGGGTGGTTCAGACCTTTGGCATTTGTGAATGAACACTGAGGAAACTTAAGCTTGCATACTTGTTTTCCCCACCAGCACAGCAATTCCCTCCCTCCGATCCCAGTTTGGGACAAATCATAGTTTGCCTTTTCATCTAAAACTGGAGAACTATTATTTGTGCTTGCCCTGCAAGTCATGTTAAGAAGAAATCACTGTGTGAAGAGGAAGGGGAGTACATCCGCCTGGATTCCTCACTGTTCATTCATGTAATGCTGAACTTGTATGGCAGGGGTGGGACAGAAAATGGCTTCAGGGAAAAGGGCTGGAATGTGGTGCGTTAAAAAGGAGTCTGAAGAAAAAGAAGTGCTACCAAGAAAGCCACTATAAAATATAAGCCAATACAAGAGTAAGTGATGTTTTAACGTGTTAACATTTATGTATAATTTGTCTATGAAAGTGTTACTAACATAACTCACCAGCAAAATAATGTATGCTTCGTGCAACATTTATTCATTTTGAAAGCCAAACTCGTTTAAGACACTAAACAAGAAAATATTCCTTACCTAGTATGCTTAGACTCTCTGTCAGAAAAACCTTCTGAAGAGGAGGGAAGTAGATTACTAGTAGTTGCCCCATTATAGATCCAAGGACTGCATAACAGAACATTTTGTTGCTGCAGAGTCCAATCTCAAACACAGATTTAGTCTGCAAGTTAAAAATCATACGATTTTATTCTGATTTCTTTCAGTTATTTGAAATTAACCATTTCAAATTAGAGGTCAAGTGATAATTAGAATAGTAGAACTTAATTAATTTTTGGTAGGTTGACTTAGTTATGGTTTTCAGTTACTACTGTTAAATTTTGATAATTTGAAGTTTGAACTTTTAAAAAAATATTAACTGTATCATACCTTTAAAATGCATTAGGTTACATACCTGAGATCTGGAACTCAACGCGTTGAACATATCAAAAAATACAAAGCAAGTGAAGGTCATTGTTGTATCTCGGGGTGTTATGCCATTGTCACGCAGCTGCCAAGAGAAAAAGAGAGTTTTAACATAAGCAGTTCTCTGCCAGTCTACAGTAAAGCATTTTAAATTAAGTTTCTATCCAACATCTAAATACACAATACCACAAAGCATCTAAGTGTGAAAAAAAACAATTGGCTGATCTAGGCTCCTAAGGATTTGATGATGGCATCTAGGAATCTAAATTCATCAGGTCTGTGCAGGACTGGTACCTAGAATTACCTTCTTCATAGCATATCTTCATATACTTTTAAAAGTACAACTAGACCTATTGATTTCTACTTCATGCTATCTTCAGACTGCAGATGGCCTTCAAGGCACTTCAGCAGCATGCATGTACTTAAGCACTCAAGTGCCTACATGGATTTCAGAATTATGAACATCCAGTATTACAGCAGGAGTAGACAGACTTCATGCTTGCAGGATCTAATTTGTTTTTTTGTTTTTTTTTTACTAAAACCAGGAGCAAAATACTGGGTCAGGTGCACAAACACACACTAGGAATAGGGGAACTGGGTGCCTCCAAGCACAGGCTCAGCTCAGGAATCTGTGATCAGTACCACAATAAAGCTCAAACCCGTTCACATAAAAATGAACTCCTCTATTATAGATAATCCTGTAAATTAAGAACAGTGCCCAGAGTGTTTCTTTGGGCAGTATCCAGTGTGACACAAGTGCTAATGTAAACTATGTTTTGCTAGCATAAGGGATCTCTCATGTACCGGCAATAGCGTTAGCTAGTGAGATGGCTTCCTGTCATGCCAGCTAACGCCACTTACATTAGCACTCATGTCGCATTGAATACTGCCTTTAGTATAGGTATATATAAAAGTGTCTCACAAAATATGCACCTGTTATTTCTGACTCTTACTCTTCGTCATTTCAAAAAATCTCAGCAAGGTTTAATTGCTAAATCTGAGTTTAAGGCTACTGAATTAGAGCTACTTTATGCACACCCAAGTGCCTGTGCACACTCAATGGGGTTTTACACTTTTTCTCTGAACTATAATACTGATTTTGAAATGCCTCTTCATTAGAAAAACCGGCTGCCATGTACATTGAAGGATGCTATTAGAGAATTCCCAAATCAAACCCCGTTGGGTGCATGTAATTAGTTGTATGGTTCTCTAGATCTTGGGCATAGTCTATGCATAGCCTATATTTCCAGCTACTGGCACATAAGCAATATTGCAAGCAGATAATGAGAAGACTTAAAAATAGATGCCTCTTTGTTGTACCTCTCTCCAGAAGACAAACAGTGTTCCACATACAATAATTATAGATGAAACTAGTATTTTAACAATCAGATTCCTGGTCAAAATGCTGTCCTTGACATTTCTTGGAGGCTTTCGGATAACGTCTTTATCCACAGGCTCAACTCCAAGGCTAAAAATAAGAAAACAAATAATTTTTTGAGAGTGTTATTGATACAGCATAAAAACAACTAATATGGAACAGATTCAGACATATTCCTCAATATAGGTTCATATTTGCCAGCGCAACCCAAACATTAATTAATCACAATAGGTTGGATTCAGACTAAGTCATGTTTAGGCCCCATGGAACCTAAATATGACTAACTCAGCCTGACTCCAACCTGCTAAAACTTGTTCTATGCTATCTGCAGAACTTATCACTGGGCAGCATCCAATGGGACGCTTATGCCCTTGCTGATTCTGTTGCACAAATGGGACCCACTGCTTGCACATCAGAGATTTAATGCTTACTAGAAGAAGTCCCCAAACGAGCGAAAACATTCATTTGTGGATCAGAACAGGTTGGCGGAGCTGCCCCTTTCCAGTAACAAGTATTTTCGCTCATTTCCGGTTGCCCCCAGAAGCGCTAAATCTCTACTCTGCAAGTGATGGGCACTGCTTGCAGAAGGGTATTGGCAGGGCACAATAGAATTGATGGGGGCATAAGCACCCTGTTGGATACTGCCCTCTATGATCTTTCCTTATACCATTAAAAAAAAAAGTAAACTGCCCCAGTAGTTAGCCTCAAAATAGATCGCAGGATACTTGTGATATAAAAAATTTCAAACACAAGCACAGAATTGTTCAGTGCAGCAATTTCTTGGCATCTTCAACCGAAAACTAACATGTTTCAGTTTTAAAATTAACAAGGCACTAACAAACACTTGCTGCATCGTATTGAGAGTTAGGTTAAAAAAAACACACTACAATTTAGTGGGGGGAGGGGAATGGGAAACCAATCCAGTGTTTTCAGACAGAATTAAACAGCCCAATTTAATAAGGATAACTTTTTTAAAGGGAAAAAAATATTTTACAACATAACTTGATACACAATTATTTAAAAAGGACAAAGTCTACACAAAAGTACAAAGTTAATGTGAACCATCTGCAAGATTCTACTAACATCTCGAAAGCTATAGCAACTACAACACTGTAAGAAGCAACATCTTGAAAATGCAGCGTGCTTCTATTGAGTTATCTGGAAGCTTGTAACCCAAGTTCCATATTATTTCCAGATTCAAAGTTACTTGTATCCTAAGTAAGCCTGAAGGTAAAGAGATTTGGGAACCACACTTTTCTCAATGACCTGCTTTGCTAGGGAAACTACACTGGTAGAACTCCCAGTTAAACTCCCAAGGTAACCTCGCCACTGTGACATTTTGAAAACTTTGCCTAGTGTACGTAGATTCAAAATGCAGAATGTGTATATGACACATTTATTTATTTATTATATTTCTATACTGCCCAATAGCTGAAGCTCTCAAATTATTAGAATGCTGGACTTCCGACCTGGGTTCAAGTCCCCATACAGACATCTTTGATGATATATTTCTATATTCCTTATTCCCAGCTTTAACTTTTCCCACTAAGTGTGTAGACAACACCATTTTTTGCTGTATCCATTCCTGTCCCTTAAAAGGGTTTATAAACTGCAGTCAGTTGCTCATCACTTTATTCAATGACATTTAGAATGAACAATTTAAAAAGAGGATTGAAACAAATGTAGAACTTCAGTGTTCTGAAGGCCAATCACCTTAGCCTTTTTGGCAATTGACTTGTAATGAAACATTGTGTTCAGCACTACATAGTGGGATAGCTGGATATAAGAAGATCTCATTCACAGGAATGTAGTGACGTGTGTAAAAAAAGGCTGCCAACAAGTCTTCTTAAAGAGAAGAAATAACTGTAAAAACAAGCCCCAAGCCTATTCTACAGGCTATACATAAATGCTGAAGAACAAAAGTTGAATCACATGTCACATAAAGAACAGCATGCACAAAATGAATCCCACTGTAAGAAATGCCAGATATTTTAAAATATTACAAAAAAACAAACTACAGAATAGCAGAAAATCAGACAATAGTATTATTTACTTTGTTAACAGCAGCTATATCTCCTTGTTAAGGGTCTTTAAAGTGTTACCTTTGTGCTGGAGGCCCATCCATGATAATGTTGATCCATAAGATCTGCATGGCATTGAGAGGATTAGGAAAGTTCATTAATGTGGCCAATGAGATTAATGTCAGTGCAGCTATACTCCTGTTGAAAAAAGTTGTTTTACACAGCTGTCAGCATAGCAAAGGGTTTTTTGGTTTGTTGTTGTTGGAGATTTGTTGTTGATAAACATTTCAAGCAGTAATAAGATACACAATGCATTTGAGTAGCAAGTAAACGTCACATACAGTAACAATCTGAATGCTTTAAAAAATCATGCATGTTATTTGGAGTGTTGCCATACAAGAGTCAGAGTTTAACATTTAGCCCAATGTACCAATTAAAGCCTCACAGTAAGAGTAAGAGCCAGTGACTGTTTTGCCTGCCTGATAAGATACATATTTTCCAACCATTGCAACAAATGGACTGTTCTCCAGGTATACAAGAAACAGAGGTTTTATTAAGTAACTTGTAGGTGTTTAGGCTATAGAGTATATTTGTTGTTTATTCGGTCAGTTGCTTCCGACTCTTCGTGACTTCATGGACCAGCCCACGCCAGAGCTTCCTGTCGGGCGTCGCCACCCCCAGCTCCCCCAAGGTCGAGTCCGTCACCTCCAGAATATCATCCATCCATCTTGCCCTTGGTCGGCCCCTCTTCCTTTTGCCTTCCACTTTCCCTAGCATCAGCATCTTCTCCAGGGTATCCTGTCTTCTCATTATGTGGCTAAAGTACTTCAGTTTTGCCTTTAATATCCTTCCCTCAAGTGAGCAGTCTGGCTTTATTTCCTGGAGCATGGACTGGTTTGATCTTCTTGCAGTCCAAGGCACTCTCAGAATTTTCCTCCAGCACCACAGTTCAAAAGCATCTATCTTCCTTCGCTCAGCCTTCCTTATGGTCCAGCTCTCGCAGCCATAGAAGTATATAGAGTATCCCAAAAGTACCTTTGGTGTCATTTTGCATGTATAAAATCTAAGATTTCAATGGATCTTACCCAAATCAGACACCCTTGGGTATCCCCTCCTGATACCTTCTGTTTACATCATGGATGAAGAACCTCTGCCCTGTGTGCCTCAGTCGGCCCACAGGAGGTCCCCATCCAGGTCACCAGCTTCTTTGCCTTATTTCCAGTCACTGATCATCATGAGGTATATGTCAGCAGAATGTATAATTGATCAGAGATTAAGAGTTTCTCTTCTCCCCAGCCCATGCTGCATTAAGACTTTTAAAAAGCCTCCACTGGGCCCCAACCTGCTTGCTTGTAACTAATGAGGCCTTCAAACTGGAAAAGTTCCCCACCCCTGGTGTCAGAAGGTACTGAGCACTTACTGCTTTTTATCTGGCTCACCTATTTTTTGTAATATGACCAAAAAATCCCTAAAAGTCCATGTGCATGCATGCAAAACTATTGATTTTTTTTAATTTAAAAAATTGAGATTGAGCTGGAGTCAATACACCATTGCCAAAGTACAAAAAGTTCACAAGCAGGGCATGAAAGCAGCCATTTATCTCTAGCATCTGGTATTCAGAGGTAAACTCCCTCTGAAGATGGACATTCTATTTAGCTATCATGACTAATAGAATGGGCTTGTAGGGGCAAAACAAGTAATAGAAGCTATGGGTGATTAGACTTCTAGCACCTTCACTTCTGGGAGTGAACTTCCAGAGCAGGAGCTGTAGCAGCAAAAGCAACTGAAAGTCTTGTTGCAAGGCCAACATATTTATTTTGGCTGGAGTCCACTTTATCAGATGCATGAAAACTAATGCCAAAATAAATATGTTAGTCTTTAAGTGCTACAAGACGTTGTTGTTTTCCCCTTGAGATTAGTATCTCAGCAGAGACAAAGTTTCACACTGTCTAGTGTCAGCTCTAAGAAGAAATGTTTTGAAGCAATAAAATGGGGAGCATTTAATGTGAAAAGGTATCTTATTTCATAGTATGTGTCATGACACGTTCCTACACAAAGTAGTGCAGCTTAAGGGTACTTTTGAAGTGCTTATAGCCTAAACACTAACAAAATTATCTGTCAAGATTGGTTACTTGTACAGTACTGAATGGCTGGAAAATATGCCTTATGAGGCAAGCAAAACCATCACACAATCTTGGGCTAAAAGCTGCAGAAGCTATTCTTGGGCCTGTACTCATTAATCCCTCCATATTTAGTAACAGATGACATCCATGTAGTTCTGATCATTTCATGCAGTAAATAGAAATGTTGTCACAATTAAATTTTTACTATGCAGATACCTTGTTCAGAATCTTATCTTCAATCAATTTTAGCTCACTGTGCTAGATATTAGGGATGAAGGTGAAATTTGTTTGGTTCACATTTTAATACGAACTGACCTAATTTGCACTCCCTGAACTAATACGCAAATCAGAACGCAATTATCTTTATCTTTTCAGACTTCTCCAAATTTTGTGATGCAGTTCTTAGATCAGAAAATCTATACAAAAATGCATATATTAGAGAAAGTGCTCACAAAAATGTGTGTATTAGGGGAAATTGCACACACACAAAATGTGTACAAATTTTCATGTGGACTTTTAAAAAAACCCCACAAATTTATGTGGAACAAACTTGTGCTTGAAAAGGTGTATTAATGTTACAGAAAGGGAAATTGACAAATTCATCCATCCCTAACAGATATAATGTTGAATTTATTTATTACAGCTAGAATTACGACTAGCAAGCAAGTGCAGCTATGGCTCTATGGTAAATAGTGTGCCATTTAGGAATTGCCAAGTTCATTTTATGTCAGAACTGATCATGCAGACATCTATGGAACTGATCAGTCAAGCAGAATTCATAATGCTTTGACTTCAGACTCCTGCATTGAGCAGGGGGTTGGACTCGATGGTCTTATAGGCCCCTTCCAACCCTTCTATTCTATGATTCTATGATTAACAGGAAACATCTGACATGGTGTTTCAAAACTTACGTGCTAAGTTGAAATCGAACAAAATTTTTAATGTTATTATAAATCCCTTTACCCTCTTCAATGGCAGACCTGAAATATAAAAACCAAGATAAAAATCCTTAGAGAAAATGAATTCTAAAAATGCATGGTAGTACTTAGATGGCATCCTGAAAATGCAACTCTTACAGTGATCTAACCAAGGTATTTTAAGTTGCTCCATAACTTCAAAAAAATGGACTTACTCTCCCTCAGCCACTTAGAAGTTAATATTATCAGCTCTTTCAGCGTTAATACAATTGCACATTAAGATTATAGCTTCAGCTTTACTAGCTTTTCAGAATATAAGGGCATAATTTAAAGAACATTACAGGTGTCATTGTTTCCTTATCTTGAAGCACTATCTTATACCATTTGCTCTAGGAGCTAAAAAAAATCCAAATATCATGTAGGTAGCTATATTTGAATGTACTCATTAAATAATAGTTCATAATGGGAGACTTTCAAAATTAAAGTTACAGAAGGTTAAATTGAATTTTTTTAAACTTGTGGGTGAACAAGCTGTGCCTACATGTGTTCATATTTTCCTGCCATGAAATTCCACCATTGATTGCAGCAATACAGATTTGTACTATACTTACGATTAGATATAAATCTTTTCAGACCTAATCCACAGAAAAATGTTTTCATATCCATATCTACTTATCTTCCCACTACTCTTGTGAGCAGCAAACACTAAAAGAAACTAACTTATTCCACTGTGGGCACTACTTGGTGGCTTAAATAGGATTTTCATGCCATATATTCGCAAATGCCACTAGAATAAAGCTTGTATTATCTCAAATGTCACCTCCACTGATGGGTGGGATAATGAAACTTTAAGGACACGGCAGTTACATATTCTAAACAAAACAACACTCATACAGATAATACAACTGCACAGCATGCAGAATGGGAGTATAAAGCAAACTTACATTATTGTCTGAAAGTCATCATCCACCAAGATCATATCAGCTGCTTCTTTACAAACATCAGTGCCAGTCTGCCCCATTGCTACTCCAATATCTGCAGCTTTCAGTGCTACAGCATCATTCACTCCATCTCCTGTCATAGCAACTACTGCACCATTATTTTGTAGTGACTAAGGAAAAACAGTTATAATTATTCCATCAGTTACACCACACGGTTTTATTTCTGAGGCTTTACAATGATCATAAGCTATATTGTACATTTAAATGCAGCGTTTGTCTCTACTTTTGAAATAGAAGACTTCATAAGTAAGTTATCTCTCATAAGATAAATCTATAGGGGCTTTACCAGACAAATTTTAGACACATTTTTAAACACTCAAAACACAAGAACTCACTAGTTCTACTCCATTTCTCCTTGTGCAGTCCAAAATAGAAAGGTTTCCCTTTTCTTAGTTTTACTTCTCCATTTAGTTTTGTTGATGTAAATCAACTGTATAAAAATGCTTCATATCAGCATGGTAAGGTCCAAGGCTCTGTATGTGTAAACGGCAAAGCACCACTCTGAGTTTTACCTGCTCCCTAGTACCTTAATAGTACTAATAGTACTTTACTACCCAATCTCATTGGCAAATTCCCCTTCAAGAGCCCTAACTGATTTCATCTGGACACTGAATTACTATCAATACAAATCTCTGTACCATATATATTAGAAACTGTACGTTCGTTAGTTCACATATAATTGCTGTTGTTCAGTCGTTAAGTCGTGTCCGACTCTTCGTGACCCCATGAACCATAGCACGCCAGGCCTTCTTGTCCTCCGCTCTCTCCCGGAGTGTGCTCAAATTCATATTCATTGCATCAGTGATGCTATGTAGCCATCTCATCCTCTGCCGTCCCCTTCTCCTTTTGCCTTCGATCTTTCCCAGCATCAGGGTCTTTTCCAGTGAGTTTTCTCTTCGCATTAGGTGGCCAAAATATTTGAGCTTCAGCTTCAGTATCTGTCCTTCCAATGAGCACTCAGGGTTGATTTCCTTTAGGATGGACTGATTTGACCTCCTTGCAGTCCAGGGGACTCCTAAGAGTCTTTTCCAGCACCACAGTTCGAAAGCATCAATTCTTCGGCGCTCAGCCTTCCTTATAGTCCAGCTCTCACAGCCATACATTACTACTGGGAAAACCATAGCTTTGATTAGACGGACCTTTGTCGGCAAGGTGATGTCTCTGCTTCTTACTATGCTGTCTAGGTTTGCTATAGCTTTCCTCCCAAGGAGCGTCTTTTAATTTCATGGCTACAGGCACCATCTGCGGTGATCTTGGAGCCCAAGAAAATAAAATCTGTCACTGCTTCCATTTCTTCCCCTTCTATATGCCAGGAAGTGATGGGGCCAGATGCCATGATCTTCGTTTTTTTAACGTTGAGTTTCAAACCAGCTTTTGCACTCTCTACTTTCACCCTCAACAAGAGGCTCTTTCGATCCTCTTGGCTTTCTGCCATTAGGGTGGTATTGTCTGTGTATCTGAGGTTGTTGATAATTCTCCCGGCAATCTTAATTCCGACCTGTGATTCATCCAACCCGGCGTTTCTCATGATGTACTCTGCATATAAGTTAAATAACCAGGGCGACAATATACAGCCTTGTCGTACTCCTTTCCCAATTTTGAACCAATCGGTTGTTTCATGTCTGGTTCTTACTGTTGCTTCTTGACCTTTGTACAGGTTTCTCAGGAGACAGGTAAGGTGGTCTGGTACTCCCATCTCTTTCAGAATTTGCCACAGTTTGTTGTGATCCACACAATCAAAGGCTTTAACGTAGCCCATGAAGCAGAAATAGACGTTTTTCTGGAATTCTCTTGCTTTCTCCATGATGCAGCGAATGTTGGTGATTTGATCTCTAGTTCCTCTGCCTCTTCGAAACCCAGCTTGTACTTCTGGTAGTTCTCGGTTCACATGCTGCTGAAGCCTAGCTTGTAGGATTTTGAGCATCACCTTGCTGGCATGTGAAATGAGCGCAATTGTACGGTAATTTGAACACTCTTTGGCATTGCCCTTCTTTGGAACTGGAATGTAAACTGACCTTTTCCAGTCTTGTGGCCACTGTTGAGTGTTCCAAATTTGTTGGCATACTGAGTGCAGCACTTTAACAGCATCATCTTTTAGGATTTTAAATAGCTCAGCTGGAATACTGTCATCTCCGCTAGCTTTGTTGTTAGTAATGCTTCCTAAGGCCCACTTGACTTCACTCTCTAGGATGTCTGGCTCAAGTCCAGTGACCGCACTATCATGGCTATCAGGGACATTCAGATCTTTCCTGTATAGTTCTTCTGTGTATTCTTGCCACCTCTTCTTAATCTCATCTGTTTCTGTTAGGTCCCTGCCTTCTTTGTCCTTTATCATGCCCGTCTTTGCACAAAACGTTCCCTTGAGATCTCCGATTTTCTTGAAGAGATCTCTAGTCTTTCCCATTCTGTTGTTTTCCTCGGTTTCTTTGCATTGTTCATTTAAAAATGCCTTCTTGTCTCTCCTTGCTATTCTCTGGAACTCTGCATTCAGTTGGATATATCTTCCCCTTTCTCCCTTGCTTTTCGCTTCCCTTCTTTCCTCAACTACTTGTAAAGCCTCATCAGACAGCCACTTTGCTTTCTTGCATTTCTTTTTCTTTGGGATGGATTTAGTTGCTGCTCACACATAATAAACACACACATACCTTAACAATCTTCAGCTTATGTCTGGGACTGGCTCTGTAGAACACTGCTACCTAATAAATGGAAAAAATTAATCTTAACAATTGCTTAACTGTAAAGGAATACACCTAGCCTAATATCTTCCACTCAGGACTACACAGCCATGACCGCAACAAGACAGCCAAGCAGAAAAGTGATCCCCCCGCTTCTCAATTCTTTGTTTCTTCCCCCACCATCAGGCTTCAGCTTGCCTAATTCCCCCGTGTCCGCTGCCATTTCCTTTCTCCTCTGTGCTTTCACTAACCACTGGAACTGATAGTGGCAAGGTTATAGAACCCTGGTAATCAATATCTTTGACTTGTTGGGATTAAACTGATTTTGCTTTATTCTAGCTGAAGGGGAAATATATATGGTACTGACATACCATCAGTACAAAATTTGTTTTCCACAGAATTTTACCGATTGCTCCTATACGAGTTTTCACATGCTAAACAAAGTAGAAGTATCATCCAAGAATAAAAACCTCAACCAATAGCATTTTTGCCTGTCTAGCTGGGGCGCTGTGGAGGGGGAGGGAAGTTGCCTGGAGAGGCCTGGGGATCCAGTCCCCTCCCCACCTACAGAAATGCCCCCTTTACCCACTCTCCAAGATTGCTTTTGTGATCTTAGCCAGGGAGGTTCTCTATGTGCCAGCTGCAAGGGGGCCGGGTGGGGGGCACGGATTCCCGGCTCTGAGGTCAGAGCACTGTCTGCAGCCTCCTTCCCTCCCCCTCCACAGCACCCCAGCCAGACAAGCAAAAATGCAGAGCAAGAGGAGCAGTGGAATCTAAAAAATCCAGGTATATGAAAAATCTTCTGGCCCCCCAGACACTGTTTAGGGGCCATAGGATTGCCTCCTTAGTTATTGATAACAGTACTGCATTGTCTGTGTAAAGAAGAACTGGTATCTTAACATCTGCGCTTTTGCCAAGTGTCATTTTTCCTACTACCTCAAAGCTAAAAAAGAACACAGCAACCTGGTTTGGGGTCTTTAATCTACTGGAGTCTTAACTAAAAGCGCCTCTTTCATACCTTCTCACAAAGATTTCAAAAGATACAGGGAGGACTAAAGTGGTTTTCTGGAATTACAATCCCCATATATTCACCACCAAGGAAGATTGGGATGTTCCTAATTATATAAATATACTCAGTAAGATGCATTATATAGTACTAATATTTCTTGGATTACTGATAAAGAACTCACCCCCAGTAACACATTAACTGAAGTGTTCTCCCCACCCAGACCATTTCCCCTCTATTTAAAACCAACCTTAGGCGCTATTTGCGAAAGCTGTTGTATATCCAGTGTGTCTATTTCTTCTCCTGAGACTGACTGAGAACTTTTGGAATACAATCCCAAGCGACTAGCTAGAAACAGCAAGATAAAACAAAAGTACTTTGCCTAGATGCTACAGTGAATGAATACAGTGGAGCACATTTAAATGCATATGTACAGTTAAACATTCTAGATTCTTATCAATTATTGTATTATTTATTCATGTTAGCAGCATGTCAATGAAAATGTACACTAGACTACAGCAACATATATAGCCATCAATGGTTCCCACCACACCTAGTATATGATTGGGAACATTCCAGCATGTGTACAATTTTAAATATTCTTCTGCAGTAATCCTAGCAAATGCAGTTAGTAACTATATTACTTATTCATTGTCATATGCTAGTAAAAGCATGAAAAAGGAGCTGAAACTGGGAGAGTGCTATTGCACTCATGTCCTACTTGTGGGGTTCCCACAGGCATCTAGTTGGCCGCTGTACAAACAGAATGTTGGACTAGATAAGACTTTGGTCTGATCCAGCATGGCTCTTCTTATGTTCTTAACACTTTTGTTTACAAATGGAATACTGGATTTACTGTGAAGGCTCCTTCTGCTTGGATGTCCTATGATGGGTGAATCCTCTTAGAGACAGGGCTCAAAGAAGCTTTAGTTTCCCCTGGGAACAGATGCCCTCTCAATTTTGGAAGCACTAGAGCCAAGTTTCTTGATATTTTTTTTCTGATAATAGTTTCTAAGTCTCAGACTCAAAGATCCATAGCCAGCACTGAAGCTTCAGTACAGACAAGATAATACTGAGAGGACAGCCACTTCCAGCAGAAGCAAGAATCTAGAAGCCTCTTTAAGTCCTGACTGGTTTCAAGAGTCACCAGTTACAGGATGCCCTCCTTCCTCCTAAGCAGAAAATAACATTTTTTTACAAAAGCAAGAGGTTAGCTCTTGACATATCACAATATTAATATAGATTCCTGATGTAAGCGAAAGTGGCAAAAGTAAAGGTGGATTAAAAATTATGCTTTTTCAATGTGCAGTATCCAATTTGACATTACCGCTAACATAAATTACATTGCTCTAGAGATCACCTATGCTAGTGCAATGAAAATAGTGTTTACTGGCACTATGGTTTTCTGGGAAAACCCGTACCCGTTGTGCCAGCAAATGCTATGAACTTTGTACCAGAGGTTGGTTACGCTAGTGCAATGTAATTTACATTTGTAGCGGTGTCAAATTGGATACTGTTCAATGGTTGCAATCCAGATAGGCATGGAAGAAATATTCTTTACCATGGTGTCTTTAAACTGTTGCTTCTTAAACTCATGAGTAAGAACTTTTTAAAGAAATAGCTTCTTGGTCAGGATATAAGGAGCTGCATAGGGTTGTTTTTTTTTTTTTTTTTTTACTAGGCTTTGAATAGTTAATCCCTTTAGTATATTAGACTGTTTTTGAAACTGCCCTCAATTTCAAAAGAATTGTGTCAAATGCTGTGGGTTACTGTTTGAGAAAACAAGTCTAAGCAGTCCCTTGGGCTCAGAGAGTTTATGTTATGGTCTCTGGATGTAGAGCGGTATACAAATACTGAAAATAAAATAAAATAAATTATGACTCTTGAATCCTAGCCCTGAGTTCAACATCTAAGATAAACTCACTTTTTAAATATAGCCATTGACAAGGCGATTACTACCTCAATATTTCACAGAAAGAAAAGACTCCATTCATACCAATGGCAATTGCAGTCTCCTGTGAATCTCCAGTAATCATTTTTATCTCTACTCCTGAAGTGATAAGTGCAGTGACAGCTTCTTTTACACCAGTTCTTGGAGGATCAATAATTCCAACCAGACCCAGGAAGGACAGCTGTCCAAGCTCAGGACCAGAAGCTAAGGCCAGAACTTAAACAAAAAACAAGAGAGAGCTCACCTTTAGATACGGCACCAATTTAAAATATAAGCATGATACAGCTAGTCTTATCCAATCTCTAGAGAAGCACTTAACTAAACAAAAAGCGTTTTTTCTCTAGTAATAATGTAACCTTCTGTACATGACTGCACAGGAAGGATAGAGCTTCCCAAAAATAAATCTCACTTTCATAGAGTGCAGTCAATTGAAAGTGACGCCAATTGATGGTATGACTGGTAGCAAAACAATGTGGTTTTCCACCTCAGAGTTTGTGAACTGAGGCTGTAACAAGGTACAATACTATAGTTTTGTCTTTTCCCTGTATAATTTCAGAGTTAATTGAGCATTTGTTTGCCCTCCATATATTGGGTTGGATCCAGACCAAGGCTGCAACCTATATCCATTTACCTGGGAATAAATCCCATTGACGTTAGTCGGTTTTACTCATGGGTTGACATGTATAGGATTATGCTTATTATGTAAGTTAGTTGCACTTAAGTGCTATTAATTTAAATGGGAACAAAGTCATGACTTTTTACATTGCTTTTAATGGGAAGTGAAATACAACTAACCTAGTCTGCTTCCAACTCATTACCTTTTAGGGTTTGGGGGCAAGTCTCCTTAAGATGATGTATGAAGCTGCTTTTAAATGTCTGAAAATTAGTATTTAATTTCTTTTTGGAATTTTAGAAACCTCAAATTGTAAACTAAGAGGTTAAAACACATTTCCTAATTTTAAAATATGAAAGTTTAAGTACCAGTGCCCATGCAATTTGAAAGCAACACAGTCTATAAAAATGGGAACAAATGAAAAAAGGCTTATTCTGGAGTTTCTCACACTGAGCACAGCAAGCGATTAGTTTTCAAAATGCTCTATTTGGCTGTGGAGATAATACTGGCATATGGTATTACCTCTAAGTCCTGCAGAGCCCATGGATGCTTTCTCTTGCTGATAAAGATCTCTTTGTTGTTGGCTAAGAGGTAAGCTATGCCCCTTGCTATTGTATGTTGTGCAGTATCGAATCACTTCCTCGTAAGCACCTTTCATGAAGCAAATCTCTGGTTTGTCCTAAAAGAGTAAACATGTTAGTACATGCTGCTCTGTCCCCTGCCTCAACTATGTCATTATACAATTTCAACACTTTTTTTAGTATGCTGATAATCATTCCTAATCAACTTATAATTCAAATTCATCACCTTAATGAAGACATACCTATGCCCCCCACATAATTTACAACATTAGCAATGTAATATTACTCTCACTTAGGGAAAAATGAGGCAGAGTTTTAATTCCTTGACTGTTCAGTTAATATATACACATAGATGCACCTCTACTCTGTAGAAGTGCTATAAAAGTGCTGTTCCAACATCTTCATTTAAAGAACTAGGTTTGAAAGCACTGAGAATATGGGCTGGTATAGCATAGAAATAAGAGCTTTGTCCTCTCTATTTCCTACAATTTTAATGTTAATTTCTTGCTTCTGCAACAAGACTTACATTTTTAAAATCTCTATAGGATATGCTGGCCTGCAGCATGCCTTTAAGAGTCAAGCACCTTCAGGGAGCACAAAACCTCCCCCCCCCCCCCAAGCTCTGTTCATTGAACTGAGCTACACTGGACCAAGTGGCATACCGTCACAAGACTGAAGTAAGCTGGCATGATTGTTGCAAAATTCACATAGTCATGGTCAGACATTTACCCACCAACCAGTCCCAACCATATTTACATGGAAATACAGTTCCATTTGTTTTAATGAAGCTTGTGTTCAAATAAGTACACTTACAATTTCACCTTCAGTTTGATATGAGAATAGATCTTTGCATAAGCAGAACTCTGTCACTGCACATTAAAATGATAGGATATAGTGGGATATTGGAGCCTGTTGGAAAAAAAATGGCAGAAAAAGGCATACCTGTTGTGTTCTATGTATACACTTAACAGCCATCCATTTTTGCTCAGAGCTGAAGGGATATTCTGCTTTTCTTATGTAGTCCTGCTGGATTCCATCTAAACCCATCTATGAGAACAAATGACACTGCCAATTCAACACAATGCTTTTGCAGCCAAAGAATCTATTATCAATCCTGAGTCCCACAAGTGAACCTCACCTTACTTGCTCCTACTCTGTATTGGTATCTTCCAACAATCAGGTTGATATGAATTACTCTGATATGGATTACTCCAATATGGATATGGGTACAAAAGATACTGCTTGATTGCAGGGTACCATATTAGGGAACAGAACCCATCCAGATGTACAGGTGAATTTTAATCTCCAAAACCAAAATGAATGACCACTAGAAGTGCATCCAGTTTATACATTTTTATAGCTTAAAAAATTAAAATTCTAAAATTTAAAGTTGTATTTAATTTTTTAAACATATATATATATATATAAACACACACACACACACACGTGCGCGTGCATGCACATACTTATACATATATATGCACACACAGACACAGATTTTAGAGTGTGAAATGCTTCAGTATTAAACACCAGCTTTAGTCACAACTAAGAGTATGCTACATTACCACTTATAAGCTGAGCAAGAACCAATCAGGAACATGCCAAACATCAATGAGGGAACATAGATTAACAATCAACACTTGTATTCAACAGCCAATCAAGCTGCATTAATAAGCTGTGTGTGTGTGTGTACACACACACACACACACACACATACACGTTTAAACATTTTTAAAGCGATAAAATTTTAAATTTAAAAAAATCTATAAAAATGTATAAACTGATGCACTACTGGTGGTCGCTTGTTTTGGAGTGCTGTATCATGTGCATTGCATCGCCTGCATATTGGTTAAATTTTAATCTGCATCATTCTCATATCTCCTTATAGTGACACACAGTCTACACATTTTACACATCAGTCCTGTCTATATTTACTTGGAAAAGCTCCATTTGTTTCAACTGAGCTTATTTTCAAGCATGTTTATAATTTCCTTTAGTTTTAGTTTCCTTTTAGTTAATTTTCTTAGGGTGCAATCCTATGCATATTTAGACCGAAAAAAGTCCTACAGTTCCCAGCATTCCCCGCCCAGTCATGCTGGCTCAGGAATGTGGGAGTTGTGGGACTTTTTCCTGTCTAAACATGCATAGGATTGTGCCCTTAGCAAGTTTTAGAACTGTAGTCCATCTTATTGCAATAGTCGATATATCATCTCCTTTGCCAAATCCTCTAGCTGCTCTACCGCTGTCATATGAATTCAATTAACTTACAACAGCTTTTTCTGAGACTGTGGTAGGGAACACTCTGCACATTCTTGCAGAGACTAGTAACCACTCTAAAAGGAACCTGATGTAGTTCTGCCTGTAAATTCAACAACCCTAGGTCTACCCAACACCTGAATTGAAGACTGCCACTCTTACTTCCTTGGGGGATGGGTGGGATACAACTGTAAACAACTATTCTTGTCACAGAATTTCACATTTCCATGGGGGGGGGGAATTTGAATACAATGGTAAATTAAAGTATTACATATTTTTTAAGTATGTTGTAGACCCATGAAATTATGCTAGGTATGAATAGCATTTAAACAGCCAAATCCTATGTGGTTTACTCAGATGTATCACTAAAGTCAATGGTACTTCCAAGGAAGGCTGCAATGCTATAAACACAGAGTCTTGACAATTCATTAAAGCAATATTTGGCCAATGAAATGCAACTGAAAGGGGATCAGATGAAAAATCCTCAGTGTCTAAGGTGCTCCATGATTGTTGTTTTTCAACAGATCACCACCTGTATCCCTTTGAAATACATAACATTCTGCATGTCTATATCAACACAAGCTCTGTTGCCCTTCGAAATACATCAACATACCACCTACCTTCATAGCAAGTGCAATTAAGGCCCCTTCTGTTGGTTTTCCCATTAAAGTGTTGTTTCTAATTACAGCATCATTGCACACACACCCAGCCTATAGACAAGAAAAAAATGTTCATTTCATACACAAGTGTCCATATTTCAGAAGAGAGTAGAATTCCTATGCAAGACCTTACCTCAACAATTCTGCTAACAGATGGCTTGTTAAATCCATGAACAACATCACCTTCAACCACTACTTCTCCAAACCTATTATAGCCCACTCCAGTAACCTGGAACAAAATAAGAATCATGAATTGTAATTAACAACTGTTAATAGAAAAAAGACACCTAGGGCAGTATTGAATGGTGTAATTTCACAAACTCAAATAGCACTAACGGAGTTCTGCCAAACCTTTCCATTGTACAAGCAGTTGTGCAAGCGTAATGCTCAAGCAGTTGTGCAAATGTAATTTGCAACCAGTTGTGCAACTGCTTGCAAAAATGTAACTTTAACTGGATTTTCCTGTGGCGTGTAGTTCAGAACCTAGTTTCCGCTAGCACAACATCATTTGCTCTAGCAGTTAGATACTACCCAATGTGAAGTGTGAAAAATGAATCTTTAAAGTTCCCTAAAAAGCATAATTCACTTTTTTGCTTTGTTTGCTGTAACAGGTTTGTAGGGTCTGAAGAAACTGATAGGTTTGGTTATTGTGATCAAAGCAGGGGGAAATGCTAAGGAAATACCCAACTATTCAGTCAGCTAACCACAATAAAAGTAGAGCGCATTAGCAAATTGCACCCAAATGACATTTCCTACATTGTTTTATTCGGAAAAGAAGCCAAAAATTTTACTTTGGAAAGAAGCCAGAAAATTGTTGATCCCAAGCAGTAGTAGATTTTCTGTTCCTGCTATGCCTCTCCAACATACATTTGTTTTTATGCATTTGAACTGGCAATCCAACCTCTACCTTTACATCAAGTGATCATTTTATTTAGTACCAACATTTCCAGAACAGTTTCTACATTTATGACTCCACAGTCTGTGATACCCTCTACCATTACTCTTCTTAAGATCACTGCCTTGTTGTGGCGAAGGGGCTTGCGTAACTCAGTGAAGCCATAAGCTATGCCGTGCAGGGCCACCCAAGATGGACAGGTCATGGTGGAGAGTTCTGATAAAATGTGGTCCACTGGAGAAGGAAATGGCAACCCACTCCAGTATTCTTGCCAAGAAAACCCCATGGAACGTATGACAAGGATAAAAGATATGATGCCGGAAGATGAGCCCCTCAGGTCGGAAGGTGTCCAATATACTACTGGGGAAGAGCAGAGGGTATTTCCAAGTAGCGCCAGAAAGAGTGAAGCGGCTGGGCCAAAGCCGAAAGGACACTCAGCTGTGGACGTGTCTGGTGGTGAAAAGAAAGTCCGATGCTGTAAAGAACAATATTGTTTAGGAACCTGGAATGTAAGATCAATGAATCAAGGTAAGCTGGAGGTGGTCAAACATGAGATGGCAAGACTGAACATCGACATCTTGGGAAACAGCGAACTAAAATGGACAAGCATGGGCGAATTTAATTCAGGTGACCATTATATCTACTACTGTGGACAAGAATCCATTAGAAGAAATGGAGTAGCACTCATAGTCAACAAAAGGGTGGGAAAAGCAGTTCTGGGGTACAATCTCAAAAACGATAGAATGATCTCAGGATGAATCCAAGGCAAACCATTCAACATCACAGTAATTCAAGTCTATGCCCCAACCGCTGAGGCCAAAGAAGCTGAGGTTGATCGGTTCTATGAAGACCTACAACACTTTCTAGAACTAACACCAAAAAAAGATGTCCTCTTCATCACAGGGGATTGGAATGCTAAAGTAGGAAGTCAAGAAATCACCGGGATAACAGGCAAGCATGGCCTTGGTGTACAAAATGAAGCAGGACAAAGGCTAATAGAGTTTTGCCAAGAGAACACGCTGATCATAGCAAACACTCTTTTCCAACAGCACAAGAGGCGACTCTACACATGGACATCACCAGATGGTCAATACTGAAATCAGATTGATTATGTACTTTGCAGCCAAAGATGGAGAAACTCCATACAGTCAGTAAAAACAAGACCTGGAGCTGACTGTGACTCAGATCATGAGCTTCTTCTTGCAAAATTTCAGCTTAAATTGAAGAACGTAGGGAAAACCACTAAACCATTCAGGTATGACCTCAATCATATCCCTTATGCATATACAGTGGAGTTGACAAATAGATTTAAGGGATTAGACCTGATAGACAGAGTGCCTGAGGAACTACGGACGGAGGTCCGTAACATTGTTCAGGAGGCAGCAACTCAATCCATCCCAAAGAAAAAGAAATGCAAGAAAGCCAAGTGGCTGTCTGATGAGGCTTCAAGTAGCTCACGAAAGAAGGGAAGCGAAAAGCAAGGGAGAAAGGGGAAGATATATCCAACTGAATGCAGAGTTCCAGACAATAGCAAGGAGAGACAAGAAGGCCTTCTTAAATGAATAATGCAAAGAAATCGAGGAAAACAATAGAATGGGAAAGACTAGAGATCTCTTCAAGAAAATCGGAGATCTCAAGGGAACGTTTTATGCAAAGACGGGCATGATAAAGGACAAAGAAGGCAGGGACCTAACAGAAGCAGATGAGATTAAGAAGAGGTGGAAAGAATACACAGAAGACCTATACAGGAAAGATCTGAATGTTCTTGATAGCCATGATAGTTCAGTCACTGAACTGGAGTCGGACATCCTAGAGAGAGAAGTCAAGTGGGCCTTAGGAAGCATTACTAACAACAAAGCTAGCGGAGATGACAGTCTTCCAGCTGAGCTATTTAAAATCCTAAAAGATGATGCTGTTAAAGTGCTGCACTCAATATGCCAACAAATTTGGAACACTCAGCAGTGGCCACAAGACTAGAAAAGGTCAGTTTACATTCCAGTTCCAAAGAAGGGCAATGCCAAAGAGTGTTCAAACTCTGTACAATTGCGCTCATTTCACATGCCAGCAAGGTGATGCTCAAAATCCTACAAGCTAGGCTTCAGCAGTATGTGAACCGAGAACTACCAGAAGTACAAGCTGGGTTTCGAAGAGGCAGAGGAACTAGAGATCAAATCGCCAACATTCGCTGCATCATGGAGAAAGCAAGAGAATTCCAGAAAAATGTCTATTTCTGCCTCATAGACTACGCTAAAGCCTTTGATTGTGTGGATCACAACAAACTGTGGCAAATTCTGAAAGAGATGGGAGTACCAGACCACCTTACCTGTCTCCTGAGAAACCTGTACAGGGGTCAAGAAGCAACAGTAAGAACCGGACATGGAACAACCGATTGGTTCAAAATTGGGAAAGGAGTACGACAAGGCTGCATATTGTCACCCTGCTTATTTAACTTATATGCAGAGTACATCATGAGAAACGCCGGGTTGGATGAATCATAGGTCGGAATTAAGATTGCCGGGAGAATTATCAACAACCTCAGGTACGCAGACGATACCACCCTAATGGCAGAAAGCGAAGGGGATCTAAAGAGCCTCTTGTTGAGGGTGAAAGTGGAGAGTGCAAAAGCTGGTTTGAAACTCAACATTAAAAAAAATCTAAGATCATGGCATCTGGCCCCATCACTTCCTGGCATATAGAAGGGGAAGAAATGGAAGCAGTGGCAGCTGTTATTTTCTTGGGCTCCAAGATCACCCCAGTCGGTGACTGTAGCCATGAAATTAAAAGACGCTTGCTCCTTGGAAGGAAAGCTATGGCAAACCTAGACGGCATAGTAAGAAGCAGAGACATCACCTTGCCGACAAGGATTTGTATAATCAAAGCTATGGTTTTCCTAGTAGCAACGTATGGCTGTGAGAGCTGGACTATAAGGAAGGCTGAGCGCCAAAGAATTGATGCCTTCGAACTGTGGTGCTGGAGAAGACTCTTAGGAGTCCCCTGGACTGCAAGGAGGTCAAATCAGTCCATCCTAAAGGAAATCAACCCTGAGTGCTCATTGGAAGGACAGATACTGAAGCTGAAGCTCAAATATTTTGGCCACCTAATGTGAAGAGAAAACTCACTGGAAAAGACCCTGATGCTGGGAAGGACTGAAGGCAAAAGGAGAAGGGGATGGCAGAGGATGAGATGGCTAGATAGCATCACCGATGCAATGAATATGAATTTGAGCACGCTCCGGGAGAGAGCGGAGGACAGGAAGGCCTGGCGTGCTATGGTCCATGGGGTCACGAAGAGTCGGACACGACTTAACGACTGAACAACAACAATAGGCACAAATATGGTTCACAGATAAGTGTCAAATAGCCACTTAATTTGAACCAGTCTTCTACAGCAGCACCAGCCCTCCAGAAATAAGTCAGGGCTTAAAGAACCACCACACTTCTTGTAGATGAAGAATATTTGTCCATCCATGTTCACATTGCTTACTACATACCTCAGCATGTAGCCCATCTGCTGTAAATATATGGGTAACAGTCATTTCATTCTTCGTCAGTGTACCAGTCTTATCTGAACAAATCACATTGCAGCAGCCTGAAAAGCATGAACAAGATAATCATACAAAGCTTGTGAAACATCTGGGCAAAATGATGGAACATGGAAATACAGCCTCTCCCCCAAATCCCAAGGAATGGGGAGTCTTTGGTTAGGCTAAGTAGGCAGCAGGCCACCTACTTCTCCCCAGCTGAACATACCCAACTCCCCTTCTCCTCTGCAAGGCCCATTTTTAGTGCATGCTTTGATAAAAACCTATCTTTTTATCAAATGACTGCCTCATCAAGATTCCCTTAATAGCATCTATTTGCTCAATTTTAATGTTGAACTGGAATGGAATTGGAATGTTGGATACTTACCATGAAAGTCCATTCTGGATTGGTGGAATGGAGGCATGCAAAGATTGGGTTATCTTCTCTTACCACCCAAGAAGGCAGGGATCACATGATTAGTGACCTTTTAAGGAAGTCCTGGTCCTCCAGCTCCACCTCCAGTTTCCTTACTGTGCAGGTAAGACAGAATAGCAGAGGAGAGGACAGAACAGCCAAGCCAGAAAATAAACCCAATAAGCAAAAAGCATCCCTCTGGAGAGCAAGGCAACAGCATGGAGAGCTAGCCAATCAGGTAAGAAAAATTATGTCAGCCATATGAAGGATGGGGTTGGATGCCTCCATCCCACCAACCCAGAATGGACTTGCACAGTAAATTCCATTCTCTGGTTGGTGAGAGGAGGCATCCAAGGATTGGGATGTGCCCAAGCTGCCCAGCTCCTTACGGGTGGGCTAATGACTCACTCTATTCAGGAAGGACCGTGCTCTGGAGAATTCATATCCCAAAAGCGGCCTTCACTGATAGGAATTTGTCTAGGCTGTAGTGACAGGAAAATGTTTGGCCCACATTGCCACCCTGCAAATTTCCACTAGTGGAAATTTCTCCATTGGTGGAGAAAACTGCCAAGCTGGCTACAGTTCACATTGAGTGAGCAGTAAGGTGTGAGGGCCATGGCAGACATTGCGAATCGTATAGTTACAATACAGCCTTAAACTAGGGGTCAACAACCTGGCACCCACCAAGTCCCCTGACAGCATCCACCAGATCGCCCTGCACTACCCTGCCCCATCCCCCGCCCGAATACCTACCTCAACCCCCTTCCCATGCACCTTCCTCAGCCTTTGCCCAGGACTCCCCTCCATTGCCTACCTCACCTCGGCAACATCAAAGTCCTAATGAGGAAGCAGGAAGTCAGCAGATGATCTCCTGAGGTGACTGCAGATATAGGCAGCGGAAGGGGAGGAATCCCAGGCAAGGGCTGGGGAAGGTATGCAGTGGGAAGGGGGTAGCCAGGGGAGAAGTGGGGAAAGAAAGTGAGAAGCCAGAGAATTGGGGGGCAAGAAAATATGCCTGAAGGCCCCAAAACAAATGGCAAATGTATCCCCGGGTCCGAAAAGGTTGCCTACCCTTGTGTTAAACCATCTAACAAATGATGGACTGGGACATTTTCCAGCCTTGGGAAGTGGGGTGAAAAGCTATGAATAGGGACTCAGTGCAACAAGAACTTAATATTTGGTTTGAAAGAAGGACCCAGATGGAGAGTGATAAGAGTTCTTGGTGAAGGAACAAATGTGTTATTGTACTGAGAGGCCCCCCACCTTCAGCAGTAGGAGCAGGATGGTTCATAGTGGCTTGAACAGAGGATTTGTCAATGCCTTGAGGACTGTCTGTAGACTCCATTGAAGGAAATCAGTACACCTCCGGTGAGGCCAGGAATGCTGTGCCTCGGAGAAACTCCCTCAGATGGGGGTTGGACCCCAAGGATGGGCCCCCTGGCATGGATAGGATCAATGCCAGTACAGAGGCCTGCCTTCATAAGGTGTTGAGTCACAGACCCAAGTCGAGTCTTGTTTGCAGGTAGGCCAACAGGTCCTTGATGCCGGCCTTACAATAGGAGATGGATTTTCTCTTGCACTAGTGAGTGAAAGCTTTCCACATGGCTTCATAAATACACACAGTGCATAGTCTCTGGGACGACAGGGTGGTGCTTCCAATGTCTACGGAGAAACTGATTTGTTTGTATAATTTCATTAGGCCTCTATATAAGGTCTTGCAGTTAAGGTCCTGGTTTATTTAGAAGTTCCTCAATCCAAAGGAAGGAGGCCCTGGTAAAACCCGATGAAGTTAGGACACTCTAATAGATAGAGGTGCTGCCTTGTGGACTTTTTGGAGGGCTATCTCGGATCCCCCCCCCCATCTCTGAGGAGGGCATTCCCATCCTTAGGGTTTAGGGCACCCAACAGGACTGTCGCCACAGGAGTATCCACTAGGGGGACCTAGAGGTCATCGATATCACGCTGTGCCAGAGAGTATAACTTTTGGGCTACACTGACCCCAACCCGGCTCTTGAGTGGAACAGCCCATTCAGCCTTAACTAGTTTATCAACCAGATGGAAAGCATATTCTCCTATTTGGCACTCCGGGTTCCAAAAAAATGGATGCTTCTCTGGAAGCAGACTCCGAGATGGGACCAGAGGATTGTGATGTTGACTCCAATCTGAGACACGCTATTGCCTTGGAAAATAATGGGAGAAAGTCCTCAACGTTGTATTTAGAAGAATTTTCAGTCTGGTCAGAATCTGATAATTCTCTCTCCGTGCCAGAATAATTATGCAGAGACTGAATACTTATGACATCTCCATCTCTATTCATCCGAAGAGTCCCCTTGGGTGATAGGGCAGGGTGTCTAGGATAATCTTGGTTGGACTCCTCTGAAGCGTATAAAGGGACTGAGGATTTAGAGGCTCAGTCTGCGCACTTACGCACCTATTTCTTGGTTTTGCCCTTAGTCTTGCCTGAATTCCCCTTAGTATTTCCCGTAGGTATCAAGGAACAAGGCACTGGAGGGGGAGAAGGGGAGAAATCAGAAAAGACCCAAACTCTAGTTCTCTTTTCAAAGACAGAGCTATTCCCGTTGTAAAAGCTGATCAGTAATATTGCCCAACACCCCCTTTTGATTTTCTGATGATGTTGATTTATTTTATTTCTATACCATCCAACAGTCAAAGCTCTCTGAGTGGTTCACAAAAATTACACAACATAATAAAAAAACTTTAACATACAAAATTTAAAACAATTTAAACAGCTAAAAAACGTTACAATGAGATACTGGGACATGACAAAACAGCTGACATTAAAATCCCATCATATGCTATCAAATGCTTGGGAGTAGAGGGCAGTGTTGGGAGGTCGCCCCTGCTGCTTTCTGAGATCCTCAGGTAGCCAGAATCAACACGCAGACAATAAGGCTCTTTTCCAAGGCTTTATTTCCATTCAACCTAATGACGCTTACAGATGCTAATTGTTTGATCCTACGAGTGAGACTTAAGAGAGCTGCCTACTCGGGGGTTCTTACCTTAGGAATCAGTTGATCTCTGTTTGGAGGGGAAGGCGGGAAACCTCTGAACTTATGGGCTAGGAGGAGAGAGTCCACCCCTTTCCCGTGGGGCATTGGGGCGCCGCTGTTGCCGTCGCGCCAAGCAGGCTGAGCGCCTCCTCTCAGCGCCCGCCATCTCCCATTTGACGCTGTGCCGGTGCCTAGCATCCAGAAACTGCTGTTGCGCCTCCCTCTCCCTGCCAGGGTCACTATCACTCTCAGGAATGTGTACCGGGAAGGGTTCTCCCCCTGGCTGCTCCTCTGAATAGCGCGCAGGTTCCTCTCCCGCGGTTTCTATCTCTTTCTCAGAATCAGAACTGCTTTGGAGCTCTCTGGGCTCCGATCCAACCCTGACAGGCAGTCTTAACCTGGCACCAAAAAGATGCCAATGTTGGCGCCAGGCAGACCTCAGTGAGATAATTCCACAATTGGGGGCTACCACTGAGAAGGCCCTCTCCCTTGTTGCCACCCTCTGCACCTCCCTCAGAGGAGGCACTTGGAGGAGGGCCTGAGATGTTGAGTGTTGTGTACAGGTAGGCTCATACTGGGAGAGGCACTTTGTCAAGTACTGTGGTCCTGAGCCATGTATGGCTTTATAGGTCAAAACCAGCACCTTGAATCAGACTTGCAAACTTACAGGCAGCCAGTGCAAGTGGGACGGAATCGGTGTTATTTGTTCAGATTTCTGGTCCCCATTATCAATCTGGCTGCCAGATTTTGCACAAGCTGCAGCTTCCGAACAGTCTTCAAAGGCAGTTCCAGGTAGAACGCATTACAGCAATCTAACTTGGGGGACTGAACAAGTCCTCGTTAAAAGAAGGGAGTCGGTAGGTTGGACCATGGCTAAATCGGCCACGGTTGGCGTACTTTGTAAACAGAGCAAGGCTACTAGTTAGGATCTCAGGCAGACCAGGCTGGTTAGAAAGTGCTGGCTGGCAAAGGGCACAGAAGCAGGGCCACTGGGGCTATGGCAAGAATTGCTTCCATTTGGTGCTCAAACATTCGGAGATATAAATGTGTGAGACTCCTCCTCTCAACCTTGGATTAGAAGAGGAATCCGTCCCCACTGGATCCATGAGGACAAAGGAAAGTGAAAGCGAAAGCTTTTTTTTTCTTTTTAAGAGGGGCTGAAGAAGAAGACTGAAGTCAAGAAACGAAGTAACAGTCAGGGTTGAAAAGGAGGAAGTTCAGGATTTTTTTAGAATTTAGAAAAGAAGAGTTCCAAGAGTAATGGCTATCCTGAGTGAAGGCAGGAAAGGAAACTAGAGGCAGAACTGGAGGACCTTCAGAGTTCACGAATCATGTGATCCCTGCCTTCCTAGGTTGTGAGAGGAGATAAGCCAATTCTTGAATGCCTCCTCCCAACAACAACAACACCCCCCCCCCCCGATTTTAAAATGGCTCTGTTTCAATAAAAACAGCATAAAATGTAACATATTATACATTTTGGTTATTCTTACCTAATGTTTCAACAATTGGCAGTTTTTTGACAATAGCCTGTTTCTTGACCATTCTCATCACACCAAGAGCCAATGTTACCGTTACAACAATAGGTAGCCCTTCAGGGATTGCCGCTACAGCCAAACTGTAAGTTTAAGAGGATATGTTAATTAAGCTATATATACATATTAAACACTGAAAAGTTGTTACTCATAGTGCTGAGTCAAAATGGGGGAGAAGTCACATTTCATGAAGAACTCTGCACACATGACTTTTTTTTCAGAAGACCTGGGAAACAAGGCAAAATGTTTGCCCATCCAGACTGAGTGCAAGCATTGCCCTCACTCTGATTTGACTTTGTGATATGACTGATGGGCAACATGGCGTGATTCCCTATGGGCAACTTCCAAAGGCAATCCTAGCAAATGTATTTTTTTTTTAAATGTTGTGCCAAAGAAAGCACCATCTGAAAGCACCAGCACTAGTTGTGTCAGGGAAAGCACCATCTGAAGACAGTAAGCAGTGTCCAAAAAATGAAGAATGGCACTGATGAAATTCCTGCCCACTTCCCCCGATTTTCATGGCTGAAAATTTAGCACAGCCTTGTTATTAGTCAAGTCATGTCAAGCAAACTAAAAAAAAAATGCCAACTAGAATTAGTACATTTTATGAGCAGGTATCCTATGAAGATACCTATTCTAGCATAAAGGTGGGCAGTGGGTGGAGCACATCCCATGAATGTGAGGGTTCAATCTCTGGTACCTCCAGTTAAAAAGATCATAGGCAGCAGGACTGGGAAAGACCTGTAAGAGCTGTGGCAAACTGGGATAGACAGTGATGGGCTATATAGAGCAGAGTATGAGATAGCTCTGAAGTTTATTGAAAAAAATTTATTGAATCAGCTTATAAAGAGTGGCTGTACGAAAAGGTAGAGATGGCAAGTTCTACCAAAGCATAGAGTACTTCCTAAGAGAAACAAAGCGTGAAAGGGAATGACATTGCTGGGCTTTGTAGTACATTAAGAAAATATATAATAGCCTTTGTGGTTTTTCAGCTCTTGCCTATGACAAGGTAGGATAATTAGACCAAGTACTGATAGGCAGCTTGCTGAGCCTCCATCTGAAAAGCCAACTTGCACCACTGGTCAGGTTTTATTTGGGCAATGATACCTTTGCAGGTGTGGACAGTAAGCTACAGTTCAAAAGCCCACACCATAATTTCCTTACTTTTACTTGGGCAGTGCACATAGTGGCAAGGTTACGGAAGATGATACCATTACACATTAAAAACAAACTTATTGTGGCATGAACTTTCACAGAGAAAATCCAATTTATAAGATTATGTAGGGGACAGCTTATGGTAATGGATATATGTGGACATGGGGAGGGGTATGTTTAAAGGAGAGCCAGTGTGGTGTAGTGGCAAGAGTGTTGGACTAGGAGCTGGGAGATATGGGCTCTAGTCCCCACTCGGCCATGGAAGCTCACTGGGTGACTTTGGGCCAGTCACAGACTCTCAGCCCAACCCACCTCACAGGGTTGTTGTTGTGAGGATAAAATGGAGAGGAGGATAATGTCAGCCGCCTTGGGTTCCTTGCAAGAGGAAAAAAGGCGGGGTATAAATGCAATAAATAAATAAATAAATAAATAAAGGAGAAAGTTTTTAAGGCAAACAAGGGACACTTAAGATACAGGACATTGTCCAGTCACCTGAAGTCAAATGCAACTTTACTATTAGAGGCCCACAGGGATTAATGAGATTCTAGTAATGTTCTAAGGGTGCAATTCTATGCATGTTTAGATAAAAAATGTCCTACAACTCCCTGCATTCCTCAGCAAGCCATACTGGCTGGGAAATGCAGGGAGTTGTAGGACTTTTTTCTCTCTAAACATGCATAGAATTGCACCCTAAGACATTCATGTAGCTCTGCTAGAACTGAAGCAACTGCTGCTTTTAAAGCTGTAAGGAATGGCCATAGGGAACAAAAAGCTGAGATGTTACTGCAATCGAAAGGCTGTTAGTTTAGTACCTATAGAAAATGCTGACTTCCTATTGAAAGTCCTTCATGCTTAATGACAGGCAATAACTGCACTGGTTTCAGATGATGCTATCACTGAAATATCTTCCTGATTAAAGTATTCTTGCTACCCTTTCTCCATATGGTTGTATATGTATGCAATCATGTGCAGGAGTTTAGCATGTAACTAATACTACATTGCACAAAAGTTTTAAATACATATAACTATTCTTGATTAGTCCAGTCCAGTTGAGTAAATAGGTACTTGGTTACTGGCTTATAAGTATTTTTTATTTATATAATTATTTATATACCAGCCAATAGCCAAAGCTCTCTGGGTGGTTCACAAAAATTAAAACCACAAGGCACAGCATAAAATATAAAACATGAAAGCTTAAAACTACAAAATAATAGTACAACTAGAATAAAATGTAGCAGCCGTGCAGAGATTGAAAATGCAGTTTTAAAACACCACAGCTAAAAGTCTAGGAAGCTAAAATGCTAAAATACTGGGAGCATAAAAAGGTCTTCACCTTGCGCTGGAAGGAGTACAATGTAGGTGCCAGGCAAACCTCTCTAGGGAGGTCATTCCACAGTTGAGGTGCCACAGCAGAAAAGTAGCCACCTGCCTCCCTTCCTTTGGCAGGGGCTCATGGAGAAGGGCCCCTGAAGATGATCTTAGGGTCCATGCAGGCACATATGGAAAGAGGCGATCCTTCAGATAACCTGGCCCCAAGCCGTTTAGGGCTTTGAATGTTAATACCGGCACTTTGAATTGGGCCTGGAAATGGACCGGCAGCCAGTGCAGCTGGAAAAGTACTGGTGTAATGTGATCTCACTGGCCAGTCCCTGTTAACAATCTTGCTGCCCTATTTTGGATTAGCTGAAGCTTCTGGACCGTATGTGTTTAGCTTTGTGGTTAGCTTTGGTTTGGTTTCCTTACCTCAACACTGCCATGTAAACAGCTGAAGCTGTATGTTCTCTCTCTGCAGCAGTAACATTTATATTGGAAGCTGCCTTCCCCAGCCCCTCTTTAAGAATATCTACTAATGGGGACCATCTTATGGAAGAAAGCTTAAAATGACAAAATCTTTTATTTGCCATGGAGATTGAATCCACCCAATGCAGAATGCCAGTTAACTTTTGTGGAGAGTTCTTCAGTGTGTGACATCTGCTCTGTCATACAATGTATTTGAGATATAATACTCACCTCACACCGATAGTAAACATATCAAGGATACGTTTTCCTTGTAGCCAGCCAACCAACATAATTATGCCTATAATAAAATTAAATTGAAAGTTTAAAAATCAATCCCTGTCCCAATATCCACACACCTCTGCCAATCAGTTGGAATAGCCCAAGATGCTAAAGCTCAACCACGTAATTGTTCTCTTACCAATTATGCCAAAAGAATACAAGGAAAGTTGCTTCCCTAAGAGATCCATGCTCCTCTGCAAAGGTGTCTTTGGAGCCTTGATAAAAAGAAAAAAATCAATTCTGTTAATACACAGAGTTTGTCAGGCTTTTTAAATTAATCTGGGTGTTTTATTACCTTTGTATTATGTTTTTGTACTGCATAGTTGTTTTATATGACTTTATACAGAAACTGTCTTTGGAATCTATGTGGAAATTAAAAGTCCAAAGAGTTGGATCCAGAATCAAATGGGCTCTTCTTGCGTAAGGTCCCTCTGCCCAATTTGGAGGGGGGATTTCTCCACAGACCACAGCTTACCCCATTCAGCTGGGTTTCCTGACTCTCTGTTTAGTATTTTCAGGGGGCTGGAGGGGCTGCCATGGGAAGGAGGGGTCAGGGAATTCCACTTTCGGCAGCAGAGTTGATCCAGCATAAATATGGATGCAACCCAAAATAAATGTGCTATAAACAAACACATCATGCTGCCATGTGTAAAGCATCTGTGTGTGATGATGAAAGAGGTTTTTAAAACATTTGATATTTGCGTGGATGCTAGTTTCAAGTTATTCAGCAACAGTAAGCACTGTGAAATCAGGGTTAATGTTTTTTCAATGGAAATACTACTTACTTCTTCAGCTTGCATCATTTTGAAAACTTCCCCAAACTCAGAATTTTCTCCAGTTCCAATAACAATTCCCTACAAAACAAAACATAAGAAGTTCAAAACTTAAGCCAAAGTGGATTGAGCGATTTACTTCAATTTTTTTCAGAGTAGTAACAACTTAGATAATATAACTAAGGGGTAGATGGACTTCTACTTTTTACTAGAAAAGCCATGATTCACCTATGTTTTGAATTTTAAAGATGCAAGTGTGCATACTCAGGATCTCTGAACAGTTAAGGCATGACTAATCTGTGTTAAGTGAGCCTGCAGTCATAAGAAATACTTCACTGAATTAGATCAAAGTTGAACTAGTTCAGCATTCTTCGCAATAATTCCAGCAAGTACCAAGAGGCACACCAGAAACTGGCCTGTATACCATGATCTACCTTCTTCTCACCTCTGGTGCAACAGATCTAATTTGCCCTGACATTTTAGCCCTGTTCATAAGATACCTTTAAAGATTAAATGTTTCTCCTTTAAGGTGTCATGCGTTTACTCTTTAACTACAATGAAAATGTTCTTAAGCATTAATTTGTGTTTGGAACTAACAGTGTCAATGTACTGTACAAAGCTGTATTAACACATAACAGGCAACTGAAGAATTTATAGTGTATCATGTAATATATACTTGGGTAGAAAAAATGTAAATATATAGGGCTGGATCCAAACATAGTCATACTTCGAGTTGATCCACTGAAATCAATGTGACTTTAGTCATGACAAACTTGTCCCATTGATTTAAATGGGTCCACTCTAAGAATGACTAGGTCTGGCTCCAACCCATATTATCCTGCATTGTAGCCGTTGGAAGTCTTTACAGTTGATCTGACTTCTTATACATATTTAAGTTTAGTATCCTTTGATGGGAAATACCTTTGCCTTTCCACATCGAACCAGTGTTCCCATGAAAGCAATATTGCTTCTTGAAGTGAGGTCTCCATTGGTAGCAGCTGGTTGAGGAGAAGTGCATTTAGAGCAAGGAGTCGTCTCGCCTGTCAAACTAGATTCATCAATAGAAAGATCCATGGCCTTTTGGGAACAAACAGATAATATAAAATAGTTACATAAGATATGCCACCTTATAAAATATTAGTGGATGTATTCAGTAGTTTGAAATTCTCTCCAGCTTTCTTTTTAAAGATTATGCATGTTACAGACTGAATGAAAATGTATACATACTTGGCAAGCTACTTTTGAAAAAAGGAGTTTCAAAAGCAGTCTACAACGCAGCATGGGAATGCTACTCAAAGAAAGCAGCCTCAATTGCCTAAAGGTGTTCTAAATATAGCCTCTAGGTTAGAGAACTGCCTCTGGCCTATATAAATTTGATTAATCAAAGTTAAATTTCTAAGAACATACTTATAAGATTCTAGGCTAACCCTTTTAATTTCCTCTCCCTGATCAATTATATATTCAGCATCAAGCCATACCACACAAATCATGAGCTACAGGGACAAGAGGAATTTGCATATGATTAGAATAACATGCATGAATGGTATAGGATACCATATTGCTTTTGGGAAACAAGGCTCATCACTCAAATGATTTGGACCACCTGACATGAATAAGATACACAATATTGCCGTTATCAAACGATGATTCAGCCTCCAAGCCAGCCTTCCCCAACCTGGTACTCCCCAGATATTTTCCAAAACTCCCAGGATTCCTGACCATTTACTATGATGGCTGGGGCTGATGGGAGCTGTAGGTCAAAACATCTGGGGAGCTCCAGGTTGGGGAAGGCTGCTCTAAGTTTACAGAATTATTCAAAATTAAGAACATGCATTTGGAACTCTTGGACCTAAATATTTCAGGTAGAGCAGAATCTCCACAGCCACTAAATTTAGAAATGCACCTTGAATTCATATTTCCTCACAGCCTACTTAGAACTACTGAAAACACTATCTAAACTTCACTTGTGTAAACAAAAATCCTACCTAGATATTGTCATATTTCCCCAATCAGTCAATCACATTTGCATCTTGCCAACTTGCTCCTGTTGATATTTCAGATACCATATAGGCCACTGATAGAATTATGTCACAATCAGTTAACAGAGGAAGCAAACTATTCATAAAGTAGCCCTTCATTTCATGGTGGTTGGTATAAAAAAATGCAGTTATTAAATGTGATGTGAAAGGGTTTTTATAAAACCAGTTCTTCTCTAGGTCCAAACAATATTGTTTGCTAAAGAAGTCTAAAATTAATACCGGTCAAGTGCCATTATGTACTCAAGTCCAGGCGATGAATGAGAATGTGAAATTAAAGATTACATACCTCGAATAGGCGCAAGTCTGCAGGAACTCTGTCTCCCACAGAGAGGCAGACAGTATCACCTGGAACCAAGTCTCTTGCAAATGTATGTTCCACCCTACCTTCTCGAACGCTGCAGAGACAAATATTTTATCATTTATTTATTTATTTAATAGATTTATATACTGCTTACCATATTTTAAAAATAATCACTAAGTGGCTTACAATATGTTAGAATAAAATGAAAGCCCAGTAGAATACATCATCTGCTCACATTTATTTTGAGAATTAAAAAGAAGGCACTTCTGGATTTAATAGCTAAGGCAGACCGACACATTGTATCACCAAGAGCTGCAGTTTTCAGCTAGCTTATGTATACACAACTGGGTAAAATCTGCTTGATTCACTATGTTCAAAGCGTCTCCCCCTTCAAATGTCATTTATTCCAGTTCAACATCCATAGCAGGAAAAGCAAAATGCCAGTATAAGCATTGTTGTCTACCTTCATTAATGTTTGTTGGGGAGTTGTATCCTGAATTCTGAGTCTTACGTATATACTGCTATCCATTTTTACACTGGTGTAACATTTTGCACAACCCATGTGAGTTCACTTTTTTTTTTAAGTAAACCTAAGATTTCCAGGCTTTTAATGAAATCTGCTATACCGACTAGGGGAATGAAGCCCATTGTGGGGAGAGGATTTATAGAAAATTACTCTGTAAAAAAGACAGTTATAGTGGGTCAGATCCAGATTTAGTCATACTTAGAGTAGCCCCATTGAAATCAATGGAACTTAAGTTAGTCATGACTAACTTAAATCCCATTGATTTCAATGGGTTTTAATCCAGCCCAGTGTAAATTCATAGCCATGAAGTCATTTACATATGAATGGGGAAACATCAAAAGGCCAAATGTCTCTTTGAAGGTCTCTAGAGTACTTATTTATATAAAATATTTATGCGGAAGTTTTCTGTTCACAGGCATCCATGACAACGTAAAATATTAAAACAAAAACTACATAGCAGCACACCATAAACATTGAACCAAAAAACCTCTACCCTTAAAAATCAGCTAAATATGCTTTTCGACATACACAGTGGCTTCCCTTTTCAAAAAGACAAGCTAATACCCAACTTTTAGAAGTATCTCCATTCACCATTCCCTTAGCGATGCATGAACATATTCGCAGATCCCAGCCATTTACAGAGCCATCATTTGTTTGGGCTGTGCCCTTGATGCTCGTAAGCCCCCGAACATGGAGGCTTACAAGCATCCTATGCAGGGTGGGAGGAGTGGCGGAGGTTATCTTCGCCTGCCCATCCTTCCACTCTGCACTGTCGCTAAACGGCTTTTTTGCCTGTCTAGCAAAAGCATCGGAGTGGCAGGGAAGGAGGCTGGAGAGGCCTCAGGCTAGCTCTTATCCCAGCCTCTCCAGTCTCTTCCCCTCCCCCCAAAACTCCCCCTTCTCTCCCTCTCTAAGGTTGCATTCCTGACCTCCGAGAGGCAGCTGGCACAGTTCTTTCTGCACCAGCTGTGAGGGGAGGAAAGAGATCGGGGCTCCAATTCCCAGGTCTGAGGTCGGAGCACTGTCTCCGACCTTGGAGCTGGCAATCTAAAATATCCTACGGCCCTTCAGATGCTGTCTGGGGGCCATAGGATTGCTCCCTTATTTATTCATTCAGATTTTTTATATCACTCTTTAATCTTCAGATAAGGATCTATATTTTACAATTTAATCAAAAGCTTCCAAATACAGTTGCAACGCAGCAACAGCCTCTCTGCTACTACGGAGATATATTAATTTGGCATAATATGAAATCAAGAGTGTATCTTCAGCCACATCACTTAAGACTTAAATCTAAAATATGGGGTGGGTTAGGGTATTTTAGAAAATGTTTTTATTGTAGAATTTTATTGTTTTAGACTGTTTTGTTGTATGCTTTGTACATCGCCCAGAGTGGCTGGGTGGCCAGCCAGATGGGCGATTAATACATTTAATTAATTAATTAATTAATCAATCAATCAATTAAAATAAAATAAAATATGAATAATAAGCTAGATCATACCAGTGGCATTCTGGAGGTACAAGTTTACTCAGCTCTTCAAGAGATTTTTCTGAACGGTATTCCTGCAGGTACATAACAAGAAACACAGGTCTCTAAAATTACTGCTAATTTTAGGTCAATCAAGTTTGTTTGAGATTCACAATCAACATTTCTCATTAACTGAACATTCCAAAGGGCTGCTACATGGAAATATATTGTAATAGCTCCACAGGACAACCACATATGAGACCCATTCTGCAAGTGGATTGCACCATCATGTGTAAAAAATCTGCATTGATTTGAAATAATTTGTACTCTCTCCAGTGAAGAATACAGGACAGTTCTTAACTTTGAAAATAAAGAACGGAAACAAAATTCAAAGTTTTGAAAGTGATCTTGATAGAGTGAAGCGCTGGGCAGAAAACAGAATGAAATTTAATAGGGATAAATGCCAAGTTCTGCAGTGCACCTAGGAAAAAGAAACCAAATGCACAATTGCAAGATAGGGGGTACTTGGCTCAACAATACTACAAGCGAGAAGGAACTTGGAATTGTTGTAGATCACAAGCTGAATATGAGCCAACGTGATGTGGCTTCAAAAAAGGCAAATGCGATTTTGGGCTGCATTAATAGAAGTATAGCTTCCAAATCATGTGAAGTACTAGTTACCCTCTACTCAGCACTGGTTAGGCCTCCTCTGAAGGTCCAGTTCTGGGCACCACACTTTAAGAAGGATGCAGACAAACTGGAGAGGGTTCAGAGGAGGGCAGTGAAGATGATCAGGGAGCTGGAAACAAAGCCCTATGAGGAGAGACTGAAAGAACTGGGCATGTTTAGCCTTGAGAAGAGAAGACTAAGGGGAGATATGATAGTGCTTTTCAAGTACTTGAAAGGTTGTCACAGAGAGGAAGGCCAGGATCTCTTCTCAATCATCCCAGAGTGCAGGACACGGAATCATGGGCTCATGGTACAGGAAGCCAGATTCTGGCTGAACATCAGGAAAAGCTTCCTGACAGTTAGAGCAATACAACAATGGAACCAATTCCCTAGTGAGGTGGTGGGCTCTCTCACACTGGAGGCATTCAAGATGAAGGTGGACAGCCATCTGTCAGGGATGCTCTGACTTGGATTCCTGCACTGAGCAGGGGGTTGGACTCGGTCTTATGGGCCCCATCCAACCCTACTATTTTATGATTCTAAGTCCATAACCCATCACAAGTCCCCAAGAGCCTGTTTACATTTCCAAAGAAGTCTTTCTACCCCAGGGGTGGGCAACTCGTGGCCCTCAAGATGTTGTTGAGCTGCAACTCCTGTCATCCCTCACCCTTGGCTATTCTTGCTAGGGCTGATGGGAGTTTTAGTCCAACAATATCTTGAGAGCCACAAGTTGCCCACCCACAGTTCTACCTCATAATGTATTACATAGCACTTTCATCATGTGTACCCAATGGAAACATCTGGTCGGAAGCATCATAGCTCCCTACAACAGGATTTGGCTGTGTACACTCAGTATACATCAAAGGCTAGAACCAGGAGCAAGCTAAATTTTTAAGTGTACATATTTCTACTGTAGTACATAAGGCCTGTGGAACAAGCCAACATAGTTGTGACAACATGATAGATGATTACCTTATGTTCCTAGCATACTGACAGCCAAATGGTTGGATCAAATGAGAGGCAGGACCAAGGAAAGCTACAAGAATCTTTGAGAGAATAAGAAGCTAAGGGCCACCAATATGTTAAATGCAAATACAAGTAGCCAAGTCTGAAGCTAGGGCGAAACAGCTTCAAGAGAGGGAGTTGGAACAGAGAAACAGGTTCTCAGCATTTTCATCACCCACATCTCTCCACTTCAAATCGTTCCCCAGTGGCCCACCCTCCAGGGTTAGAAACAAATGTTTAGACACACAAAAGCAACATTTGTTCCCAGGTAATTGGTAGCTAGGTACTGCATCTTCCCAATGATGTCTGACCTAAAGCACCTGCATACCTACCAGATACCATTCTAATGCAGATGAGTCCCTTATACCATTGCACCCCAGAGGCTACTGCAAGTGTTTCAAAACTTCATGGAAGTAAGAACCACTCGAATGGAGAGTGCCTTGGAGCAGATTACACAGAAACACACAACTATTCATCAAGCAAAATAGGAAATTCAGACAGAAATGTATATTGCTCCTGCTTGGAACATTATATAGTTTGCCTCTGTAATAACAGTTTTGCTAAACAACCACAGAAGCTTCTTCCATTTTTCTGTAACACCTTTAAAGATTTTGTTCTCATGCGGGTATTTACTTATTTATTTACAACAGTTGTATACCACTCGCCATCCAAACAGATTCTGGAGCAATGAACACAAGAAGTACAATAGTAAAAAAAGATAAAATATTAAAACTCCATATTAAAAATATTAAAAACAAAATGCCAATAAAAACTGTGGCTGGTCTTTTCAGGAATGCTTCCTGGAACAGAACTGTTTTCAGGAGGCGCCGGAAGCAACACAGCGTTGGTGCCTACCTGGCCTCCAAGTATGCCTAAGTTACTGTAGCCTGAAGTGAAAGGGCCATCTCAGAGCCATGACTTTACATGCTGATGAGTTACTTCTTTGAACAGCTATGACAGTAATTTGCACGTGGAGTTCATTGCAAAATGTTAATAACTTTTACATTTTCAAAATGTTATCATAAATAACCGATTCACAAACACATATAGGCATGAGCACATGTGTGATGCAAGTATACACACACCTACAACTTTAGTGACCCAGTTTGCATGATCAAAACAGCCCACAGTGGCTTATTTAAGCCATGGTGGGCTCCGGCACATGACGGCACGTGCCAGGTGGTTTTGAATATTCAAGCCCAAGCCACGGCTTGTTGTGTCGTTCAAGCCCAGGGACTGTGGGTTATGCGAGGGTTGTTTAACTCTCAGATAACCCATGGTCCCCAGCTTTGGACGACACGATAAGCTGCAGCCGGGCTTGACTATTCAAAATAGCTGCCTGCACAGCCACAACAGTGGGCTGTTTGAAATAAGCCAGGGTGGGTTGTTTGACTGTGTGAAATGGCCCTACGTTTACAGCTACATTACCTACAACTTTTTCAGCCCATTTCATGCATGTGATGAATAAGCTGTTCCTTACAAAAGCTCATCCTTACAAAAGCTCATGTAAGGAGGTGAACTAGTTATCTCCAAGAAGTCATCACACTTTTTCTGCTATAGGCTGATAGCTTCTTCATGAATTTGGATACTAATTATGGATGGCATACATTAGAATGATACAGTGAACTTTCAGACTTGCATCAACAACTCTCTAAATCGGTGTTTCTCTAACTGTGAATCACAATGTGTTCCTTGGGGGGGGGGGGGTCGCAGAAGGAGACTTTTTTTCTTCATTACCAGAGCTTTTTCCTCCTTTCACCAGGCCAAAAGCACACCATTATTGTTGTCCGGTCCCTTTAAGAGACAGGCTCCCTCCCTATATGTCATGCTTAAATTCTATTCAAATACATACTGCCTAAATATACACCTATATTGACATTAAAAATGATTAAAATATAAGCTTGTTCACTGATCTGATATTCTTCTGTTGTTGAGGGGGAAAGTCAGGCTCATAGGTGGAGTAAGTTTAGTGGTAGGTTCTACTTTAAAACATTTGAGAGGCAGTGACCTCAGTGCTTTTCACTGTTATAAGAATAGTAAATACAGTTTTTCCAGTCAAATGGCTTTTGGGGAAAAGCAAATAAAAATTCTTACCTGAACAAAGGCAACTGTAACAACGATAAGTATTGCCTGAATGAAAGACAATACATGTTCAGTAAACAAACTGTCTTATTAACATTTAAATCAAATGAGCAGGCTGCATTCTACTTAAACAGGTGTATTATTTAAGATTAAATTCCTGCAATTGCCTTCAACCATTTTTTCTGACTAAGATTCTGGAAGACACAAACCACAGAAGCAAGCAACTCTCCCTACAGACTTAGAAGTCAGGTATTAATGAGAGTCAAGCAAGAAAACCATTGTACATCATACTGCATTAAAATTTGTGAAATCCTTCCATCTGTATTGTTCACACACTATCCATAGTGTGTGGTAGGGTTTCTTTGTTTTTAATATCCTGCATCCAACTCCATCCCAAACAAATATTGACAGGTATCCCCCAATCTTTGAGAAGTCAAAATTATTTTATTTAATGCAGCTGACAATTTCAAGGGCACACCAATTAATAAACCTTACAGTGCAATCCTATGCACGCCTACCTGGAACTAAGTCCAATGGAGCTCAATGGGACTTACCCCTGGATAAGGGTGTATAGGATTGCAGCCTTAATGGATTTACATATTGTTTTAGGAATCAAATGCATGATATTTCAGATTTTTCCAATCGAGGCAACAACAGATGTCTAGCATGATTTTCAGCACTTCCATTTAGGCAATAGAAGAGGCTACCTGAAGAAACTATATTCACATAATTTTTTTCCTTTGTACTTCCAACTTTTCTGTATCAAGAACACATATTTAACATTTAGGAACGAAGCCTCTGCTGAGGGATCAATGGTAGGAAGTGTGGTTTAGTTAGGCAAACCAGGCATAACCTTTTGGTTTAAAAATATTAACACTGTAAAGGTATTATAATAATCCAGGATTAGAACCAGACGGTAGAAAGGCTAGTTACAAACATCCCTTCAAACTTTAGGTTGTTTATCCATTCTTACAGAGCAATACTTTATGGGTGCCAGCCAGCAGCAGTGGTTCAAGGATCTAAGTTTGGTAAACATCCTGACCAAGTAAACACTGTAAGTTCTATACTTTAAACTATATTAAAACTGCCATTGTTACAGGTTTTCCAATTTGACAGGGAGCTATGTAATTAAATAGTGCTTTAAACTGCTGTACTCTTATATGGGACAATCAGTTATGTTCCTGGAAGAAAGGAGAGAACAAGAAATAATGCATGCATTGTTTTCAGCCTGCTGCTTGGCCTAGCGCCCAGTAAAAACAGCAACAATATCATTGTGAGGGGAAAAGGAATAAAGTTAACAGTGGTGCAGCATGGAGAATTGTTTCTCCCTACATCTGAAGTATATGTAACGTAACATATAACCTCTCCATATTGACAATAGCAACGATGAGTGGTTTCCTGACTTTCTGGATAGACAGCATTTAATTTGCATGCCCCTGTTACTTGCCAGAAGCAAGCTGTTGTCCAGATCAAGCAGACCCATCCCACCTTAAACCAAGCAGCAGCCAATTAGCAGAAGATGACTACAATACCAAATTTTTACTGCAGGAGTTGTTTTTAGTTTCACAAGCAAGAAGGAGCCCAAATCAGGATCAAAAGCCCTGGAGATAAGAAGTATCCCTCAATGTAACCAAATATATTTCATTGACCAAAGTCATATCCAGTCCTTATGAATGGAGAGAGATGAGAAGGTGTCGCTTTTTAAAGCCAATCTAACAACAAAATAGAATAGTTTCTGTATTGTACACAATTTGAGATATTTATGCATTTGGGATCATGATGTAAGATAACCTAAAGAGTTTGGGATAGCAGGTGATGCACAGCCTGTCATCCATC